>NW_006920421.1:134908-182828 GCF_000344685.1 Gloeophyllum trabeum ATCC 11539 | reverse complement strand
ACCGTCGGAAGGAATAGTGCCCGCGCGGCGCGATAGGTGAATTTATGCACCGTGAGGTCCCTCAGCCTCTGTGACCGGAAGATACTAAGCAAGGTATGCTCGTTAGCATCAGGGACCGCGTCCAGGTTGTCAGCGACCTTCTTCAGCTGGAGCTCCTCAAGGATTGGCGCCGGGAAGTCAGGGTTCACCGGGTTCGCCACAACCCACTGGCGCAGTGCTTTCCTGGAAACCTTTATGTCGACTCGCCGTATGTGGTCCATGTGCTTTCTGATATGCCTCACCATCCTCATATATCCAGCTACGCCGCGATACAAATTTCCCGTGATGTCCAGTGGCACCGGAAGTCCTCCGCTACGCTCGGTTGCCCGGGTGCGATTCAGGGCGTGGGCCACTGCATTGGGGTTCTTCAGCTGGACGTTGCACCAACGTGCGCTCCAATCCATAATGATGTCGCGCCAGCTACGACAGACCAACATGAGCTCGGTACACTCGCGGTCTGCTACCCACTGGTCGTTGGGGTTGTGAGCCAAGACGTAAGAGAAAATCTTGTGGTGAAGCTCAACCGGAAGCTTGGAGATCGGAGGGACTGTCTTGGTTGGATTCTGGAGTATCTTAGAGACGATCCTATTCCAGTCCTTGCAGACCAGCTTGAGGCGCGTCGCGTCGTCGGCGAGAGACGACGTGTGGCGAGAGGGGGTATCGGCGAAGTAGTATTGAATGATCTCGTGCAGGATATCAAGGGACAAGGTCTGCTTGTATGCCATATTTGCTGGTCGCAGTGATCTGGTTGATATTGCAACTGGTAGTTGTGGTTGGTTTGAGACTGCGGTGGCACCGTAGTCAGGACTGGAGAACCCAGGAAAGCGCGAACTTTTGTACAATACCAGTATGCTGTTGACGAAAGCAAGTAGTCGCGCAGGCTTGTAGATAGGTTCGGCAGAATCTTTAGAGACTGAGAGGTCAGGAAGGTATTCTATGGTTGGAAGGGCGACAATGGGTGACTGGTCGATGAAAGCGAGATCACGTATGATTGGCCTTGCTTGGCCTGCTTCACTCCCACGCCACACATTCCATGGGCTGATGAGCTTTGGTGACGCCTTCACTCGTGGATGTAGACGGTATGTATTACAGCTCGTGCTCGTCCAGATGTACTATAAATGAGCTGGTGAAGTGCCATATAACTAGTGGAGCAGGTCAAAAGCCAACTACCCAATATTATTCCGATCTGCAGTCTCCAGCTGCACCCAAGAATAATTGTAGTGCCCCACAATCGTCCTAAAAGCCCTAAGGATCCGACGACGCACAGGCTTTTTATTGCAGAAGTTCACAAATGCAGACACAAGACACCAATGAGTGACGAAAAATCCAATTTAAAGGAATGTGACGAATCGAGCAGGGTATAAATAATCTACGGCTATACGGCCGGGCGAGTATGTACCGCAAGTCCAAAATATGGGAGATCGACGAGGAAAGAAAATAACAAGAATGTTTTCCAGTACAAGCCTTTCCTCCTCGCTCGCGCTCACTTTCCGTCCTTCCCCTTCTTCTCATTCCCTGTAAACACGCCTGACACCCTCCTCCTCACGCGCGAAAGCACGCTCGACCTCTTCTTCCCGGAGGGCGAGTCTGACGGTCGCAAGGAAGTTGATGATTGCGTCTGCTCGTGCTTTACACCCGGCGCGGTCGTGTCCTCCTTCGTCTCGGTGGATGTGGGTTCTGCTTTTGCCTTTGTTGACTTTGGTTCCTCCTTCGTCTGCGTCTCGGGTTTTGAATCTTCCTTCGCCGCAGTCGTGTCTTCCTTTGGCGCAGAAGTAGCAGCAGCACCGTCCTTCTTATCCTCTGGTTTCTCTTCCTTCTTCTCAGGAGGCGATGCAGGCTTCGCAGCCCTGATGGTCGGTGAGGCAAGTCGACATAATGATGCAATGAATATTCATTATCCCAATGTAGTAGCACATCGCGTAAAACAAAGCAGAAAGGCGCCATCAATAAGATATCTCGCAGTCGTACATAACAAACACCTCGGCGCTCACTGAGTCTGGGGACGGATAGCCTGCGGGATGGCGACGCGGTCGAAGTGGCCGGCGATGATCATAGCGGGCATGTTCGTCGCACCCGTGCCCTAAGAAAAGCCAGATGTTAACATCGAATGATACTGCAAAGAGAAGAGGGGAATAGCTCACAATGATGTTGTGCGGGAACCCGAGATCGAAGGGCACGACGCCCTCGATATACGCGATCTGCTCGGGCGTGAGAGCAATATTCAGCGCCTCAATATTCGCCTCGAGGTGCTCGACTTTGCGCCCCCCAATAAGCGGGAACACGTACGGCGTCTTCTGCAGCAGGTACGCAATCGCCACTTCAGGCTTCTCGTCAGCCGCACGCCCTTGCAGCAAGCGAACTTAGTAAACCCTCACCGGCCTGGATGTGCTGGGTGCCGACCTCGGCGGCGACCTTCTCGAGCGCCTTGCACACGGTCTTCTCCTTCTCGTTACGCTCCCAGTCACCGCGCCAGGTTGTCCGCCCCTTCTCGCCCGTCTGCCGTCTCCGCTCTTCTTCCTCATCCGTCCGAATGTGCCCGCCTGCGAGAACGTTCCACGGCGCGAGCGCGAGCCCCTCCGCGCGCGCCATGGGGATGATGTCCCGCTCAAAGTCACGTTGCATGACGTTCCACGCGCCCTGGTAGATAACGAACGGCGTCTTGCCGTGGTCGCGAGCATACTGGTTCGCCTTGCTTACGACCCACGCGGGCGCGTCGCTGATGCCGAGGTACAGCACCTTTCCCTGGGTCACGAGGTTGTGCAGCCCGTTCATGACCTCCTCGACGGAGGTGTTGTAGTCCCAGAAATGAACGTACAGGATGTCAATGTAGGAAGTGCGGAGCTTCTGCAGCGACTCGTGCACGGAGGTGTGGAGGGACTTGAGGTGGTTCCCGCCGTAGAGCGCACGTTGCTTGATTTTCTCATTGGGGGCGCGCTTATACATGGTTGAGTACTTTGTCGCAATGACAATTTGGTCGCGGATCCCGCGCGCCTCAGCCCACTCGCCGATGAACTGTTCGTACGTCTCGTCTTGACTGATCATGAAGAATTAAGTATGTATGCCAGTACGCATGACATGAAGACTCACTAATTATTCGCAGTGTCAATAAAGTTCCCGCCGGCGTCGAAGAAGGTGTCGAGGAGCTTAAACGAGGTGTCCTTGTCCATCTGGCCGTAGCCAAACTCGGCCCACTTGTCGCCGATGCTCATGCCGCCAAGGCAGAGCGGGGAGACCGTGACGGACGCGAGCGGGGAGAGGTTCCTCAGGCGGCCGAGCTTGGTCTTGGGAGGAGGGGCTGGGGCAAAGAGAGCCATGGTGGACTAGCAGCTGGAGGGGAGATTGTGCTAGCTTAGGTCACGATTTGCACTTATATATATATATAACTTACGTGTGTGCAGGAAGGCGCAGTGTGCTACCGTGTACGAGGGGGGTCTCGGCATCTGCGCGCGAGCCAATCGTTGGAGGTACAGCAACAGTCTGTATCAACATCACCGTTCAGAGGGCGCCCCGTTGAGAAGCACCTTGCAATATCCGCACCGCTGATGTTACTTCATCCATGGTCTGCGGTGCGGCGGCCCTTTATCCTGAGTTAATACGTGGAGCCATCCTCTTCAGCGAGGCCGTAAGTGTACTGCACAACAAAACGTGTTCTGTGGGGCACATGAAAGAGTAAGACAGACCTCCCGGGCGATCATCTTGGAGCAGCAAGCGATATACTGGAAGAGCAGGCGTACGGCCGCGACATTTGCGCAAGAAGAACCCCACTGCACAGCCACCTAACGCACCCTTCACTTGCGCGTCCGTCTCCCCTTTGCTCTGCTGATATACGCGTCCTGGTGCAGGAACAACCGCTGCGCCGAATGAGGGCGCTTTGTATAATAATCTCTGTAACCGTTTAATTTTATGTAGCGTGAGGAAGGGTTCAAGTTAGCACCGCGGACGTTCAAGTCAAACTCGGACTAACTTCGATGATTGTTTAATACTAGGAGGGAGGGAAAGGTTCAGTGTAAGAGCCAAAGTAAGTACCGCATCGGAGGGTAATCTTAGTACTTTCTTTGCTCACTATACTTGATCCCCCATGTGTCGCCCAGCCCAGGAATGACGAGACGTCCAGATAGAAACCGCGCCATATTACATCCCTTACGGTTTAGGATTTCCCGAACGGCTCCATGAGTTTTCCTCACCTCTGGACGTCTGCAGGGGTCTATCTGAAGAAACTGTATTTCCTCGGTGAATTTGGTGCGTCATTCAATAGAGCATCTTCCATATTTCTCTGATTGTACGCCTACTCCACTCTACATATGCATTATTAGTGTATACGCTGATCCAGTGCTCGTTAATGGACACCAGAGCATCCGCATTGCATGACGACGTTACGTGAGCTGAATTATATGCAACAGCTGGACCTCTATTGGCAGCGTTGCAAGCTCTTGCACCGTCAGGCGGAAAGAAATTCGCTTCCCGAGGTTGGTGAATCTATGACATCCCTCAGCCTGTGGTCAAAAGATTATAAACCATGTACGTTTATCCTCATTCCAGGTCTTGACCTGGGCGTCAGTTGCTGAAACTATACTACTGGCAGCATCCCAGCGGTGAAGTCGATCATTAACCCTATCCATGCTCACGCGGTGGATTTGACCGCGGTAAAGTACTGACTGACGCTCTCCACCTTCGAAGCTGGTTATTTTGTGGCACTTCTGCGCCCCGGGTTGCTCTTGCTCTAATGGGTTCAGGTTCTCTATCTGTAAACTGCGTTATCATGACTACACGACTTACCGACTCAAACGCCGACTCAAACGCTGGTGTTCCAAGCTGAGACGTGACCACAGGTTATCACCCTGCCCTGGATTTATATCGGGAGTGGGAATATTCTTGCAGACGGTATTCGTTTCGTCGCTTTGAATTATCACTGGGCCAGCACTGGTCGGTATAGCTGAATAGGTACCATATCAAGAGCGCCTTCCCTCGCCCCTCCCGTAGTTCTAAGGACCATTGAGGCTCTCCGACCGTAGTCTTGTAGCGATTTTTGATTACATACATCCGTTGCGCCTGTAGTACTAGTGGTCCTACAGATGGGATGGGATGATACCCGTGGATACGTATCTTCCTACAACCGCAAATCATCCATCTTCCGTGTCTCAGAGTCCGTGCTGCTGGGTCTTAAACCCTATGTGTACAAGTACTCTTTCGTACTACCTTCAGTCCACATAGGTTACACCCGAGTAGGCGGGGGAAAGGGTGGCGTGGGAGTTTACACGGCAAATACGAGCAAATAGCAGCTGCTTGATCAACAAGTCCTCGTCGCCACTCCTTCAACCGCACTTCATCATCCAACGGCGAACTACCCAACCAGAAAGCCTCTGAGGTTTACTTTGCTTATCTCACAAGATTGAAGAAGAGTTCTGTGAAGTAACGCGATCCACTGTAAGTTACCTTCCTCCCGCCCCTTGAGCCACAATCCTCGCAAGATGTGGTTCACGCTCTTAACTATCCTACAACAGCACACAATATCTATCCAAATAAAACACGTGAATACATTTTGTCTATATTTTTGAAGGTACAGCTCAGGCGATGAGTTTCTGGTGAGTTATACCCCGCCCGCCCTTGCCAACCACACTCCTGATTAGATGCCATTCCAAGCTTCCGCTGACTACAAACATACAAATCTATATTATCTACACTGCTCTAAACAATGTCCTCTGATAAGCATTTTCCTCTCCGCGTCCAACACGAAATTATCAAGCACTACTTGGAGGCTGTGGCACCTGCCAACAGACACGATCCCTACCCCTATGACGAGCCCACCCGCCTCATGCTCGTATGTAACGAATGGAAGTCCTTCGTCCTCGGGTTAAAGACCTTCTGGAAGAATGTGACCATCACGCACTCCGGTGCCATGGGACGTGCCATCATGCGGAGTGGGGATGAACTGCTCGACGTCCGCGGACGCCTAATCGATGTAGAGGAGGAGGAGAACCTATCGCGGCTCGACCTTCTTCTCCAGTACAGAGAACGGATCCGGAGCCTGGATTTGGTCACCTCAAGAATGGTATTGACACAGTGGGATGCAGATCGTTACACTGAGGTCTCCGTGCTGAAGAATGTCATCCTGGAGACAACAAACGGCACACACCAAGATCCTGAAACCCGAGAAGAGGATCTTCTTGGCATCTTCAAGACACCTACCCTGAGGATGGTAGAACTGAAGGGCTTTACTGACCGAGAGGCCAGTACTTTGATGACCAAGAGAGTTGAAGTGTTGAAACTTCAGGGGATGAGGTTCACAGACAGACCAGACTGGACACGCGGAAGATACGAGACACACAACTCAATCATGCCATGCGCTCTCGCTTCCATGAAAAGCCTTCAACGGCTATATATTGACTCAAGGTTGTTTGGGGAAAATGCGCGCTATGAGGAAGGTGTCAAACTCCCCTCTCTGAATTTCTTATCTCTCGTCATCGGGACGAAGGAGCTTGCGAAGGCCCGACCTATCCTCTATGTACGAAATCTCCGGGGAGCTTGTGTTGAGATCCTGGCCCCTCCCGACGATGCAGGATGGATCATGCGGTCGATTGGCAGTCTGTTAGATGAAATACCCTGGAAAACGACAATGCCTGTAGCCCGACTCATAGTCGACGAACTGAACCTCCTATGCATCACCTTTATGGACGGTTCACGAGAAGCGCTAAAAATCCGCTTCCATCGCATCGGAGAGCTCGGGACAATCTTTCGCCTCGTGAGGTATAACCTCTCGCGATGCCTGGAGAGATTAGAAAGTTTATGCATCCTCACCCATAATGGACAGAGAGCGATGAAGAAGCTCGAGACGGAGGCCTTGGTCCTAATGCTATCGGGTACGCCAGGCTTACGCCACCTGGAAGTCCGGATACCCATGAAGCCGGACGACGTGTTAAAGCCCTCCCCGGTGAAGCTGCCGAAACTAGCATCGATCGCGGCGGGGATTACCCAAGCCGAGGACGCGCGCTTCCTCACCTTCTTGGATGCACCGTTGTTACAGCATGCAAGCTTCGAAGTCAGCGCGATGGACGAAGACGTATCTTCTATCTTGGAATCCGTGACGCCTCACCTGAACCAGATAGCCGAGAACGAACCATTACCGATCGCCGAGTTCCAACTCTTGGGGCGGACACGACACAATGTATACATTACCCTGGGCAACGGAGAGGGACAACTTCGTGGGATCGATCTAAAATTCAAGGGGATCCGAGCCCAAGCAGCCCTGCTGCGCTTACTAGCAACACACGTCGCTCCCTCCTTCCAGCTGGTGGAGGACCTGTCCATCCGGAAGGGAGATGGATACGCGGACGGTGCGGAGGGAGCGTGGTATGCGATTTTCAAACATATGCCCAGGGTCCGTACGCTGCGTGTGGAAGGGCAAGGCTCGAAAACCCTGCCATTGGGCCTTGTATACCGTGATAAGGACGAGGAAGCCTACCGTCCGCTTTTCCCTCGCCTTGAATCACTAACCCTGGAGTCCGTCTGGTGCCGTCCACCGAAGAAGAGGGGCCGCTCGAAAACCGGGAGAGGATTCATCAACGATCTGTTAAGATCGTTAAAGTGTCGCGATGACGCGCAACGCATTAACATCCTTACCCTTCGCAAGGTTCGCAAGATTTATGACAGTGATATTGCTGACTTGAAGGCCTTGATAAAAGAGGTCACTCGGGACAAGTGATGTTCCGGGACAGCTTGAGTACCCAGGTGGGCGGAGGATATTGAGTCGACCTATTACAAGGCAGGGGCGGAGAGAGGAAGGGAATAAAGAATTGGATGTATGTGCAGATTGTCGTCATTGACGGCGAATCCTGAGGCGCAGATTAGTATAATATCGGGGATGTACGAAGTGGAAATCTTACCTAAGTCGACTAATCCTTTGCGAAGAAGTGAGGGCCACTCAGGGATTGGAGCAGGGTTAGTATTGTGAGTGAAAGAATATGTTTGCGAGACTTGAATCCTTTAGGATTGCAGCAGCTTCAGTGAGGACGCTAGCTCTTGATCATTGACAACATACTCATAGGTCCACACAAGCATTATTTGAGTCCATGATGAAAGAAGTTGGCGAAAATTGTTGCCCTATTTCATTCCCTGCTCGCGACACCAAGTCTGCACCATGCGAAATTCTCGTTCATGCAGCTTCGAATAAATAGGGAATATCGTTCATCACATTCTTTCACAACTGTATCCATTTCCCAATACACCCTCTACGCAAGCTACACCAAGGTGAAGGAACAGCCCCCTAGCGCTGCAAGCGTCATACCTTCGTAGTATGTCTCGATACGCCACAATCAAGGTCGGTCAGCAAGAACTAACAGCCTGGATATGTCGTACGGGAGAGGGCACTTCTTCACGACTTGTTTTCCTTCTAGACTAGAGGTCGTAGGCGGCGATTTGACGAACTATAGCGTACGGATTTCCATAGGTTCTGCACCCAGTTGTATTTCGTCGCTGTGTCTCCAAGGGGGATTCCAGTCGCCACGGACGCATCCATTCCTCCAGGAGCAGTATTCGACCGGGAGAGCTGGTTTGGTTGTAGCAACAGTCGAGACAGCGAATACCGCACAACGAAGGACGAGATAAAGCAGGCAAGCAGGTCGATCAGAGACTACCTAACAGACGGAGAGCATGAAAGACTCCTCTTCAAGGTCTTCGGAAGACTTGATAAGCCCAGGACTTAAGGGAGACGGTTAACACGATGGGAGAGATGGAGGAGATACTGGGAGAGCGTCTCCTCCCTTTCTTCCGCCGCGGAACGGCATCATCCGGGCGCGTGTGTGGCAATGGTAGCTTTGGCTGTATTTGGTCTCGGAGATCCCGAAGCCACCGACGCGCTACAGTATACTAGTACACGTACGACGTTTAACTGAGAAGAAGAAGCTTGAATATAGATTCCGGACTGCACTCACCCGTGAATCACAGCTACCCAAAGTGACAGCCCCGGATGAATCATGCCGTACGACACTGTCTATCAAGGGCAGTGAATAATACAGTGACCTGCAACGTCTGGGATATCAGACCCTTACCACCTGTTAGGCACCATGAATAACTCTGATACATTGAGCAGTGTTGCGCGCAGGTATAGGGCTGAGTGGCACGCGCAATGTCGGTGTTACCACGGTCCATCCGCTATAATTCTTGGCTTTAGAGAGGCTCACGTACCAAGTGGTCACTTGAGACAACATCTCATAGTTAATAAAGAATTATTTGATTCTTCCCGGAAGAACTATCGCTTGAAAGGTCTGTTTTTGTACCCGCTATCGATGAGTGGATGGGTGAACTAAGATTTCATCGTACATGTTCTGGAGAAACTCGTGAATTGTAGCAATGACTATCTTGTAGATTTGAGCCATTGGAATGGCGTGCTATAACGGAGACGATGCCCCATGCTGCCAAACGTCAGAGGCATGGCGCTCAAATTGGTGCTGGCACGGAGGATATCTCACGAGAGATGAAGGCAGTTGCTGCCGCAGGAGTAACCGCTGGTGTTGAAGAAACGTGAATGATCTCTGATGAGGATGTGACATGAGCCATGAACGTGCATGAACTTTGCATAAATCCCAACACGAAAGCAGCAGATGGCCACACCTGAATTTGGCTGTGTTTGGCGAGGCAGGTTCTTAAGCCGCCACAATGCGTGGAACGCAACCGCCTCGAACATCTTCTACACCATCTCTCTGGCATAGACCGTTGCTTCACTCCGACGATTGCACAACAACAGAGATAGCTTTACCGGTCAGGCCATACCACCATAGCCAAGAACTGTAAGCCATCCCACCGAGAATTCTTCCTGAACCACACTCCTGATTCTTTGCGACCAAAGATCGTAAACGACAATATCACCCGACTTTCACCGTATCATCATCTCTGATAAGAAAGCCTCAAGAGTGCTATAGAATAGTCAAGACGCCAATTTCGAGTCTTACCACCGGAGCCCACAGTTGTTAGTGATCCCTTCCACCTGTGCGAGCCACATTCCTGAGAACGACCGATTGAAGCTTGCAGCTAACCACCATCCATCGACTTCCTCCTCACACAATACAGTCTTCAGTATGACTATTCCTAGTGTATTCGACCGACTTCCCGACGAGCTCGTCACCGAGATTCTTCTCCAATACCTGTCCAGCCACACGCCAATCCCTCTCGGCTGTGATAAGCGATACATGCACCTCCGAGCTGGGATAATGCTAGTCTGTACGCGCTTCAGGGACGTCGTCTACGGCGACGGCGCATTCTGGCAAGGCGTTACGATCACCAGCCCAGGCGTCATGAAAGCAGCAATGACGCGTAGTGGGACACGTCCCCTCTCCGTCGATGGATACTTGGATCGGCAAGACACTAGGGAGGAGCAAGCCCAGCTGCTGCTCATCGCGGACGAGGCTGAGCGTATCCGCTCGCTCAACTTGGTCACCTCTCGAGAGCTGCTGAGCCTGTGGAAAGTGGAGTTGCCGAACCTCGAGGTGCTGGCACTAGAGGACACCTCAGGACCTGACGCTGATGACGACCAAGAGTTCGATTTGCTGAAGTACTTTCGAAGCCCGCACCTCAAGATACTGTGCTTTGAAGGCCTTGCTTACAAGGACATTAAGCCCATGTTCACTGACACAATTCAAGAGCTCGAGATATCAGAACCGCGGGGCGATATCACCGCCTGGCGGCTCTTGACGGACCTTCGAGCGATGCCCAACCTGCGGAAGCTAACCGTCGCATTCGACATGGCGGAAGGCGCTGGCACACATACCGTGGTGGAATACCCGCACCTCGAGTCTTTGACTCTGAAGATGGGCGGATTTGAGGAAGCCGAGTTCCTCAGATACCTTGATGCGCCACGTCTGCTGGAAATACGACTCAACATCTTCGCAGAATACGCAATGACGTTCGTCGGCATGATGATAGCCCGCAGGTTACTAGACCGTGTCGCAGCAAACCAGCAACTTGATACAGCGATGTTCCATTCACCCGGTGCTAGACAGTTATATATGTCGCTGATGGCAGAAGGGGCCCCGAGGCGAGGGATACATCTCGCATTCAAGAAAGTCGAGCACCTGAAGAGTCTTATCAGCTGTCTCCATTCATTCTTTCTAGGACAATACCTCGGTGCGGTTTGCAACCTCATTTTACCCAATGGGAAGAGATATGTCGACGGTGCTGCGACCAGGCGGTACGAACTCTTCGAGGCCATGTGTAACGTGCGCCATCTTCGGATCGAAGGTTGGGGCAGCAACGCGATCAACTCAGGCCTGGATTACCGGAGAGAGAAAGAAAAGGAATATCGAGCAGTGTTCCCCCACTTGGAGACGCTTGAGCTGGACTCCGTCCGGTTCTGGCAGACCAACGCAAAGAAAGGATTCATCAAAGATCTGATCAAGTCGTTTAAGCATCGCAAGGCGCAACCGCTCAAACAACTGACCGTAACCAACGCCATCAGGTCCAAGGAGGGCGACTTGTCGAAGTTGCAAAATTTCGCTGAGAAGATCAACTGGGACGGCGTTGAGAGCGCGGGAGGCAACAGCAGTAGCGCGGCAGTCTGAGAACCATACAGGGAGGGCGAGAGGGGAGAAGAGACTCGAGGGACAGTATTGGCACGACAAGGTCGGACTAAGAACGATGAAACAGGGAATGAGAGATTATATATGACAGGTTCTTCAATGACATCTGACAGCGTGTTGTCCCAAGATTCCTTCTAGACAATATATAACAAATGAAGGACGAGTGCCTTGAGGCCTAGAAGATAGTCCGCATGCGGTGGGTCCGATAACGATGCTTTCTGACGCGTAGACAAGCAAGCCTTCGCCTCTCTTCTCCGCGATGGTTGAGCTGAGCTGAGCGGCTTTTGGCAAGGAGGGACAAACGACACGGAGAGATTGCAGAGACAAGAACTCGGCCAGGACGTCCCACTATGTTGCTCCAAGTTGCATGCTGCTGACGACGGGCGCACGATAGGGAGATGGCTATAGTATTAAGGGCGGGACGGTATTGCTTCGTTAATTGGTGAGACTCAGCTAGCTATGAGCCGCATTGAGCGACGAAAGTGCCGTGACGGCGCTCTGGGAAACAATGCGGAGACGTGCACTGGCTACGGCCGTGGTAGAGGGATATCTCCCAGGCATCGAGAGCGAGGTCACCTCGAGAATCAGGACTACTGGGGGGTCGTAGCCGACAATTATGGCAGAAAACGAAGAAAGCCACATGCCCTTCACTCTGAGTCAGTTCAACGGGGCCTTCCGCTGTGTCATATTGCGGGGTGCCGCCCAGTAGTCTCGCCTGCAAATCCGAAAGTGTCCATCAGCTGTATTGTGGTCCGCTAGACCGAAAAGTGCGCGTTGAAGGGGATATGACAGTTGAAGCTTGAAGAGGAGCGACGACAAGCGATAGCGAGAAGTTGGGCCTCGTGATGAAAAGAACGTCGCCGTTATGCTGACTCTGTATCATGGTACCTTCCGCGGTGTTCGGATGATTCTCCAACAAAACCAGGGAGCCACAATACGTCGCCGAGAAACCATCGATACCTAGGACGGAGGGCGGTGGACCGTGCGGGCAGCCCGTTTATGCATCTGACAACGGCTTCGACTGGGGAGCTTGAGCTCGAGGGCTTCCACATGCTGATGATGCCGACATTCACGGAACTGTACCGAGGGAATCAACCTCCCAACTTTTGTATATCGGGTAGGTACACGTTGGCTTCACCGAAGAGGTCCATCCTTCATAAAGCAGCGGGACAGCACCTGGCACGCGGCCTTCCAAGGCTAGAGGCGCCGAGATGGATTATGGCGGTTTCTTCTGTACGTTCAGAAGGAGGCAACGATCGGTCTGATCAGCAGGTTCAGCGCGAACCTTCGCAGCTAGATACTCCAAGGCGTACTATTTCGAGTGAACCCAGTCTTTCGAAGATGTCCTGTGTGCAGAGACAGCATTCACCGCAGTCGTTTGGGACGGCCAGATCAACAGACGCTAGCACTACATCGCGAAGAACTACATGGATCGTTACCCAATGAACAACGTAGACCCGAGAGGAGACGATGACTTTGAGAGGCTGACTCTGGAGGCGGCGGCGGTTGGCACAGAGGAATTGCGAAGTGAGAGCCATGGCTAGAGTCAGAGCACCCTGCGCACAAAGAGTCGCACATAAGCCGATCGGCACCAGCGGATGGCGCTAGCTCCGAAGGATGGCTTGTGTCGGACTGGCTCATCCCTTGTCAGTAACACTTGGAAAATGACCTTGAAATCTGTCCGCATGCTTCTCAACTCCCGAGAAATGCATCGATCGAAAGCACCCCAGAGACGATGGACCATAGGCTGGGTGGCCCATCTGCACTCGTCGTGACACCTCGAAAACGTTCTCCAGAGTCCAAGGTCTCGCCAGGTTTCAAAATTTCACTGGCCATCGGAGCAGATCACAGACGCTGCAGGCAAGCACAAACTTGTATTGTTAACGGCAGCTAGCTCCGATGTATTCGAAACAGCGAGCAGCACGACGCGATCCAGATTCAACTCAGCAGTTGATGAAGGTAAGCCCAGCTTTCCGTAGCGCAAACGGATAGTATAAGACCAGCGCAAGCAATGCTTAGGCCCGCAGAATAACTCAGACAAATGTGTAAGGGTGATGGCAGTGGGGACTCGAGAGAGCGTGGAGTTCATTGTCAGAGTGGTAATGGCATCTTCCGAACGATTTGTGGCTTGCTTGCCCCAGGGCCCCCCATAGGCATCGAAGAATCCAGCTCTAAATAACAGGACGCCGGGCCCAGTTAATGCTCCTAGCACATCTACCTACCTCTCGCTGCTTGAGACCGTAGTAGAGCTCAGTGAATAACTCCCCGCCAGGTTCTTGACATGGTTATAACCCTTTTTGGTCACCGTAGCCGTCTATGGCAAGTCTCCTCGTTCTTTGTTGCCGGTGAGCATTCCATTAATATTAGTGCTAGTGTTGCCTGACTTTGCTCGATGTACGTCTGAGGTAGAGAGCACTTGGTCAACTCTCCTAGCAACGCCAACGATCTCGGTAGGCGGACCTGCTCGGCTTGATGTACTTCTACCTATCGATCCAGAGCAAAATTCTGAACGTCAGGACAACGTTGTACAGACCTGCAAGCCGCTCCCGATATCGGCCGCTGCATTCATGATGCTCTAATAGCAGTTAAATCCCTGCCAGCGACGCTACGTTGGCGGGCAGCGTCATCACGGGCCGCTCATCACGACCGCCATCCAGCGGCCGGCCCTCGGGTCTCAGTACGTTTGCAGTCATTCTCTCGTCGCCTCAGGACTCGTGCTTGTTCTTACTCTCCTCTATCAGGGTCGCATGGCTCGTGCCCAGGGACACATGTAATGAGAACAACCACGCCCGCCCGTTGAGCTCGGTGCCGAGTTGGGGCACCGGGGAACACCGAGGACTTAACGGAGGACCTGGCGGGGGGGACGTCCCCGAGAGGCGATACAAAGGGGGACGTCCCCGAGAGGCGATACAAAGTCTGCGTGTCGGGTCAATCAACCAATGGGCGTCTGAAGGAGCGGGGTGAGTACGTGCCTGCCTACTTATTTCCCCAGACCCAATGTGCTCACTGCACTGAATGAATCAAGGGCAGAATGGAATGTCATTGGATGGGATCGGAATGCGAATAGCGAGCCTTCGTCCCTCCAATCGGAGTGAACAAAGATGCATGATTAAGATCCTCTTGATCGGATCTTTCAGGCTTCGTCCCCCCTCCCTCTGCGTAATGAATCCCGAATCATGAAATACACATCATGAATCATGATAATCTGAACATATCACAGGTGGGTCTGTTCTAGCAAGCTATTCTGGTCGCGGTCATCTATCACTGCTCAGCGCCCGATCTCACCGGTTTTCCAGGAATACACACCTCTGGCTGAAGCCGGGGAAACGTAGCGGGACATGCGCAGATTGCCCAGATGCGTGTTGCGGAATGGACCCGTCGAGGCCCCGTACGGTAGGTTGGGTCCCTGCCCGGTGGTGAGTACAAACGCACGGTGAATTCGGAATTCGAGGAGAGCACAAGGACCCGGACGGAGCTTGCACGGGCGTCCTCCATGGATATTGACTTGAAGATGTATTGACACAGATGGCCGATTGGCCATGGAGCAGGGTGGGTTTCATGTTTGAGTGACAGCTACCTCCGCCCTGACAAAGGGACAGACGGTATGGTCATAGACGGCGTCCCTTATACTTGCATACTAACGTTAATATGCACAAGTTATGCTACCAACCGCCTCGAGGCCGCGCAGCTCGGAGGGCGTTGCACCCGACGACATTGCGACGATCTGAGATGCATACTTCCGACGGGGAGCCATTCCGGGTGTTCCCAGGTGTTCTCTCGCACATTGGTGACGTCCGCAGGCGAGTGTGTCGTACGGATGATGTTGTGGCGTTGAACCGTCGCACAAGAGACGGGGCATGCGAATAATATCAACGCAGGCCTGGTCAGGTGCCCATCCCTTTCGTTTCGAATCGTATTTACTGCGTCTTACGGGGTGGGGATTGCGAATAATGGGGGGGACGAAAACAAACGGCGCCACATGACTCGGTGCTGAAACAACGAGGCGCAGCGCAGGATACCGTCGACGGTTACAGTCGTCTTGTGCGGCGGAGGCAGATCGAATATTGCGGCCCTACCGTGCACGCCTGGCAGTGATTGGCTGGACCGCCAGAGCCTGGGCCCAGCAGACGAACCAATAAGGCAACATGCATGCTTACATAAGTGCCACGCGAGCTGGCAGATGATTTTGGTTGGTCGGCCCGCCGGCCGGAAGGAGCAACGCTCGCTGAATGTTTAGGCCCACCGCTGTCTGTTGAAAACCACCCGTCAAGCCTCCAGGCCAGGCCAGACGCCGTCGCAGCAGCCGCCACCGTCGTCGCCGCCGTCGAAGACGCCCAGGAGCCGTGGCCGCCAGCGAACGATCGTCGTTGCGCGACTCTGACGGCGACCAGCGACCTCGAGCTCGCGACTCGTGTTCCGAGTCTCGTGTTCAATAGCGCGGACCCGCGACCGCCCCAGTCTCTGTTTTATCACCCATCGCTGTCTCTCGTTTGACTTTTTCTCTCGGTTTTTCTTTTCTCTTGAGGTCGGTCTATCTGTTGGTGTACTACTATCATATGCAATGCTTGCGTCCTTCCCGACGCCGGTTTTGGCGCTCGCGCCAGACGTCCTGAAGGACCTCGAGGGGAAGGAGGCGCTCTCGGGGCTTTGGGCACGTAAGTACACAGTCCGTCTGCGATGGCGACTGATTTTCATTGTGCGGCAGTATTCACAAAGTGCAAGGAGTCGCTGCAGGACGGGCGGCGGCTCGAGAATATTTCGTGGCGGCTGTGGTACGCGGAGCTCGCGGCGTCCCACTCGAGCGTCCCATCCACGCCGTCGTCCGACTCGCTGCTCGTCTCCCGGAGCTCGTCTCACCTGACCGCGTTTACCGAGGACGAAAAGGATGCGTCACGCGCAGGTAAGCATTCTGCACTATTCAGTTCCTCGATCGCACTAGGCTAAACTAACTCCCACCTCCCGCGCATTTGCAGGCCTGCGCTCGTCGCCTCTACTAACCCCGATAGCGCCCCCGACGCCCTCTTCTCCTACTGGCCGCCACCGCTCGCCCTCGCCCCACCCGTCGTCCGTGGTCTCGTCGTCACATCTGAGCGTATCCGATATTCCTCCAGCGCGCGCGCGGCGCAGCTCCTCGGTCGGCAAAATCATCTGCGACTTGCTTCCGGAGAAACTGGTCGTGCCTCACGGCCACTGCCCGCAACGCACACCCTCCGGCGAAGAGCCGCCGCCGATTACGAAGACCGCTACCTCCTCCTCCGGCACACCCAGGTCCAGTGCGACTGCCACACCTCCGCGGGCTGCAAACCTAAACGTTAGTACTGTGCCGCTAATCCAGGCCCCTGCGCGGTCCGAGGTCTCGCCCCCGTCTGCGAGCACGACTGCAGCCTCCACGCCCCAGCCATCAGGCCTATTTCCGCGGGTCGTTATAGTCAACCCGACGCCCCACCCGACGCCGCCAGCGACCCCACAGATGCCTCCGAACGCGGCGCCCCTCGCGATTCCGAATAGCACCACGCTGCTGCCCCCGGCGCACCCGCTCGCGAAGCCGGTGAATCCCGCTGCGTTGCGCGGCGCGTCGGCGTTCCCCTCGGCGTCCGTAGCCCAGCCGGAGCCCTCAGCTCCTGCCGCGGTGAAGAAGGCGAACGACGAGACGCTCAAGGCGTCGGATCGACGGAGGTTCTTCCTCCACCAGGCTGAGTCGCCGGAGAAGGAGAGCCCCGAGCGCCCGTCGCCGACTACGGAGGCTCCACCTATTGATGAAGACGACGCAGAGCTTGAGGAAGAGGTGGACGGCGAGCCGGCGACGCTTGTCGAGCCAGGCAGCGTTGCCTCGCACAGCTCTGCCGCCTCGGCCGTGTCTACCCGGAGCAAGTACAGCACCGCGGCGTCCTCGAGACGGGTTGGCGGTGGGAGTACAACGGGGAAGGCGAGGAAGGGGAAGGAGCCCGCGAAGCGGCCGGTCGTGCACCGGATGCATACTGCGGGCGCGATTAAGCGGAGCGCGAGCGCCGCAAATGTGGTGGGCATGGTGCGGACGAAGAGCGGGGGTGGGAAGCCCCTTGTTGTGGAGAGGACGCGGAGCGCGGGAGCGGGGGGGAAGAAGGTGGAGGTGCGGGGGTTGACCATGGCGAAGGTGGAGGAGGGGAAGGGGAAAACGGGGGTGAAGGGAGAGGAGAAGGGGAAGGCACCGGGGAAGATCGAGGAGAAAGGGAAAGCTTCTGCGAAGGAGGAGCGGGCGAAGTCGCCGCGGTCTGAGGATGCGGCAAAGGACAAGGGGAAGAGCAAGGTGGAGATGCGACCTGTCGACGATGCGAAGTGCAGCAAAACGGCGGACGAAGCTTCCAAGGGCAAGGCGAAGGCCGAGGGACCCGTGAAGGGTATAATCAAAGCTGAAGAGCCAGTCAAGGATACTCCGACGAAGAGCCGGCCCACTTTCAGGGTCGGGTCTTCCTCTTCGAACGGGACGGACTCGGTGGCCGGACGACAAGAAGGCTCTTCGCTGCGTTCGCTGAGTCCCCGGATCCTCGAGGCGTCTGCGCAGGAACCTTCGACTCGTATATCCGCTACGAACGCTACGTCGAATGCTACCGCCGCCCCTACGTCTCGTGCCGCGGCTGCCCCTCAACCTCATCTGTCATCTCAGTCACATCCGGCCCAGTCGGCTCGTGCTCAACCGCCACCCCAAACTGCGTCGCAACGACCTCCCTCGAATCCGGCCCAAGGACCGTCGACGTCAACTCAGCAGCCCGAGCCCGCGTCGCACCGGCGCGGTATCCTCATCAGCGAGTCATCCGATTACGAGACCACGGACACCGAGGGCGACGAGGACGATAGCTGGGAGTCCGAGGAAGTGTCCGACCAGCCACCGACGCGCGCGCCGGTCCACCACCAAAACGCCCACCATCACGCGCACCAGCACCAGCGCTTCGCCGCCGACCAGAACCGGCGCACGGCTGCGATCTCTGCTGCCACGAGCGAGCGGATCCGCATCCAGGAGGCAGCAATGGAGGCGCAGCGGCAGCGCGATATGTTCGCGAAGCTGCCGAAGAGGAGCTATTCGAACCTTCAGCGGACGCAGTCGGGGCTGCTGAGCCAGCTGCTGAACCCTGACCCTGCCATATTCCCGCCCGAGCACCCGTACCGCCGCAGCTCCGAGGACATTGCGGGGAAGGCTAGGGGCTTTGGGTTGTCCGGCTTCGGGATGACGGCAATGGGCAACCATGTCGGCGCGCCGAAGTTGCAGACGAGCAAGAGTACTGCGAGCATTGCGGAAGCCGTTCCGGTGCAGGTTCAGGCTAATGTCACTGTGCCTACCGCAGGACCAAGCAACGCTCGTCAACAGGATCCAAAGGCGGGTTACAAGCCGAAGGGGATGCCGAAAGCGGGGGATGTCGAGTACGAGACGGATAGTGAGGACGAGGAGGGCGAGAACACTATTCAAGTGTCTAAGAGCCTCGCGCAGCAGAAGCTCGCTGCGCTGGCAGGACCGCATCGACGAACATCGTCCGGGCAGCAGGAACAGCAACAACGACAACAACAGCAGTTTCAGCAACAGCAGCAGCAACGTCCGCCTGTCCCTCCTAACGTCGCGAACCGTCAACTCCCCGAAAAGCCTCCTCCTCTAACTAACCGCAACCATACCGAGCCCCAGCCGTCCCGCCCTGATAGGCCGATGCTTTCGACTGTCGCTACCGCGCCGATTCCTCTTAACCACCCGTACAACCTCCCCGCCCCCGCACCGCCGATGACACCTCGTACGACTCGTCGCCAGATGCTCGCTACCGAGCTATCTGAGAGTCTACGAAGGAATTTGTTGTGGGAGCGGCAGGTGAGCAAAGTGAACATGATCGGTCGACGGAGTGGTGTGCTCGGCGGGGGCTTGAGGCCATTAACGAGTACGACCGGGCAGCAGGCGGGTGGGAGCGGACAGCAGGAGCAGCAGGGTGGAGATTCGCGGCCGAAGACGAAAGAGGAGGAGCGGGAGGAGAAGAGGAAGCAGGCCATGGCGAGGAATCGCAGTTGGGCCGATGACTACCACTATTCTGGGTGGTGATCGTTCCTCGTTGTGGTGCGTGCTCGTGTGCATTGTGGATTTTTTCGTGTTGGGTCTCTTTCCATCAGTTCTCTTGTCTTGCGGGTCTCTTTAGTCTATCTCTGTGCTATTATGTCCCAAGTCCTCATTGCATTTTCTCCTGCTTTTTGCATCATCCATCCATCATACGATATAACTACCGTCTACGTCCGTAGCTCGTAACATTGTCACATTGTTGTACAGTAGCATCCTCTGCAGTATATAGTTATCTCTAATAGCAGACAGGTTATGTGGTCAGTTACTGGATTGGCTGCCACACACTAGCTTCGACCTCGTTGGTATAGCACTTCGTTCATGAGTCGCTATAGCGTTCTTCGACCAAACCTACTTTTCAGTGGAGTGTGGTGTTCACTTCGACGTTCTTGGTCCGACTCGGAGAACCACAGATACTCCGGGCTATTCTCGTGCGAGCCATTAAGAACCGCTATGAACTGCTATGAGGTGCACATACAACATGTGCTTAGCAGTCGCAGATACTAGCAGTACCATTATGAGAGATACACTACATTCGATAACATACACCAGTACCGCCATGTGATACATATACAGAGCAACACCGCAAGCCCACTTCACTCCAGCTGTTCAATAGCAGCCTTCTCTGTCACTTCCACCTCGCCTTTCTCATACGCCCGAGGGGCCCCCGCCTCCAGCCCGCTATCCGCCCTCACCACAGACTGCTTCACCACTTCCCTGAGGCTCTTCGCGCCCGCAAACATAAAGTCGATACTCTCCAGCGTCCGCCCAGCGGTCTCGGGGAACCACCACCAAGCGATGGCGATGCTCACCCAGTTGAACACCGCGAAGATAATATATGTACGCCAGCCGATGTTGGAGAGCGCGGGGGGCGTAATCTCAACGACGAGGAATGTCGTCAGCCATTGGAAGACGACGGAGAGGGCACCGCCGCGCTGCCGGTTGCGCAGCGGGAGTATCCTGTTCGTGGGTTAACGAAATGCACTGAGGAAGGGCGAGGTGAAAAGGCGTACTCCGAGGGATAGCACCACATGTTTGACATCCACCCAATAGTGAAGAACCCTTGAAACAAGTAAAGCATAACTACGGCCCCAATCCCATTACTCCTGCCGCCGACCTTAATTAGGATCCCCGAAATGAGCATGCAGCTGCCCATCCCCCAGCTGCCAAACACGAACAGCCTCCTCCGTCCAACCTTATCGAGGATCACCCACGGTATGAATGACATGACTAGGAAGAATAACTGCAGCCCGCCACTGAGGAGCAGGCTCTGGTGACGGTCGAGCCCGACGGAGTTCTGCATGACGTACGGCGCGTAGTACGTGATGATGTTCGTGCCGGTGAACTCCTGCATCGTCTGCACGCCGCACGCAATGGCCGTGCGCTGCCAGCCCATGATGCCGCCGTCGGTGAAGACGTCCTTCCACGTGCCGGACTCGGATGACTCGAGCGCGATGGCGGACTGGATCTCGTTGAACTCGGTCGAGACGAGCGGGGAGCAGGGCGGTGCATTGCGGAGGGAGCAAAGGACAGAGAGCGCCTCGTTGGACCGTCCGTGCGAGGCGAGCCAGCGGGGTGACTCTGCATGTGACGGTATCTCAGCCTGGGGATACACAGATGAAAGAAACAGGCGCTTACCTGGGAGTACTATGCAGAACGCGATAAGCGCGAACGCGAAGACGACCTGGAACGCGATCGGGAAGCGCCACTGGATCGAACTCTCCTTGAGCGACATCCCGTAGTCAATCCAGTACGCAACCACGATCCCCACAATGAGCATGGACAGCTGAACGGCGATCATCCGCCCGCGCAGCTTCGCCGGCGTCGTCTCGCTCTGCCAGATCGGCACGACGCTCGTGATGAGACCCATGCCGACACCAGTCACGATGCGCCCGACGATGAGCTCCGTGCGGCCGAAGCTCGCGGTCTGGATGATCGTGCCGGCGATGAGCACGGCTGACCCCCACGCGCAGATGGTCTTGCGCCCGAAGTGCTCGCCCCAGCACGCGCAGCCGAGCGCACCCAGGAGGCACCCGAGCTCGTAGACGGCGACGATGAAGCCGAGGAGGGTTGAGTTGGGGTAGGAGAACTCGGAGAGGAAGAGCGGATCCGTGGTCAGGCCGGAGAAGACGCCGTTGTCGTACCCGAAGAGCAGGAAACCAAGAGAGCAAGCACAGGTGATTGCGTAGAGGAGGGGTGTGCCGGTGAGGCCAACGTAGGATTTGATGGTTGGATTTGGTTCCATGGCTCTGTGGTATCTCTAGTGTAGGTCTACGTTCCAAAGTAAGTCAAGCTTGTCTGTGGGTGCTGGGGGGGTTCAGGAAGAGTAAGCCCGACACTACGATGAGTAGTGTCGACAGCCTTTATCGTTTGTGACATATCGCAAAACGATGGTCGTGGTTGTATCAGGTGGAAGTCATCTGAGCAGCTGCCGGCAAACGTGGAGGCCATCGGCATGCCTTCCGAAGCCCTCTTTGGAGTCGTCCGGGACGCGTTGACCACCCGCCTGTCGTCTCTGCCTTTCCCCTCTTTTGTGATGCGGGGAAATTGCGAAAGAAGGGATAATCCTTTAGGCTGGATGAGCGGTGGTTGCTCCTGAGTTCTATCTGTACTTCAAATGGCGGCTCTCCGGAACGGAGGTCCTACACTGGCAGAAGGGAGACAAAGTCAAGCCGCCGTCGTAGATCCAATATGTCGCAGTTTTAGAAACATCGAAAGCCGACACTAAAGATGCTAGTGAGCCAGAACAACAGTCGAACATACTTCTGTAGCGAGTTGGGAAATCGCCACAGGTGACAAAATACGTGCAAACCGGCTTTGTCCATCGCCACAACCCGGGGATTGCGAGGTTAGGGTTTCCGGCTTTCCTCCTGCAATTGATGCTTGTGCCCATCCGAAACCTACAGTACTCGCGAATTTGCCACAAATATATATCCTTCATTCGCGTCTCGCCCTCCAGAATGTCTTCTTCAACCTCCACTCCAGCCCCCACCCCTGAGCGTGCCGTCGAGCTGCGTGCCAATTTGTCCGAGATCCGTGACCGAGTCAAGTCCGCGTACGCAAACTCTCCCTTCGCTTGTTCAACGAAAGAGCCGGTGCTCGTGGCGGTATCTAAGTACAAACCGGCATCAGATATCTCGGGATGCTACGAGGTTGATCAGCGCGATTTTGGGGAGAATTATGTACAGGAGTTAGTCGATAAAGCAGGACAGGTATGTTTGGTGTCTTCGCGTGGTCATACTCCAAGAAGAACCTGAATTTAACTTTTGAGCTTCTCGTTCTGCCATCGTGATTGCGGACGCTGCGTAGCTGCCACAAGATATACGCTGGCATTTTATCGGGACTTTACAGAGTAATAAAGCCAAGACCCTTGCCAGTACGTACTCCCGCATTCCCTCCCCCTCGAATTATCAAGCCAACCTTATACCAGATATCCCAAATATCTACGCCATCCACACCCTGACCTCCCAAAAGACCGCTACGGCTCTAAATAAATACCTCCCCGAAACGCGCACAACCCCGCTGAACGTCTTCATCCAAGTCAATACCTCCGGCGAGGACAACAAATCCGGGCTGGCCCCGTCCCTCCCGCCCACGTCCGAGTCCTCCGAGCTACTCGACCTCGCGAAGCACATCGTCCACGAGTGCCCGCGGCTGCATCTCCTGGGGCTGATGACCATCGGCTCCCTGACTGAGTCGCTGCACGCGAAGGAGGCGGGGGAGAACCGCGACTTTGACGTGCTCGTCCGGACGCGGGATGCGCTGGAGGTGTGTTTAGTCAAGGGGGAGGTAGTGGGGGGAAAGGGGAAGTGGGGGGACGAGCAGGGACGGCTGGTGCTGAGTATGGGTATGTCGGCGGATTTCGAGGCGGCGATTCGCGCGGGAAGTGGGGTGGTGAGAGTAGGGTCGAGCGTGTTCGGGGCGAGACCGAAGAAGGAGGAATTAGATTCCAAGTGAGCCTTCAGGCATGTAATGGACAAGAATAAAGCGGCCATTTTATGGAATCTACTCAAAGGAAAGTTACCCGTATTGACCGTGCTGAGGGTTCTACAGAATCTTCGAATGTGGTACTGAATCCAATTGCACTCTGACTTGCCGAGGACAGATAACACAAGTCTCACATAAGCCAATCCCACAGGTAAATAGAATAAAAAACACCACTCATATACCAATCAACTAAAACGCTTCTTCATATCTATTCAGATTCGGACTCGGATTCGGAATCGAATTCGAATTGAGAGTGAGATTCGGAATGCCTGCTTTCCAGCCACAATCTCATCCAGTCCACTTCTTCCTCGCTCATCCGTCCCTGCTGCTCTACCACCTCTTCCACATACTCTCTCGTGCAATTTTCGAACCGCTCCTGCTCGTCCCATATCATTCCTGCTGCCATCCTATTCAGACTATTCGCTGCGTCAACCTCGACAAGGTTGACTGCGTTTGTGATGGTGAGGTGCGTCAAGTGCGGGTCGGGCTCGTGCAGCGCGCGCACTGTGGCCTTCTGCAGGATGTGCAAGAAGCTCGCGTGGTTTGCGTAGTCGTCGGGCCATCTCCGGCGGAAACGAATGCCATCGAGGTGGAGCGCCTTCAGGCTGGGGAACGCGTGGCCCAGCTTGAGTATCTGGTACGGATCGGCGGGGTTGCCGCCTGCGGTGACGAACAAACCCTCGGGGAAGCTCGTGCTCTCGTCTGCCCAGTCGTTACCGCCGTCTTTGTCGCAGGGTTTCAGGTCTCGGAGCTCGAGATGCTCGACAAGGCCAAAGGCTAGGGAGAAGCTGTCCATCATGTTCGCGAGCACCAGCGCTTCGGTATCAGGGGGATAGTCGTCCAGAAGCACCTCAAGCTTCGGTTCTGCCGGGCCCTGGCCGCTCCGCCTATTATGGAGCTGAGTGAGCGAAGAGAAAGTGGCATGCGTCTTTCGCGAGCCTTCGTGGTGGACGGTGCAATGGCGAAAGTCTCCGCCATCAACGATCTGGTTAATTTTTGTGCTGACGCTGCGCATGGTCTTTGCGAGGTTAGCGTGGTCCCAGAGATGCAAGTACGCCGTGGTATAGGCGGTCCGCGGGTAGGACAGCAGAGAGAATACTTTCCCCTCTGCGCTGTTGTTGATGTGTAGGTCGAGGGTTTGCAGCTGGTGAAAGTGTACTACCTCCGTGGGGTCTTTGTCGTCCGGCCTGAACTGTATGTCGAGCCACAGGTGAAGTTCTTTCAAATTCGGCATCCGCTTCAGCGTCGACAAGACGGTGTCAACGTAGAAATCGGCATTGGAGGAAATTTCCAGGATCTCCAGCCTGGGCGTCAGGAGGTTGTCTATAATAGAAATATTGAAATTCTCAGAGCGCAAGTGCTTCAGTCCGGGGGCGATGAATGGCGTGGAGTTATCGTATCCGTCGTCATCGTCGCGGACAGAGGCTTCCACCATATTTTCGCCGTGCACCTCGAGGTGCTCCAGCCGCGGGAACGTCCACTGGGCGTGCTGTCGGCAAACGTCTGGCCACATGCTATCCGGGAGGTGGAGGCTTAAGAAGGTGAGGTCGGAGGTGTGATCCATGATGTGAAAGAATTTGTGCCAGTTTTCGGTGTTGTCGGATTCGTCGGCGAGAGGCACTCGGTGAGTAAGTTTGTCAGTTGTGAGAAGTATAAAGCGCTCAGGCTCGTCCATGGTGAGCAATCGTCTCTTCAAAGTAGTGTGCGTTTACGTTATACCGCTCAGTCGAGAGTCGAGCTGGCAAATATTCAGTCAGCGATTCAAGAGCGATATTGGCCAAATCAATTACTTACCTTCGCTCTCTCGGCTACTACTTGGTTGATTTAGAAGGGATTCTACGCCAGGCTGCTAGCGTTGTCGAGGTGGGATGGAAATGTGGCGCAGCCAGCAGGATGTGGCGCTCAGTGGTTGTGAGACTCAACAGATGGTGTTTGGTGCTATTTGGCGTTAGACAGTTGGGCGCCACAGCTCTATGGCCCAGGCATACTTACGGTGCTACGAACTGTAGAAAGATATGCCATAAGCAACATGTAGTACACTGCAGTCCCGTTGACTCTGTCTAAAGTCTCCCTGTAGGTTTGAGAGTTATGGTACCGTCGGGGGCGTACACTTGGCATGTGGCGTGCGAATCAGAGCTAATAAACAAGGGCAAATAGGACAAAGCGTGCTTTCACGAACTCCCTATATATATAACTCGGAATAGGATCAATCTTCGAATTTACTTCTCTTATTCAAGCGACTGCCGAACTGTTATACCCAATTGTCTGGGTAGCGCGTCAAACTATCCTGCCCGCCTCTATCACCTCGTAACGGTGAGCACCCAGTAATACCTGCTTGCGCCACATGATTGACCGAGTGCCACTGAAGAATGGAATCGACCAGACTACAATCAGCAGGGTACTCGGATTTCGACGTAGCGCAGGCAGATATCGACCCGTCCACAATGCTCGACATACTCCCTGATGAAATATTGAGGGAGATCCTCTCCCACTGTTTCGCCAACTCCACATCGCAAGAATTCGGGCAGCGCGACGTGCCTTTCCTGCAACAGCGCACCGCGATCATGCTCACCTGCGGAAGGTTCTATAGAATCATTGAAGACAAGATCTTCTGCAAGTACGTGACCATATCGAGCCCGCATATGATGGCCACCGCTATACAGAAGAGCGGGGAGCTTCCGCTCTTCGTAGACGGGACCTTTATCAGGTTCTCGGAATTCAGCGGGCACGACATGTTGAGGTTGGGGCAGCTGATCAATGCTGCAGCACGCATACTATCTCTCGACCTTACGACTTCGAGAGAGCTGCTGCGCCAATGGACCCGTCCGATGCCAATGCTAGAAGAGCTGACTCTGAAAAGAACTCGTACCGGACACCACAACTTAGGGGCCCACCAGAATGAGGAATTCCTCCTTGTTCCTTTCCGGTCCTCGCATCTCTGGAAGCTTCATCTGAAGGGCTTCACCTGGCGGTCAATCGAATCACTTCTAACCAGCGCAGTCGAGGACTGCTCAGTGAAGGACGTACCCGGGAAAACTGCTACTCGATCATTCTTACGTGGATTGGGACAAATGCCCAACTTGCGGCGGCTAAATGTGGCAACGGATATGAAGCGCGGCAACGTACAGGACCCTTATCCGGTAACGCTTACTCACCTAGAGTCCCTAGCGGTACGGGTGAAGGAGGCGGAGGACGCGAAGTTCCTTGCCTGCATCACTGCGCCGAGCTTGCGGCAGCTCTCTCTCAGCATCCTGGCACCCGACGATGACGTTCCTGCCATCATGGGTTATGCTATGTCGTCAATCCAGCAAATCGCTGCAAACCAAGATCTTCAGAGCGCATGGATTGATGCACCCGAATCCAGACGGCTCTTTGTCTCGTTGGGGGAGGAAGAGTCACCACACACTGGGGTTCACCTGATGTTCAAGAATATCAGGAAGCAGAAGATATTGCTAGATCTAGTAAAGGAGCAACTCGGACCTTACTTGCACACTGTCGAGAATCTAGAGCTGAGCGACGGGGACGGATATTTGCCAAGCGCCAAAATCTCTCGCTACGAGCTCTTCGAGACCATGGGTAGGGTCAGATACCTTCGGGTGCAGGGTCGGGCCAGCGAAGCTATCCCTTCCGGATTGGCTTACCGCAAGGGTAACGAGAAAGAATATCGCACAGTCTTTCCACAGCTCGAGGACCTCATCCTGGAGTCCGTCCGGTTCCGGCCGCATAAGAAGAAGAGTAGGAAGGCATTCCTAAATGATCTAATAAGATCGTTTCAGCATCGCGACCAGGCGCGTAAACCAAAACACCTTACCGTTTGCGAGGGGACCGGGTTCAGGGAGACGGATATCCCGAAATTGAAGAGATTTGTAGATAACGTGGAGTTGACATGAGACATGGTCACCTAAGGGCTTCAACATCCATATACAGTACCATCTAATGAGATAGTTTCAACGTTGCGGATAGGCCTACACCAATACATGATACCATTCGTGAAACCACGAATATCGAAAAGCTACTGAGATTCCACAGCACGTGGAGTGGGCCGAGGAGAATCAGACGGAGAGTAGATGAGGACGTGGGGTAGCAGTGGGGGATCGGGTGTCGGATAAGCGAGCGACATGACACTTCATAATATTATGTTCGAAGTGTTTGGCTTCCTTCGGGTTTGAATGCAGTAAAGACCCATTAAACAAGCAATCGAACTAGGTATTGGGCTTTGACGGCGACGATGGGATGATATGCATCACAGCAACTGGGGACGGCGAGCAATACTCGAAACACCAAGCGAGATCTTTAGTGATATGCTGATCGCCGTCGAAATCACCTTTTCTTAGTCTTGCAAAGCGGAAGATGGACTCGTTGACGGAGGTATACGACCGATAGCGGTTACGATGAGGGTTCGATAAAGGGACCGTCTTTGCTATTGCGCCCCCGTGCAAACATGACCAAACATTACCTTTTAGAGAAATTTATCATGTGACCTCCGACCCCTCCGGCCATGTCACTAAAAATAGAGAACGTAAACGCATTGCGTAAGCTGGCTATGCCCGCGCTGATATATTTACTTTATTTCCGTCTACTCTTGTCCTGCTGTAGTCTAGCGGTTATGATGACCTCCGCAAATATCGGAGGTGTTAGGTTCGATTCCTAGTGATGCAAGTTTTTTCTCCTTTGCAGGGTTAGGGTTTATCACGTACCTTTATGCAATATTGCTTTTCTGTAGTATCTTTGTCCCCTATATATATTACAGGTCTACATATTTGAATACAAAATTTTATGTTCCTATCCTCTTGGTCCCCAGTGGTTACTCTAACTAGTCGGACATGCGCCCGGAGGGAAGTCCGCGTTTGCCGGCGTCACATGACTTTCTTCTCGATATGGTATCTTTGTACATGTTTGCACGGGGGCGCAGTAAAGCTACCTTAAAGGGACCCAGCCTGAACAGGAGGAACGGCATTTTCCGGGTCCGCCACAAAAATCCGCCCGCCGGCTACTGCACACATTCATGATCATGATCCTGTCCTCTCTAAGTAACGCGTATAAATCTATTATTGTACGCTCGCAATATACATGTACAATTACCACATCCCACAGTGAACAACAGTAGACCCTTCCAACCTGAAAGGAAGGAATAGAATAAATAAAATACAGCATGCTCCAGAGAAGGCGACATAAGTTATCGTTCGTATCATAGCGCACCGAGGTGCTCCAGTTCCTGCCGGATGGTACTGGGCACGTCCGGCGAGCGGGGCGTGATCTTCGTTTTGAATGGTGCAGGCAACCTGAAGGGACACGGTATCAAGTTTGGTACCATCTGCACGGAAGGGAGGGAACGCACACTACCACACCTGCGTCAATGGTGGCGCTCCGGTCGGGCACGATTGGTTGCCCGCTGTCGTCGAGCGGCGCCTCAAAGTTAAACGCCCAGAGCATCATCGCCATCTGGATGAACAACACCTGGTTGGCGAAGTTGTAGCCCACACAGATTCTACATCAACACCGCAAGTCAGAATAGAAACAGGCTATTCACATATGTGGGTGCCCTACCGTCGTCCAAACCCGAAGGTTCCGTGCCCCATCTCGTGGGTGTCGGGTGGGACATTGTCTTTCTGCCCGGACTCATCGAGGAAACGGTCAGGACGGAACTCTTCGAAGTCGGGGTAGAGCTCGGGGTCATGGTTCATAGCCCTGCAGAGTACCGTCAGCAACCCACCACGGAGCGCTCATAGGAAAGAAGACGCGCCAAATGTTCGGGATCACCGTGGTTCCCTTCGGAATGAGGTAGCCGTTGTAATAGTCATCCTACGGTTGCTGTTAGATATGCAGTCAGATGCATTTAGGAACAGACGCGTGCCTCTGTTGTCCGTCTCGGGACCGCCACGGGACCGACTGGTCTCCATCTGAGACTCTCCTTCACCATCGCGCGGATGTAAGGGAGTCGGGGCTTATCGTCGAAGTTGGGGAGTCGGTCGCGCCCGACAACCGAGTCGATCTCGGCTTGTGCGCGCTTCATCACGTTGGGGTAAAGCGTCATCGCGAGGACGAAGTTGAAGAGTGTACCGAGCGTCTGGATAATAGAGGTCAGTCGGGTACATGCGCGGCACTGATGTTATCGTACCGTCTCGGCACCTGCAGAGCTGTAGAAAGAAATGTCTATGTAAATGCTGCGAATGTTTAGGACGCATACGACTTACAACATGATACCGGCCAACCATGCAGCCTCGGGCTTCGTAAGACCGTGTCTCGCCTGGTTCTCCTTGAGTCCACGCACGAACGAATGCTACAGTCCTCGAAATCAGTACATTTTCCGTTTTCTCAAAAGACTCTCACCTTCTGGGTGTCAATGTCGTCGCACAGTTTCTCGAACATGTCCGTCTCGCGCTTGTACCAGTCGAGGCCGTCCTTCTTCCACTTGGCCATCCACGTCGGGAAGTGCTTCATGAAAGGGAAGATCTCGACGAGGTACGCGCCGGGCACGACGGCACCGGCGATGCGTGCCGTGTGGGCGTGGATACGCGTGATTAGTGGCTTGTCCTTGGGTGTGAGGCGCTCCCTTCCGTAGACAGCGGTCAGAATGTTCGACGCCGTAGAGCTACGAGAAGACGAAGATAATCAGGATACGCGAAGGGGTGAAGTTGACGCTATGAATACCGTTTCAGGCAGTCTTGCCATTCATCAGGTGTTTCCAGAATGTCCAAAACACTGAGAGCAGCTTCTTCGTGTTGCTGCCCCTGGAACTTCTCACATCCGCGGATGCTGAACTCTTCATGCGAAGCCCGGCGCATCTTACGCCACCTAGTTTCGGGATACATGAGCTTCTGCTCGGGTTAGCAGTAGGCATGCGTCTACTTACACATCTCCGTATTTCGTGAAGATCATAAATATGCCGCCAGTGAGAATCTCGCTGGCCATGATAAGCCGTGGTCTGTCGCTGTAGATGTTGGAGCGGCGGTCTGAGAGAGTAGGCAGTCAGTCCAATTCATCATTTTGAGAGTTATCCTACATACCCATCAAGTCCGCGGCGGTCTTGAATGTGTTCAAGATGACGACTGGCGTACCCGCCAAGTTCAATGAGTAGATCGGACCTTGGAACGACGTAAGTGAGTATCGAAACCCCATCGTGAAATTGTGAAATCAAACGTTCGTACCGTATTGTTTGCTCCATTCAGTAAACTTCAGCCATGGGAAGGCAGAAGGGAGCTGAAGGGCGTTCCCGAGGAGAGGAATGCCTGGGGGACCCGGCGGCATCTTGCGGCGCTGAAGCTGCGTCTTGATGACGACGTTCAAGACGAAGACGACGCATGCCGCAAAGACGACCGAATAGATACTCAAAGCCATCTTGAACGACGAGAGGACAGAGAACGCTGAATCAATGCGAAGCTTTTGAGTATATTCCGCACATCAGCCTAGGCTGCGGGTATCAGCGCTGTGGCGTATTTCCATGCCGCCGTCGACCGTCGAGGACAACCGCAACGGCGTCGGCGAGAATGAAGGACACAGCCCGATTCGCAAGGATCGAGATAGCTTTGATCTCGCAGATCGTTGCCCCGTTGATTGTTGACCGCGAGCGGTAGCGGGTGGCAGTGTGGCAAAATAGGCAGGACCCCGGGAACTCCGATGAGCGCCAGGTTGCAGCAACACAAACATACGGCCGCAGCGTGCGCTGTCGACGGCAAGCTGCCAGACTTCGCTTCACTCGTACGGAGCTATGTCTTCGAAGCCCGTAGGCGACGCTTGTCGTGCGCCGAACTGTTTACAGGAACGACTGAGCGCCGTCTTGTCCGCACAGGCGCAACCGCGGTAGTGCCTCCGTGTTGCGTTATACACGCTCAGCAATCTATTCCGCATCCATCAGGCAACAAAAATGCACAGACTTGCTAAGGAAGTGATTACATATACCCAAGGTTGCGGACTGGAGTCCGAGTTTCTTCCCTCCTCTCGCCCTTAGATTCAACTCGTTCGTCCGTCAAGGACGCGCCGTGTACCGTCTATCCTTTAATCTCTCTTTCGGCTTAGGCACAGGAACATAGATCTTTCCTTCCCTTTCTATTTCTGACTTTGCCTCTTTTGCTTCTGTGGTATTTGTAAGTTGATCGGTCCGAGACCTGCGCCGCTCGTCATACGTAGTGACCTATATATTCTTCGCAGGTACACCTCCTCCTATTTTCCCTCTAGCACATACAACACAATGGGTGTCGCTCGCCGAAAGGTTTTGATGCTTCACGGGTGCGTTCCCACAGTCGTTCATACCAGCCTCTTGAATTACTGACCGCTCCAAAAATTCCAGCCATGCACAGAACGCCGACATCTTCCGCAACCGAGTCAGTGTCCATTATCTCGCTCTACCGCGTTGTCTAACAATAATTAATGCTCTTCACATTGCTCTCGTAGACGGCGAACATTGTGAAGGCGTGCTCCGGCTCGGATATCGAGTTCGTATACGTTAACGCCCCCCACATTCTCTGGCCGACCGACTTGCCTCCCGCGCGTTCGTCTGTCGGCGAGGCGCGAGTGAACGACGTGTCCTACAGTGAAGAGTCAACAAGCGCTCCGCGCGCGTGGTGGTTCATGACTGAGGCACGGACCAAGTGCCACGGCATTGCCAAGGGGATCCGGGCTATCCGTGATATATTGGCCCAGGATGAGTACGAGGTGAGGAGTGATAGTGTTTCTTGAACAGAACAAATGCTTATCAAGTCTTTATAGGGAGTTTTTGGGTTCAGGTTCGCATCTTTGATTCGTAGCTTTCATATTTCTGACCCTTATCATGCTCACAGTCAAGGAGCCGCTATGGCCGCGACGATCTCTGCGATTGTGAGTTTGTTCTTCTGAAATGGAATATTCAACAGAGGCTTATCCAATGCCGCGCAGCTCGAGAGACCTTACCTCCATCCCGAGTTCATGAGCAACGGCAAGCCTATTCACCCACGCTTGTACGTCTCCTTTCAAATTCCTGCCTCCTCCCCACCATCTCACTGTCACCCACAGCCGCTTCTGCGTCGCCGTTTCTGGCTTCATCCCACCTTGTGATCTGTCCGACATTATTTTCAGCACGTCGTACAACACCCCAAGCGTCCATGTGGTCGGGAAGAACGACGTCGTTGTTCGTGAAGAGGATACCCAGGTGCTTCTCAACAAGTCAGCCGCCAAAGTCGTTGAGTACCATGTCGGCGGTACGATCTGTTCACTCCTCATCGTTTGATCCGTATCTCATTTGATGTCCCCGAACATCAGGTCATTTCGTACCGATCACACAGAAGTGGCGGAGTTTCTTCGCAGAGCACCTTCAGCATCCAGAAGTTCTCATTCCCTCCCCCGCTGCGTCCTCGCCAGCAAGTTCGTCCACTGCACTTGACAGTGATGGCACGAGCTCCCCCGCTAGCTCTGTCACAGATCTCGACTTGGCACCAGGAGACATTGTCCTGGAGGAGGAGAAGATCGCGGATGTCGAGATCAAGGTAGAACCGGCCGCTGTCCCAACCAAGACCGAGGTCCCTACCTTTGCTTCCGACCTGGAGCTGCCCAAGCTGCCTGGCCGCAACTTTGGCGAGCTCAAGTTCCCCACCGTCGCACAGTTCAAGCCACAGCGGCCCGTCGTCCGCGTCAACACCGTGCCGAAGTACCCATACTACGCCTTCCCCTCATTCCGCCTCCCCGACGGCATCACACACTCGCCACTTACAGCCGCGCCCTCCGTCACGGTCTCCGTCGCGGATCTGCAACGCCAGGTGTCCGAGCTGCAGATATTCACAAATTATTACTGGCACTTCATTTTCATCGCTTCCTTTTTCCTGCCGCACTCGTGGCGGCTCGTATTTATTCTCCCCATGCTTCTTTGGGTTTATGGTAGAAGGGTTATGAGGTGGCGGGTGTGATTGAGTGGTATTTATTGTCGAGATGAGATATTTGAATGGACTGCGAGTACTCGCTTACAACTACGCTCCTTACTGCATATCAAGTTAACTATAGTAGACCACAGCAGGGCTTGTGTGTATCTCCTAGACCGTATAGCCAGTTATTTATTACCTGTTGTTTGAATAGTATCGGGTCGAGTCTTTCCTGCCTTGATGTCGCACGGAGAGGCCCAGCAATACTACCAACATTCTTTTGTAAATCTCCATCGAAAAACATAGTGAGACCTGAATATAGACCATTCGGTATCTCACCTGCCGGTGGGACTTCACATTCGACTTCATTGGGCCGTTGCGGTTGGACTCTGCGCTTGCACTGGTGAACCACCGGTGAACGCTGAGATAGATCGCCGCCCAATTGAATCAGTCAGTGATGGTCCCTGAGGAAGCGCCCGCTTCCCATGGCAGCCAATCACAGCTTTCTCGATCTACACCCGAGGTCTCCGGGGACCCTGAGACATCGAGATCCGTCCCCGGGCCGTATGTATGCTGTGCTGGCCTGCGGTGCCGCATTTTGTGATGCGGGGCAGCGCCGTATCCGTTGAAGCTCATATTATGGCTGGAACGCGTCTGGCTGCTCGGTGTCCTGCTCGTCCTGCTCCTCCTCGTCGCCATGACTTCCCTGTTGTACCCCGTCCTCGTCGCGCTCGCCGTCCTCGTCGTCTTTTACCGGCGGCGGAAGAACACGAATAATCTCCCGACACCCCCGGGGCCGCCCTCGCTACCTATCCTCGGGAATGTACACCATATCCCACAGCAGGCGGCTTGGATAGGCTTCAACGAGATGGGGAAGAAATACGGTGAGACAAGTTCTGCCACGACATTCGGGAGGGACTTGATGTGTTTTACTTTCGAAGGCAACATGTTGTACTTCCACATGCCAGGGAGATCCATCGTCGTTCTCAATTCTGCGAAAGCTGCTCACGACTTGCTCGACAAGAAGAGCTCTATCTACTCACACAGACCATACTTTGCAATGACACACGACGTGTACGCTGTAGCCGCTCAAGCCCTGGGCAAATACTTACCCTTCTCTCTTTCGTAGGATTGGATGGGTAAGTCGGAGTCGCACTCGTGGAGTCTTTGAGTTAACAGTTCATAAAGGATTGGGCGCTCCCAATCATGGACTACGGCGAGAAATTCAAGCGCCACAGGCGATACCTCGAGGAATACTTCCGCAAACGCCGCCTGCCCAACTACTACGCCACTCAAACACGCGAGGTGCACCGCACCTTGTTCGACATGCTCGAGGATCCAGAGAACTACCAGATCCACTTCAAACGGTACGCTTTGACCTCAGTGTGGTGGTTGTTCCTGATCTGATCGGATATGCAGATTGGCGGGCGGTATCACGATGATGATGTCTTACGGCCACGAAGTCAAGTCCAAGGACGACGAGTTCATCCGTATTGCTGAGAAGGGTGTAGCAACTATCGACGCAGCTGGTGCAGTTGGCGCCCACATTGTCGACTTCTTCCCGTGGTGTAAGCGTCTCCTCCCTTCCCCAAAAGCATCACTGACCGATAGATCTAGTACGTCACATCCCCGACTGGATGCCCGGCGCCGGCTTCAAGCGCCTCCCGCCAGGCACGCGCGAGGACATGCACGCCTTCGTTAACCGTCCCTTCGAAGAGGTGCTCAAAAGGATGGCGGACGGCACGGCTGTTCCATGCTACACAATGCAGATGCTCGAGGAGACCAAGGGCAAGGACAACGAGGGCGTGCGCGATACGGCCGCGATCACGTTCTCAGCCGGCTTCGACACGACGTACTCGGCGCTGATGACCGTGCTAATCGCGATGTTGCTCAACCCGGTCATCCAGGCGCGCGCGCAGGCGGAGATGGACCTTGTCGTGGGGAAGGATCGGCTCCCGACGTTCGAGGATCGCGAACATCTTCCGTATCTGCAGTGCATCATCCTTGAGTCGATGAGGTGGGGATCTACCACGCCAGTTGGTATGTGATCCATCTTCTATGTGAAATGTAGTGAGCGAGAAGTGACGTCTGGTTCGATAGGTGTTCCACACAGGCTTTGCCAGGATGATGTGTACAACGGGTACCACCTCCCGAAGGATACGATGGTCATCGCGAATGCATACGCCATGCTTTACGACCCCGAAGTCTACCCGAATCCTGAGGAGTTTAACCCCGACCGGTTCCTCACAGGCGAAGGCCGCACGCCCCAGCCGGACCCCCGCGGTCCAGCATTTGGTTTCGGTAGAAGGTATAGTTACGATTTCACTCTCCCTTGTTCTGGCCAGTACAATAACTTGCGAGCGGGTAGGGTATGTCCTGGGAAGGATATCGCCGAGAACAACATCTGGATCTCGACTGCTTCCCTCTTCTACGCGTTTAAGATCACACCCGCGATCGACGAAAACGGGAGGGAGATTCCTATTGACAGCACTTTTGCGGAGCACAGCGTCCGGTAAGGGATCATTGCCTATGCCACTTGCCTCGTTTCCGGCTCCTGACGACGGATTGCAGGCATCCGAAGCCGTTTAAGTGCACGATTACGCCACGGAGGGAGAACTCTCGTGCGTTGATTCAACAGGCTGCATGGGCGAAAGGCGTGCTGTCTGCTGGGCATGAGGACTCGTGAATGCAGGGCTTACGGAGTTGGTTATGATGGGTGTCTCTTGTCACGATATTTTATTTATCTCGCTCACGACTTGTAGTACACTCGCATTTGCTGCATATAATTTCTTTCTATTGTGCAATAGTGTCTGGCCTGAATTTCTCTTTCTTTGGGAATCCTAAACGGTCCGCATCTGAGAGCTAGTATATTACCCGGGACCTGCAGGAGACAAGCTGCATTCCTTCTTCCACCATGCCAGGAGCGGTCGGTGCCGCAAGAATGTTCTCTCAGTACAGAAAGTAACACGTGTAATTTGTAAATCATATTTGGTGTGGGATGAGATAGACATACAGAAGATCCCTAATGTGCCTGGAAGGGCCAGGAAGGTCGGAACCGAGGAATTCTCTTGTTGAGGCATGTTTTGTGCCATCGCTGATAAGCTCTCGTTTATTGGCAACAACGCCGCAGTAGTAGATCAGCATTTGAACAGTGAAACCTATATCATCGCCGTTGGCCGCAACAGGCTGCTTGCAATTGCGTAGTCGTGGGAGTGTGGCAGTCGACCGCTGCGCTACGAAGTGCCCGACTGATGTTCTCACGGTATGTCTTTCACATCGCACGGCCGCAACTATCGGACCCGATCATCAACGCGTCTATCATTGTCACTGAACCGTCCGAAAGCACTGCATTGTAATTGCACAGGCCGCACGCCGTCGACGCTGGCCATCAAACCGCTCTGTGGCAATATGTCTGTCACAGTGATGCCCCTCCCGCGAGGCAGCATCGGTCCGAGTACAGGATCCCTGCCTGGCGGGCGATGGAACAACCACCGTCGCGGGCGGATTTGGTAAATAGGCTGCGTGATTGGAGATCTAGGCTTTGCTTGCACTTGCTATATTACAGCGAAAACGCATTTTGTACTGTTACCAGGCCGTGTTTCGTCGGCGCACATAGACCAGTCCCCCGTATCTTTCTCCTCACCGTCCTCGCGATGGCCTCCCCAATGTCGGCACTCCTTTTCTTAGCTTTGGTATCGGGTCTCCTGGTGTATCGCTGGGCGAACCACCGGAGACGATCCGGCGGTCTTCCCTACCCTCCAGGTATGTGAACCAGTCGCTGTCGCAATGAAAGCTTTGTTCAAGTGTGAGGGCAGGACCCAAGGGTGATCCGATAATTGGGAACCTTCGCCAGCTTCCAGATGGCAAGAAGCAGCCCCTACACATTACCTACAAGGAGTGGTCAAAGAAATATGGTAGGGTGCTATGTTATGTGCCCTGGCGTCAGCGTAGACTCACTCCTGCACAGGCGATGTCTTCTCCATTGAATCCTTCGGGAACCGCGTTGTGGTCCTCAACTCCGCTCATGCTACTAACGAACTCCTCGAGAAACGCGGCAACATCTATTCTGACCGCAACCCCGGTGTCATCCGGAGACTGTTAGTTTCTTCACTTCATTCTCACCCCAAACGCCATTGACCGGCGCGAAACTTACAGATCAACAAACCATCACTTCCCCGGCATGGATTACGACGAGGAGTTCCGCACGTACCGCAAGGTCGTGAACGCGGCCTTCAACCCGTCCGCCGTCAAGGACTACGGCATAATCCAGGAGGAAGAGACATACGAGACGCTCGAGCACCTCCTCGACTCGCCCGAGAAGTGGTTCCTGCACATGCGCCGCTCAGCGGGCTCCGTCATCCTGCGTGTCACGTACGACCACAAAGTTCGCGCGCTCGATGACCACCTCGTCGAGATTAACGAGGCTGCGATTCCGAACAACTTGCGCGCGGTCACCCCCACTGCGTTCGTGGTGAACTTCGTTCCTTGGTGTCAGCTCCCTTTCTTCTCGTTCTCGTGTAGTGCACAATCTGATTCATTGCCGGTATTCAGTGCAATACATGCCCGACTGGTTCCCTGGAACTGCATACAGGCCCTTCGTCAAGGAAGTGCTGGATGGGCACATGCGAATCCGGGATACACCTTGGGTAGAGCTTAAGGAGCGCATGGTATGTCAAGACTATCACTAACAGCGACGCTCCTTGCTGATGTACTTCCTCAGGCCAAGGGTGCCATCAAGCCTTGTTACGCCAGCAGACTCTTGGAGATGAAGGGCCAGATAACGGGCTCCGATGACGAGGAGTATGTCATCAAGGGTTAGTCTCTATACTCCCTATTTATCGTACTTTCCTGACGTACGCAACCGTAGCTTCTGCCGGTGTCATGTATGGTGCAGCAGTGGACACCACCCTCGGCACAATGGCCAGCTTCATACTCGCCATGCTCCTCTACCCCGAATGCCAAAAGAAGCTGCAGGCCGAGCTCGACTCCGTCGTCGGCACCAACCGTCTCCCGACGTTCGCTGACGAGGACCACCTGCCGTACCTCCGCTACTGTGTCCTTGAGACCCTCCGATGGAACCCCGTGGCACCCCTTGGTCTGTCGCATGCCGCCTCGCAGGACGATGTTTACGAGGGCATGTTCATTCCCAAAGGATCGATCATGGTCGCGAACCAATGGTGCGTAGCGCAGTCATTCTGCTCGGGCCGCTCTTGAAATTGACATGCCTCTCCTGTACATAGGGCTATCCTACACGACGAGAACATGTATCCCGACCCCATGAAGTTCTGGCCCGAGCGCTGGGACGGCCGCTTCCCCCAGGCGCGCGACGCTCGGCTCTACGCCTTCGGCTTCAACCGCCGCATGTGCCCCGGCCGCCACCTCGCGTATCGCTCCGTGCTCATCATGGCCGCGAACATCGTCTCCTCGTTCACGCTCGTGCCGGACGAGAAGTCGCCGCTGCCCGCCAACGTCAGCCTCGGGACTGGCCAGACATTCAAATGCAACTTCGTCGTGCGCTCGCCGGAGCGTGCGGCGCTGATTCGGTCGACGGCGGCGAGTCTTGACGCTTCGGATTAGATTTTGGGTGTTATAGCTGGGTGGGGACTGCATGATATTATTTATTACGTGTACCTGTAGATATGCCACTATTAGCCGGGCATAACACACGCCCGCGCAGAGCTCTCTATGCAATTATTGTAATAATTTGCTCTGCGGGACGTGTGAGGAGTTTACGAGTCTGAGGCCAATCCGCAAGTGTTGGGGAAGAGGTATTGGCATTCAGTTGCATCACTTCAAGACACATGTGGCGGTGAAATGCTGAAATGCAGAGCTGGCTACAGGCCTATGTTTGTGGCTGTTTCCTTCGGACATAGCAGCCACAAAGCCTCTCGGGATATGCCGTGCCTTGAACGACTCAAGGAGCGGTTCCCTTGTCTTCCTATCGCATCGTCTCCGTTCAACTCACGGTGCTTTCACATTCACGTTGGCATAGACGTCGTGAAGAATTCCGTGGTTGATATGCTCATTATTGGACTACTGGGCTCTGAATTGGCTGCGTCGTTGAGGCTGCAGCATCGCTCTCTGTTTGGACCCGGAAGGTCATCTGGACTGTCAGGACTGATTCTCAAGAGGTGTACATCTTTTGATTTTATAAGCATGCGGATGGATGTCGAGGTCATCAAATCAAGCGTGGCTGAGAAGGGACAGGACGAGTCCGTTACCCGAGGCAGCCAGGGGCACCACATTCGCCAAAGCTAGCGTCCTCCCAAGTGCTCTGTGTCGACGTTCCTTCCCAGAGGTCCCAGGCATCTCGAGTGGTACAAGCCGGATATGCAAACTTCGATCGCGGTTCTGCTTTACCGTCCCGTTATCAGCCTTTTTGTCTTCCAGGTCCTCTGTACATGCCGTTCTCTTTATCCCAGCTCTCATAATCGTTCTCATCAAAACCATCTTTCCCTCTCTCTCTGGCCTATGTTGTCTCTGGGCAGCGATCGGTCTCGTCCTCCGCGATGTGGTGCCAGTCTCAGCTGATCTGGCCGTCCCAGTCGACATCGTGTTTGCACGCTGGTCCATTGCAAAAGACTGGGTCCCCTTGGGATAGTACGTTTTGGAGTGTCGCGAGGGCTCGTGCTGCTCGCAATGCTCAAGCTGTTGCTCTGGTCAACCGTTGCCTCCGTCTAAATGTAAAGCAGAAACGCCCACAATCCATGCTGGCCTCTCTAGCCTTGACAGGTCGGAAAGCCAGGCACTATTCTACTTATTCTCGAGGACGCATCAAATCATTATGTACCTCCCGGAGACATAGAAGGCTGGGACTCGGAGATTGATACCCGCGGTATAGTCCCGTCAACGCCCGCATCAAGAGCATCGGGAAACCCTCGAGCTTGAGTTATCCAGTCGAAGCCATCGTCCGACTGCATGGTCCACCGCCCTCCGTCCTAGTTATGCATGGCTCGCGGACTTGAACGTGAGCGGCGTCCAGCAATTGGCATAGTGCGAGGCCCTATTAACTTGACTCAAGGTGAATAACATGTATTGTGGGTTTCTTTGTCTTCTGCCGTAATCGCATGGTACGAGGTCGCAACCAGCTCGACTCTTGAGATTGCCGCACTCTCGGTGCCTAGGAGATATCTCTCTTCAACATGAGATATCTGGTGACTTGCAATCTGGCGTCCGGGAAGGTCAGTGGCCGATCATTACTACAAGTGGTATGCTGAGGTTCAGGGTAGCAGACGAAAATATATTGTAAGTGGGGTACCCGAGGGCCGCGTTCCGTATTCAACTGCCGTTGTAACGTAGCGAGCGCACGTCTTCGCATTTGCGTCGATGGGTGCCGTCGCACCACTTTCATTGTTCTGCCATTCACGCTGCTCAGCCCCGCTCGTTGCTGGATAAGTCTCTGCAAATATAATGAAGCACTACCACCCCGCTTCCAGATCCTATGGGTATTCTTCTAAACGTTTACCCACCGGATCCCTTCAGCTGGGAGAGAACGTGGGGACCGAATTTCTTGGCCGTACTGTTGACGTCTCTGTGTCGGTCGTACTGCCTTTACCCTGCTCAGTCCAGCTCAAACATTGTCGAAGGGAAGCACAATTTTTCGATGGTCGCCTTATCATATTTTCCACGACTGGACCGATGTGGTTTGTTTATCGGTCCGGAAGTATTGCTGGTCGACTGCCCGTATCTGGGCTACTTTCTGGGCCTAAGGCACTCACGCAGCGTCGCTCATTTGTTATAAATGGTCTGGAAGGAATTCCCGGACAACGTACTGTATGTCATTGCACAAATTGTCATACATAATCTGATCTTCCCTGTCCGATGGCACTTAGTCTGTTCTTGTCTCTCCATCAGCGCCCCTTGTATTTTCTCTCCCGTCTCGTCCTCCCTGTATGGTTCTCAGACTGCGGCGCTACTGCTGTTGCCTCCCGCGCTGCTCTCAACGCCGTCCCAGTTGATCTTCTCAGCGAAATTTTGCAACTTCGACAAGTCGCCCTCCTTGGACCTGACGGCGTTGGTTACGGTAATGAGTTTGAGCGGTTGCGCCTTGCGATGCTTAAACGACTTGATCAGATTTTTGATGAATCCTTTCTTTGCGTTGGTCTGCCAGAACCGGACGGAGTCCAGCTCAAGCGTCTTCAAGTGGGGGAACACTGCTCGATATTCCTTTTCTTTCTCTCTCCGGTAATCCAGGCCTGAGTTGATCGCGTTGCTGCCCCAACCTTCGATCCGAAGACGGCGCACGTTACACATGGCCTCGAAGAGTTCGTACCGCCTGGTCGCAGCACCGTCGATGTATCTCTTCCCATTGGGTAAAATGAGGTTGCAAACCGCACCGAGGTATTGTCCTAGAAAGAATGAATGGAGACAGCTGATAAGACTCTTCAGGTGCTCGACTTTCTTGAATGCGAGATGTATCCCTCGCCTCGGGGCCCCTTCTGCCATCAGCGACATATATAACTGTCTAGCACCGGGTGAATGGAACATCGCTGTATCAAGTTGCTGGTTTGCTGCGACACGGTCTAGTAACCTGCGGGCTATCATCATGCCGACGAACGTCATTGCGTATTCTGCGAAGATGTTGAGTCGTATTTCCAGCAGACGTGGTGCATCAAGGTATCTGAGGAACTCGGCTTCCTCAAATCCGCTCATCTTCAGAGTCAAAGACTCGAGGTGTGGGTATTCCACCACGGTATGTGTGCCAGCGCCTTCCGCCATGTCGAATGCGACGGTTAGCTTCCGCAGGTTGGGCATCGCTCGAAGGTCCGTCAAGAGCCGCCAGGCGGTAATATCTCCCCGCGGTTCTGATATCTCGAGCTCTTGAATTGTCTCAGCGAACATGGGCTTGATGTCCTTGTAAGCAAGGCCGTCAAGGCACAGTATCTTGAGGTACGGGCTTCGAAAGTACTTCAGCAAATCGAACTCTTCGTTGTCATCAGCGTCAGGTCCTGAGGTGTCCTCTAGTGCCAGCACCTCGAGTTTCGGCAACTCCACTTTCCACAGGCTCAGCAGCTCTCGAGAGGTGACCAAGTTGAGCGAGCGGATACGCTCAGCCTCGTCCGCGATGAGCAGCAGCTGGGCTTGCTCCTCCCTAGTGTCTTGCCGATCCAAGCATCCATCGACGGAGAGGGGACGTGTCCCACTACGCGTCATTGCTGCTTTCATGACGCCTGGGCTGGTGATCGTAACGCCTTGCCAAAATGCACCGTCGCCGTAGACGACGTCCCTGAAGCGCGTACAGACCAGCATTATTGCAGCTCGGAGGTGCATGGATCGCTGATCACGGCCGAGAGGGATTGGCGTGTGGCTGGACAGGTATTGGAGAAGAATCTCGGTGACGAGTTCATCGGGAAGTCGGTCGAATACACTAGGAATAGGCATACTGAAGACTGTATTGTGTGAGGAGGAAGCCGATGGTTGGTTGGTTGGTTGGTAGTTAGCTGTAAGCTTCAATCGGTCGTTCTCAGGAATGTGGCTCGCACAGGTGGAAGGGATCACTAACAGCTGTGGGCTCCAGTGGTAAGACTCGAGATTGGCGTCTTGGCTATTTCTTTTCAGAGATGATGATACGGTGAAAGTCGGGTGATATTGTCGTTTACGGTCTTTGGTCGCAGAGAATCCGGAGTGTGGCTCAGGAAGAATTCTCGGCCGGATGGATGGCTTACAGTTCTTGGCTATGGTGGTATGGCCTGACCGGTAAAGCTATCTCTGCTGTTGTGCGATGGTCAGAGTGAAACAAAGATCTATGCCAGAGAGATGGCGTGGGGTGGTTACGTTCAACGCGTTGTGGCGGCTTAAGAACCTGCCTCGCCAAACACAGCCAAATTGAGATGTGGCCATCTGCTGCTCTCGTGTTGGGATTCATGCAAAGTTCATGCACGTTCATGGCTCATGTCGCATCTCATCAGAGAGCGTTCACGCTTCTTCAACACCAGCGGTTACTCCTGCGGCAGCAACTGCCTTCATCTCTCGTGAGATATCCTGCGTGCCAGCACCAATCTGAGCGCCATGCCTCTAACTGTCGGCAGCATGGGGCATCGTCTCGTTTTCGAAAGCGATGTTGGCCTCTCCAAATTCCAATCTATCAGATAATTATTGCTACAATTCACGATTTTCCTGCAGAAAATGTACGATGAAATCTTAGTTCACGTGTTTAATCATCAATCTCGGGAAAGAGAATCGACAGACCTCCAACGAGAGTCCAATAATCGTTCACTGACTACGGAGTGTTATCTCAAGGTATGTACCACCTGACGTGAGCCTCCTTATTAACAAAGCCCTCGTGGTAACACCCACGTCTAGCCAGCCGCTCTACACTGCTTCACAGGCAGAGCCGTACGGCATCCGGAGCTGACACTTTGGGTGGTTCTGAATTACGGGCGAGTTCAGTCCATATCCATGCTTCATCCAGTGAGTTTATACGCCGCACGTACAAGCGTCGGTGGCTTCAGGATTTTGCAGACCAAATACAACCAAAGCTCTCGTTGCCACACCTACACACGCCCGGGTGATGCCGTTCCGCGGTGGAAGAAGCGGAGGTGACGCTCTCCCATTGTCTCCTCCATCTCTTCCATCGTGATAACCGTCTCCCCTTATGCTCGCTACATGGGCCTCTCAAGTCGTCCGCAGACATTCAAGAAGAGCCTCTCATGCCATCCGTCTGTCAGGCGGTCTCTAAATGTCCGGCTTGTCTGCTTTGTCTTGGCCTTCGTCGTGCGGTATCTGCTATCTTGACTGTTATCCAAGCTAGCTGCCTCTATCGGAAGCATTCTCTCAAGGAAGGTTAATATTTATTCGGAGACATAGCGACGAAATACAACTGGGTGCAGAACCTATGCAAATCCTTACACTACGGTTCGTCATGTCTGCGCCTACGACTTCCAGTGCCAAAAGGCCAACAAGTCGTGAAAGATAGCCCTCTCGCGTACGACATATGCGAGCCTTTAGCTCTTGCTGTACCGACCTTGATTATGGCGTGTCGAGACATACGACGAAGGTATCTATTGGGACGCTTGCGGCGCTAGGGGGGCTGTTCCTCTCGACTTGATGTGGCTTGCTTGGACGGTATGTTGAATTCTCTCAGGATGGCAAACTCGATACGGTTGTAAGACAAATGTGATGATTCATATCCCGTATCTATTCCAAATTGAATCAAGGAGTGTTCTGCATTGTGCAGATTTGGTGTTGCGAGGAAGGAACGAGATTGGGCCGTTTTATCCTCATGGTTTCAAACCATGCTTGTGTGGACCCGTCCGTATGTTGTCAATGGTCCAGAGCATGGTTCACTGAAGTCACTGCAATCCGAAAGGTCTGGAGTCTCGCAAACATACCAATTTACTCATGAAGCTCACGCTTTGGACGACCCTCACTTTTTGGCAGAAGAATATTCAACTTAGTACGATTTCTACTCGATACATCCCCACTTTTATACTAATATGCGACTCAGTATTCGTCATAAATGGCGAAAATCTTCTCCCACATCCAACTTCATAATCCCCCCCCTCTCTGTTCCTAAGTTGTAACCGGTTCCTCCAATCCTCCCCGTAAACGCTGGGTGATTGGACCGGCTGTTCAGTCTTATCACTTATCCCAAGTGACATCCTTTACCAAGGCCTTCAAGTTCACGATGTCGCCTTTGTTAATCTTGCGTGCCTCACCAATAGTAAGTTTGTTGAGTTGTTGTGCCTTGTCGCGACACTCTAACGATCTTAAAAGATCGCCAATGAACGTTGGCCCGGGTCTGGAGCTTCCCTTCCTTTTCGGCCGTCGAAACCAGACCGACTGTAGGGTTAGCGACTGTAGGCAGGGAAAAGCGGGCGGTGGGTGTCCCTGTTGTTGTCTCTGTACGCGATCCCCGACGGCATTGCCTTAGCGCCTTGCCCTTCCACGCGTAACATGCGAACCTTGAGCATCGGCCTGAAGATTTGACACCATGCTGCCCCGGTGCCGTCAGCGTATCCATCTCCCTTTCGGATGGAGACGTTATCCACTAGCCGAAAGCAGGGAGCAACGTGTGCTGCCAAAGAGTGCAGCAAGGCTGCCTGGGCTCTAATCTCCTTGAATTGTAGATCGATCCCCGGAAGGTGTCCCTCTCCGTCGCCCAGAGTAATGTGCACATTGTGTCGCGTCCGCCCCAATAATTGGAACTCGGAGAACGGTAATGGCCTGTTCTCGGTGATCTTGTGAAGATGGGGTGCAACGGATTCCAATATGGAGGATATATCTTCGTCCGCCGCGCTGACCTTGAAGCTTGCATGCTGTAACACCGGCGCCTCCAAGTAGGTGAGAAAGCGGGCGTCCTCGGCCTGGGTGATTCCAACTGCAATAGACGCAAGTCTGTCGAGCTCCACTCGGGACGGCTTGAGCACATCGTCCGGCTTCCAGCAATCGGCGAAACGATAGAGAACTTTCAGAATCTTTCGCGCAGGCAGCCGAGCCCGGAAAGGTAATTATACCCCACTCGGGTCCACAGTGCACCACGACTCACCACTCTTGTTTTGATCAGGACACAGCATTAGCGGAGCAAAATTGGTGATACCCTACTCCAATAAGTAAGCCGTGGAGCGGCTGCTGAGTGCGGAAAATCTCAAACTTCTCTATCGTTTCGCCGATTGCTGTCATAGGGACCTGAACTGCTAGGTGGTGTAACTCTGGTGCACCCGATAGTAATAAGACCAGTGCCTCCGTCTCGAGCTTCTTCACCGCTTTTTGTCCATCGTGCATGAGAATATGTAGATTCTTAACTTTCCCCAGACACCGCGAGAGGTTATACCTTAGAAGACGCAAGATTGTCCCGAGTTCTCCAACGTGATGGAAGTGCATTTTCAGCACCTCCAGCGAGCCCTCTGCGAAGGTGATGCATAGACCATCCGTCTCCTCTAAGACAAATCGAGCCACAGACATTTCTGTGTTCCAGGGTATCGTGTCCAACATACGGCTAATCGAAGGCAGCTCCGAGTTCAGGTCATTGGGTAGCGCCAAGAACTCAACGCAAGCGTTCTGCAGATTTGGTGCATGTAAGAGACCCAGGCCTTTTGCGTGCTCCTTCGTCTTGATGATGAAGGATAGAGAATGCAGGGTGGGGAGACTGACATCCTGTGGGTAGCGTGCAGTCTCCCCGAATAGCCCCGAGTCCACATCCAAACGGCGTATACTTTCCATGGAATCCAGAGCATGTAGTATGATCGACTCGTCTTTCTGCGTCTTCCATGGTCTCCTCATGTCTTCTCTGTCTGTCACAGTGAACGTCATCCCCTGAAGTCTCAACGCTTCAACTCTCTTCGTCATCAAGGTGCTGGCCTCCCGGTCGGTAAAGCCCTTCAGTTCCACCGTCCTCAACGTGGAAGTTTTAAAGATGGCGAGAAGATCCTCTTCACGGGTTTCAGGGTCATCATGTGTGCCGTGTATCATCTCCAAGACTAGATCCTCCAGTACAGAGACCTCAGTGTAACGGTCCGCATCCCACTGTGCCAGTACCATTCTTGAGGTAATCAAGTCCAGGCTCCGAATTCGTCCTCTGTACTGGAGAAGAAGGTCGAGCCGCGATAGGTCCTCCTCCTCCTCTACATCAATTAGGCGCCCACGAATGTCGAGCGGTTCATCCCCACTCCACATGATGGCACGTCCCATGGCCCCGGAGTCCGTGATAGTGATATTTTTCCAGAATATCGTTAACTCAACGATGAAGGATTCCCAATCATGGCATACCAACATGAGGCGGGTGCACTCGTCATATGGGTATGGGTCATGCCTGTCGGCAGGAGTGGCGTCCTCCAAGTAGCACTCGATCACTTGGTGCTGGAGGGTAAGAGGCAGCCTTTGAACATCGGACATGGTTTTATATCGTTAGAATTCTGTGGATTCGGCTGCTAGTGGTCGACGAAAACTTGGAATGACATCCAGTCAGGAATGTGGCTGGCATCAACGTGATGGGGATAACTCACAGCAAGTCGTGCTATTATCGCGTACTCTTCTTCTAAATGAAAAAGCTCAAGACGATAGCAGGCGTTCTTTTGTGGCCGGTTGGATGTATAGTGCGTCGCGGCGATAGGTTAGTTGAGGAATCAGGATTGCAGCTCGAAGTAGCGCGAGAGAAATAGCTTCCAATGGGTCGAGTTGATTGGATATATCCTTCCCAAAATTATTAGATTCGGGTGATTTTTGGACGAGAAAAACTTCAGCGATGTTGGTGCGTTGTTGATGTGGTTGAAGATGTGTTGATCATGAACGAGGTGTCTTCTACTGTTTGTTCATGCTTATCGTCAATATTCCCACGCCACTCGCCCTGTGTCGCTTGTGCCGTCCTACTATACTGCAGCAGCAGAATGACCGTACTTACGAATAGTATGTAGATAGACGATTTCGAAGAAGAATGCAATATAATAGAAAAAATTATCCACATGATATCTTCAGACTGCGGACTGCAATGCATACCA
>NW_006920421.1:100961-121843 GCF_000344685.1 Gloeophyllum trabeum ATCC 11539 | reverse complement strand
TCAATATGACCTCGTTGGCGATATGACCGACGTCGCTAACTAGTGTCGACTCCTCCCAGTATCTTGTGCAGTCCAGCTCGAAGGTGGTCGAGGCCGTGTCTGGATACCGGAGAAGCGGAAGAAGCTCAATGTGCTCCTCGCTCTCGATGTACACCCTGACGTATCTCAGGCAAGGAAGTTCTACGCTTGGCGGATTCCTCGAGTCATCGATGCCGCTCCAGAAGCGAACGTTCAGGGTAAGATTTTCTAGATGAGGAGCCGCCCGTAGTGCCGCGAGGACGTCACTTTTTCGCGTAGGTTCTTCATCTCTGATGACAAGCGTCTTCAGGCTCGGACCTATGAGTGGCTGGATGGCAGATAGGTCGAATCCATTTGTGCGAAGCTCCTGCAACTTCGGGACCATGAACGGTATTGTGGCATGGGTATACCAAAACGTAGGCATAGTCACAACCAGAGACTCCAGCTGGTCAAACATCCAAAGCTTCGGGTTGCCATGGCAGAGCGACAGCCACATTTCCATAGGCATGGCGAGGTCCAACGCCCTGATGCGCGAGGACTCCCCCTTCAGCACCCTTAGAATCCCTTCGCATGTTGCTTCGCCGTACCCGTAGAAGCAGGCTTTGATAGCCGGCTTCTGCGCGCGACGGGGATTCAACATGTATTGTGTGACGTCTTCGTTAGTGGCTCTGATCTCGTTCCAGATACTCGACTTGTTTTGCAGGAGGTTGCGCCAGGTGCCACAAACGTGGAGATACCTCATCCAGGATTGTGGCGAGTGTCCATCTTTCTCTGCTGCGGCCTTCTCTTCCGCAACGGCAAGCACCAGAATTGCGATCATGGTCTCTGCTGGAAGACGGCTGATTGTTGCCAACCTGTAGGAATTCTGTGGCCGTAATTAAGAGTAGGTGTGTGAGATAGAAATTATGAAATAGGCTGGTGGATGACTGACCTGTTGTTGCAAGACCGCAGGTATTGTCGGACTTCTTGATACTCGAGACATCGCCTGTGATGTCGAACGGGAAGAGGACAGCACGGAATCTCTCGTAGGTTGCAAGCGCCGCTCAGGTGTCAAGCGCATGTCAAGTTGAAGATGTGGCTAAGCTACTCAACGCCGTGTTTGCATTTGTTAGACGCTTGATGGGTGGCGTCTCCTACGTTTCTCTGTGGCACGCATGATGTCCATCGTTAGGCTTGGATAATCGCAGCGTATAGACGAGAGATGTGAGGAGAACCCACCTTCTTCTGCCGGTGTCCTGTGCTAAAATACATACGTTAGGTCCCTCTGGGCAGACACTGTAAAATTGTGCAAATTAGCGTGAAGCGGAAGTCGCTCCGAAGGACAGAAAGGTATTGTCTCATTTGCGGAATAATGTATGAGAGACAACGATGTGTAATCCACCATTAGCTATCATAATGAGCTAAGACTTCATAGCAGGATACATCTGCATGTGCTGTCGAGTCCTTCACGAAGCTGGAAGTAACCGGGTACAATGAGAGTGCGTTGCCTTCCGCAGCTAACTACTCGCCTTTGGTCGCTGAGTGGTTCTCTTTGGCATACTTACACCCGTTTTAAGCGTAAAGTCCTTGACATAGCCTACATGGTGTCCCCTAGCAATCACCAGTCATCGCAGTCGGGACCTTCAACAGAAGGAACGGTAGTGATGGCATATCAGAACCGTCTAGTGATGAGAGCGCTCCTCGTTTCGGTACTGATGGCTATTCTCGTCCTTTCTTACCCTCGTTATGGCAAAGGAGGCACTTGGCGAGTCATCAAACTCTGTAATTACTGGGTTCAGTCGATTCATAAGAGTATGAGATCACTGCACATCACAGGCAAGCTTTGTCCACTTCCTTCTGACACACGATATGCCGACTAAAGGTACAACAGTGTACAATAAAACCCGCAATTCGCGTCCCCATCCTACCCGCTCATTCGTCGAACTCTTCCGGGTCTTTTTCACTGTCGTACCCCGCCAACCTGTTGGATACCATACTCCGAACCTCATCGAATAGCATCTGGTTGAGTACTTCGGTCGCGCGGGAGTTCGCCTCTGCCTCTTTGAGGACCTCCCATTTGATTACCCTGGGCATGGCTCGAAATAGTACCTTCCATGAATCCAGACTGGCTGTCGAGCGGACCGCCAGTTCTTCGAATGAGAGGTTCTCAATGGCGGCGAAAGAAGGGCCAAAATATTCGGCGAGCTTATCCATAATTCCGGCCTCTTCCTCAACTTGATAGTGGAGAAGTGTCATCGAGAATTGTGGCCACTGTGCTATTGCGACCTGTGGCAGCCTTGAAAAGCTGATCAGTAATCCTTTGGGCTTCAGGGTACGGAAAGTACAATGGCAAAGGTCGTGCTTCCCTATGACCTCATTAGCGGTTCGACTCAGCCCTTCAATTAGTTCAGACGTCGACCAGTCATATGGCACTAAGTGAAAAGCCTGGAAAGTCGAATCGGGATAGTGGAGAGAGGCAAGAAGCTCGATATGCTTCGTGCTGAAGATAAAAAAGTCCAAGTTTGTCAAGGATGGGAGTCTCGCCATCTGTGCAATCCCGCCGTCGTCCATGTCCTCTTCCAAACAAAACATCATGGCCAGCTTCTCCACCCTTGGAACAGCCTGCAAAACTGCCATGATATCTGCCATTTGTGTGAAATCGAAACAATGGATGGCCAGCGTTCTTAGGCTTGGAGAAAGTGCTTGCTGGACTGCCGCCGGCACGAACCCTTCAGAACGCAGGTGTTTCAGATCCGGAGCGAGGAATGGCAAATGGGTGGGACTGCCCTCCATCATCGGCGCCTCGATCCGCAGGAAATCCAAGCGCTCGAAGGTCCAAGGCACGGCACACTGTCCCAGGCATTGCCACATCTCTCCAGGCATGACAAGCTTCAAGGATCTGATATGCGACGACTCTTTCTTCAACACCCTTAGAACCTTGTCGCCTGTGCCGCCTACATCCACGTCGCAGTGTTCATGGAAGTCAGCTGTTACTGCTGGATTTCGAGCTCGACCCCGAGTCAGCATGTATTCCGCCACTTCCGAGTTCGTGGCCTCGATGTCATCCCAGATGGTCGACACAGTATGTAGTAGATCCCGCCATGTCCCACAGATGTGGAGATATTTCATCCACGAATGTGGCGAGCGTCCCTCCGCCTTCGCAGCGGCCTTCTCCTCTGCAATAGCATGGACGAGGATCATGACCATGATTTCCGCCGGGAGAGAAACGGTCGAGGAAGACCTGTACGAGTCCTGCGTAGATTATAGAGGGAAATGTGGAGACGGACGAGTGGCGGCATACGCACCTGGAGTTGGGATAACATGGGCATGGTTAGGTAAATCAGTAGCCTTTCTGTCGAAGTGTCGTCGCTGCTTGTTAAAGAGTAAGATAGTTTTACTGAAACGGTGTAAGTGAGGAGCAGAAACAGCACTGAGATGGTATAAGCGAGATGCCAAGCGCTGCCACCTGTGGCGCGTTGATTGAATGTAGTTGTGGCAATCATCACGGCGCTTACGCTGGTTGAACCTTCCGCGCTTGGGCGAGTGGCTTGTCATAGCCCACCACACGCAGAATTATTATGTTCCGTTGGGATTTGACCCTACCAAGATCTGAGATCTGAGTCTGTTACCTAGGCCTTATCGTCTTCAGTTGGTGATCCGGAGTTCCCTGTGGGCGCCATTAGACCACTTCATCATGAAGTCATTACTTGGTCTCAAATTCTTATACGATTGTGTTCCTCATTGTACTGCACGACTGGAAAGCGCTGGAAAAATGTATGAGAGCACTTGTGGGAGGAACGGATTACGGGTTGATCCTGAGCCACTCGTAACTTCGCCGTCGAAATGAGCACTCCGAGTCTGTCATGTGTCGTGTAGTGTTAACCATGACCAACAGCTGATATCTGAGGCCTGAGATATCGCATAGGGCCCGTCTGGCATTGCGGGAGGCTGCAGAGATTTTCGGGACGATGTTTGTGTTGTGACTTTGTGGCAAATGCGTCCTTCAAAGTGCTCGGAAAATGCCGTCTCTCCTATTATCGTCCACCATCTGATTATATCGAAGTCTTCACTGTCATCTCGAGATTTGTTAACTTTTCTGCAAGTTCTTGTATACTTAGAAGTCGTCGACCACACTGGGAAAAGACCGCTCTGATCTGAACATCTCCAAGTCTCCAGACCAGACGAACAGCAATGCCTATGCTCCCATGACGTTAAATGCAATCTTCAAAACGTCCCTGCAGCAACGGCATATCCTCAAATCAGACATATTTTCTGTCATTTATTTCTTATCGTATGTCCACCAGTGTCAGTGCGACTTGGGTGGTGTACGGTTTCTCTTGGTTCCCAAGCAAGAAATTGGAGAGATGTATCTTCTGATTGACGGGTACAAGATACTACCAAGGCTCCGGTCACCATGTCCTCAATCGCTCACTCCATAACACCCTGCTGCTCACTTTCCATGTCATGCTCTTTACACGTACGCACCAGTTCACCTCCCTCGGTGATTGTCTGACCATCACATTCTTCGTCCCAGGTAACTTCCCGAAAGAATAAACGCAACGTGTCAACATACTCTTTGAAGACGTTGATCCCGTTGGTTATAGTAAGATTATTTAGGGTTTGTTTCGCATTGCCGCGATACTCAAATGATCTTAGCAGGTTTGCTAAGAATCCGTGGTCATCGTCCACCTCGGGGTCATCCCGGAACCACACCCAGTCAAGCTCAAGAGAGCTCAGTCTGTAGAAGACGGGACACCACATCTCCAACACATTATTGTATTGGAACAGTCCGGATGGAAATGCCTGTGCTCCTTCTCCCGTCAAGCGAAGGTGCTCCACACCGGGCAGATGGGAGAACAGAATTCTCCAGGCCTCCAGTGCTGCAGCTGAGTACAGAAAGTCTTGGGTATTGTCATCCTCAAGCCGATCCTCCAGATTGACTTGTGTAATGCGACAAAGAGTTGATCCGAGCCTGTCCGCCACGAGCGAAAGGATTATGTCTTCGCGCCCCTCCTTAACGTTGTCGAAGACGAGACGCACGCCTCTTTCTGGCAGCACTGTTCCACGGGTGTAGAGCTCATCCGTCAAGAAGAGCTCCATCCTTCGCCGACCCCGCTGATGAAGTGTACAGGCCTTGTATCCGCGAGCCACCGCATTAGTGTTTACCAAGGCCTCCACACCCGCCATGATTCCGGACATTGCCCAGTCGTCCGCTGGTGACAAGAGCATAATATCGATCCAGTCCAGCATCGGTGCGTCGATAAATAACACAAATTGACCTTCGGCGGCGCTGGTGAGGTACAAGTTCAGCGTCTTCAGTTCCGGAAGTACTGCTCTCTGTACGAGCGCTCCTTGGTAGCTCAGAGAACACCAGATCGACAGATCAGCAAGTTTGGGGTCTGCTGCAGCATGCAAATTGCGTCCGTCGTAGAGATGACCTTGTCGCCTTGGAGATGAAGGTGGGTTGTCGAGCTACTTAGGAGTGGCCTGAGTGCGTTGAACCCAAAGTGGTCCAGGAAGACTTTACAAATTGCTGGAGACGCGAAAGGGAGGAGGAGCATACTTTCATCCTCGTCGTCTAGATCAGTAGTCGGGCGTGCAAGCGTGAGATCCTCCCACATCCTCATCCCATGCTTCCCACAAATGCGTATGTGACTGGCCCAAGCTCGCAGCAAGGCTGTAGACACGGTGAGTTCCAACTTTTGGATGTTGCACGGGTTTTCCATAATTCTCGAGAAGATCTTGCACTCAGTCTTGAAGTTATTCCGAGTCAAATCACCCCGTACTGTCACCGGAGTACCGTACTTCCGACATAGGGACATTAAACCTCTTGTTGCTCGAGGTGTGGTGGCGATTATCGGCTGGATGAGTCTGTAATTAGAAAGAATGGTGTCCCGCCAACGGGTATTGACTTGGGTCAGTTTGAACCACTCGTTCATCTGTGGCTCCGCACCATTTGTGGCCTGCCTCATATCCGCAAGGACCATAGACAGTATTATGGTAAGTATCTCGGTTGGCAAGTCCTCTATGGGTGACAGTGAAGTGGCATTGCTGTAGGGCTGCAATCTAGCGCTTCCCATGGTTTGCATGGCTTTCCTGAGAGCTTTTGTAAGATGTGGCTCGCTTAGACGCCAGGATGGAACTTACGGGTCTGTTGATGTGGCGAGGTTCCAATCAAGTTACTGGGACTAGTTATTATACTGCAGGACACAAAGTACCTGTCTGAGTCACAGATGGACGTCTCTGCAGGTAAGCAGGAGGGATTTTGAACAAACAAGTCCGGGCCGTGTTTGGCCATATTTACCTTTGGAGGCTCTCGCGCCACACGTGTGGCAGCGTATAGTGTGCATGAAATGGCGGGAGGAGCCCAGGACGCCTTCGTATCACCAATCACATTTTCAGCTATGCGTGTCTCCTATTTTACATGATATGGAAAATCTCAGGGCCTCGGTGCCACGCTCTATACGAGACAATCCAGCGTGGTTGCATTGTTTGCACAGTCTCTACCGGTACTTGCCTCCACAAGAGATACGTACTAGCACAAAGAATACATTCAAGGAGCTACGGAAGAATTTGTTCCTACTAAGTTTGACTTGCAGCATCTATCACCCGTTTGTGGGCAGCAGCCACCACCGCGGTGAGCCCAGATTCCTGTACATATCTCTCGTGCTCGTCCCATACTTTCTTGATTGCAGGTCGCTCCGATACCCTCTTGTACCAAGCATGGACATGAGGTGCCTCTTTCTCAGCATTGTATGACCCCGGGGAAAATAGGACTTTTAAGGCGATGTCATGCCAAGGGAATAGAGCCTTCAAGCGGCGAAGTGAGAAACCATGAGGAGGCGGAAGGGCGGGTGGACAGACTTACAATGTCGATGATGCCGAACTTGCCTCCTACAAGCCACTCTTGTTTGCTCAATACTGATTCGAGCACATTGATAACTCGCTGAGCTTCATCTTGGTAGCGTTTGACAGCGGTCGGTAGCCTGTGACAGAGATGTCCGAGTCATAAATCAGGTCGCACGGGGACTTCGGAGAAGTTATACTTACACGGCCGGATGGCTGAACAAGAAATGATTACCCTAAAAGAGCGATTTGAATATTCGTTGACCACCTGTAAGATTCGTAATCACCTGCCCAAAGTAAGGGCCTTGGCCGGAAGCTTGGAAGAACAGCCATTGCAGCTGGAGAAACTTGCAGTCATCGTAGTTTTATTAACTCTCACATACTTGCAATTGAGTATATTGGACGGTCATACCTTATCGTTTGCGTCAGGCAAAGCAAATTTTCCATCTTTATCGTATTTTTCAACCAGATACAGGAGGATGGCGTCTGACTCCCATACGGCGAAGTCATCATTTCTATTACCTTTTGGGGTTAACAGTGAGATGTCTGACAGAAGCAAACGACAGACCCGTGATCGACCAATGTAGGGATACGTCCGTTAGGATTCAGTTCGATATGAGGAGCTTGCTTGTGCTCTTTCTTGTCAAACTCAAGGAACTTGACATCGGTCTCGTTCGATAAACCAAGCTCCTCGAGCAACATCGAGACCTTCCACCCATTAGGGCCCAGCTGCATCGGAGTCGGTACTCAGAACTCATTGAGGCTTGACGGAACACGTACCTTGTGAGTGTATAGCGTGAACCGCTTGTCTGAGGGCATCATGCAAGTGCGAAGTCGGTGGGGTACAATTGCCTACACACGGTGGGTTTTAACATGTTTGCGGCAGTCGCTTGGTAAGCTCATCGAGTGATCAGTTTCTACATTACCCAGGACCGGAAATCTCGGCCAGTGCTGATTAACCGCTTTGAAATCTATGTCACTTACGTACGTGTTTGGCTCGGAGGAAATGGTGTACGTGGATTTTACGATTATCCAAATGAATGCCGGCACTGCTGCTCGTTTCTCTCGAGCACCTCTTGTCTGAGCTACTGCAGCGACCTTCTCATTTCCTTCCGAAACGTCCGTTTTTACGTGAAAGCAAAATTTCACTGCGGCAATTTGAGGAAATTAAAACAGTCAGCATATGTTGAAGTGTGGGTTGTGGGCGTACAGCTCGTCCGCCTATATCAGTGCCATTGCTTCTGGGTTCGGCGGATATATAGGGCAGGCATCATTCACTCGGGCAGTGGCATTCGGGGCTACTCACCATTTCACAGTATCATCATCTTGAATAGGATGGTATCGTTATCCGACGATAGAACAATCAAGTTGATCCGCTCTAGCCCACGCGGAGATAAAGGTCAGGAATTCCCCGTGAGCAGCACTGGCAAAGCGCACAGTGGGCCCGAGAAGCACTGCCGTCTGGGCAACGGCAGCTGCTGGATTATCGGCCGTCAACGCTACTTGAGGGGCCGAGAGATTTGAATTCCAGAGGTAGGGAGTTCACCGGAGCAACACCTAATCACGTAGGTCACAGTTATCGTGATCAAGGGACGATTTCTGCAGACTTGGGAAGATGAATAATGCGGACAGCATTCTCTCGTTATTGTCTCCTTCGTCTCTGTGGTATTCGAGCTCCTGCAATTGGTATACCGTACACCTCAGGTTCCCCGGTGTCGGCGGCCATTTTGGAAACCTGTCTATCCACGCCGATGAAGAATATTTGTTACTGGACTTTGCTCGGGCCTGCATGGCTGTTTTCTATGCTCTATCCGGATGTGAAGCAATGCTGCTTGAGAATTGTGACGGAAGAGTACTCACAATCCGTTGCCCGCCATAATATCACCACGGATGAGTGAGGTGCTTGAACATACCCAGGCCCGCAGAGTTTGGCTATAGTACACATCACATAGCGACCTTGAATACCCCCTTTGCGGCGACACTGTAATCTATAGACGTCTGTCACATTCGTCCCGGGTTTGGGAACAGTTTCTCAAGCAAAAGAAATTAGGTCGCCTTCTGTCACGCGCATGGGATCGCTCAGAGGAGACGTGAAGAATACAACGTCGACGCGGCCCACAAGAAGCTGCAATATCCCGGTGCTACACACAAGCTTAAGTACCAGATACCCGAGACAGACTTACTCCAAAGACCACGACTCAATCTTCTAGCCTCGCTTTCACCGGGGACAGCCCGAACGTCCTCCAAAACTCCCTCCCATCCAGCGCCCGCCCGATCTGCTCAGGGCTCCTCGGCAACGCCTTGATACCGTCTTCCTCCATCAGCTCCTGCACCCATCCAGGCTGCGGCCCGCTCCGGGACTCCCCCTTTTCGGAGAGGCCGCCGGACCCCCATGCGGACGCGAGGTCCCACCAGTCGTACACGCGCTCGTCGGTGAGGAGCCAGCGCTCGCCTGCGGCCTTGGAAAACTGGGAGTGGACTGCCAAGATTGCCCGGGCGACGTCGAGGCCGTGGATCAGGTGGATGCTGCCCTGTATATCGGTTGAGCATGCGTATATGGTGATAACAGTGTTATAGCGTACCTTAGCCTTGAGGGCTTCCTTCGTAGGGGCAACACGGTTCACCCAGTTCCGCGGGTGTCTGCGCCCGCCCCAAAGACCGCACAGGTTGAGGACTGTCGTTGGCGTATCGGGCGAAAGGGTTAGCAGCTCTGTCTCGGCCTGTGCACGAGGGTTGGAGCAGTCGAATGGAGAGTGCCTGTCATGCCAGACAGTTTTCAATTGAGTTTCTGCAGTATGTACTTGTGTATCGGACTTCAGAGTAGGTCCTTTCTAGAAGACGATGATTATAAAGTGCGGTAGGTGAATGGCAGCACGTACGTCCCATATCCCTGTCGACCCCAGTTGAATGAACCCCGTTCTCGTCTCATCATGCGTCTTCTGATAGTTCCTGACTAATCTCTCCGATCCCCAGCTGTTTCGAATTGGGAAGACGACCAGCACAGTATATCAGCGTGGGGCAACGACGAGAACGGTGTTGTGTCGTCAGACTCGGGATCGAATATGAATGGTATAGTGCCTTCGCAACCATCCCGGGTAGTCGCTGCGGACGAGATTTGTCGCTCACTGCATAGTGGGATGAGAAACATCGAGGTCCAACCGGCGCCCAAAATGAGAAGGTCGACTTTGTCCGATGGCATGATGAAGCGGTCATCGTAGCACTGTCAGACACTTCCAGGCTTCGAAAGTTATGTTGCGGTCCTTAAGATTACGTCGCTTTCAGGTTTAAGTCCTCTGAGGGCATTAGAGATGCTATCTCAAGCTTGGACCTCCCACGCCCGCAGAAGACTTCAGCCTTACGATCGACTACAAGAGAACGCATAACAAACAGAAGCTTATAGTAGATGAGAGTTAATTACTAGAGCGCTGGCAATACCAGAGACGTCAGGCGTCGAGGGCCAGTTGATATCGAGGATGATCGGGAGGCAAGCAGCAGACCGGGAGCAAGCGCCGCGAGTTCATGCGATTCGAACACTGTCGGTGCTTCTGACATCAGGTTAAGGCTTGCGATTCGGACCCATCGGACCCGAAAGCTTGTAGACGTTTACTGCGGCAATCCACACTGATAAGCACACCTAGAAACCTGGGGGTATTCCTTGCAAAAGATTTTCTGCCTCAAGTCCTTCCTCGAGGGTCGCTTGGCCACAAGCCAGGCCGCCAAGATGCGACATAGTTTCCGATCCCATCCAATGTCATTCCATTCCGCCCTTGATTCATTCAGTGCAGTGAGTGCATTGGGTCTGGGGAAATAAGTAGGCAGGCACGTACTTACCCCGCTCCTTCAGACGCCTATTGGTTGATTGACGCGACACGCAGACTTTGTATCGCCTCTCGGGGACCCCCCCTCCAGGTCCTCCGTTAAGTCCTCGGTGTTCCCCTGCGCCCCAACTCGGCGTCGATGTCCCTGAAGCACGTACAGACTAGCATTATCCCAGCTCGGAGGTGCATGTATCGCTAATTACGGCCGAGAGCGATTGGCGTGTGGCTGGACAGGTACTGGAGAAGCTTCTCGGTGACAAGCTCGTCGGGAAGTCGGTCGAATACACTAGGAACAGGCATGCTCAAGACCTTGGTGCGTGAGGACGCAGTCGATGCTCGGTGGTTGGCTGTGACCCTTCATGCTCAGGAATGTGGCTCAAACAGGTTGAGAAGGATTACTTACAGTTTTCGGCTTCAGCGGTAAGACTGGGCGTCTGAGGCCTCGCTATTGTATAGCAGTCTTGAGGCTTTGATATTGGATATGATGATATGGCGAAATTTGGGTGTTTTGTGGTTTACAGTCTTTGGTCGCAGAGAATCAGGAGTGTGGCTCAGAAAGAGTTCTCAGCCGGATGGCTTACGGTTGTCGGTTATGGTGGTATAGCGTGGACGGTAGCGCTATCTCTTTCTATTTCCGGTGCGTCAAGTGAAGCAACGGTCTATGCCAGAGATATGGTGTGGAAGATATCTAAGGTGGTTACATTCAGCGCGTTGTGGCGGCTTAAAATTCTGCGTCACCAAGCAAAGCCAAATACGAGTGTGGCCATCTGTTTCTTTCATCCTAGGGTACATGCAATCTTCATGGCTCATGTCGCATTCTTATCTAAGAGCATTCACGCTTCTTCGGTGCTAGCGGTTACCATTGCGGCAGCATCTGTCTTCATCCCTTGTGAGATATCCTCCGTGTCAGCACCAAGCTGAGAGCCACGCTTCCAACTGTCGGCCACATAGGGCATAGTCACGCTATAGGACGCAATTCCAGCCGCTCAAATCTACAAGATAATCATTGCTACAATTCACGAGTTTCCTCCAGAACGTGTACGATGAAATCTTAGTTCACCTGTCCACTCATCGATAGCGGGTACAAAAACAGACCTTTCAAGCGACAGTTCTTTCGGGAAGATTCAATAGTCTTGCATTAACTATGGGATGTTGTCTCAAGTTACCACCTGGAACGTGAGCCTCTTTAAAGCCAGGGATTACAGCGGATGGACCACCATGGTAACACCGATGTTGCGCGTGCCATTCAACCCTATACCTGTGTGTAGCACTGCTCAATGTATCAGAGTTATTCATGGTGCCTGATAGGTGGTAGGGGTCTGATATTCCAGACGTCGCAGGTCACCTTATTCTCCACTGCCCTTGATAGACAGTGTTGTATGGCATGATTCATCCAGGGCTGTCATTTTGGGTAGCTGTGATTCACGGGTGAGTGCAGTCCGGAATCTATATTCAAGCTTCTTCTTCTCAGTTAAACGTCGTACGTGTACTAGTATACTGTAGCGCGTCGGTGGCTTCGGGATCTCCGAGACCAAATACAGCCAAAGCTACCATTGCCACACACGCGCCCGGATGATGCCGTTCCGCGGCGGAAGAAAGGGAGGAGACGCTCTCCCAGTATCTCCTCCATCTCTCCCATCGTGTTAACCGTCTCCCTTAAGTCCTGGGCTTATCAAGTCTTCCGAAGACCTTGAAGAGGAGCCTTTCATGCTCTCCGTCTGTTAGGTAGTCTCTGATCGACCTGCTTGCCTGCTTTATCTCGTCCTTCGTTGTGCGGTATTCGCTGTCTCGACTGTTGCTACAACCAAACCAGCTCTCCCGGTCGAATACTGCTCCTGGAGGAATGGATGCGTCCGTGGCGACTGGAATCCCCCTTGGAGACACAGCGACGAAATACAACTGGGTGCAGAACCTATGGAAATCCGTACGCTATAGTTCGTCAAATCGCCGCCTACGACCTCTAGTCTAGAAGGAAAACAAGTCGTGAAGAAGTGCCCTCTCCCGTACGACATATCCAGGCTGTTAGTTCTTGCTGACCGACCTTGATTGTGGTGTATCGACACATACTACGAAGGTATGACGCTTGCAGCGCTAGGGGGCTGTTCCTTCACCTTGGTGTAGCTTGCGTAGAGGGTGTATTGGGAAATGGATACAGTTGTGAAAGAATGTGATGAACGATATTCCCTATTTATTCGAAGCTGCATGAACGAGAATTCCGCATGGTGCAGACTTGGTGTCACGAGCAGGGAATGAAATAGGGCAACAATTTTCACCAACTTCTTTCATCATGGACTCAAATAATGCTTGTGTGGACCTATGAGTATGTTGTCAATGATCAAGAGCTAGCGTCCTCACTGAAGCTGCTGCAATCCTAAAGGATTCAAGTCTCGCAAACATATTCTTTCACTCACAATACTAACCCTGCTCCAATCCCTGAGTGGCCCTCACTTCTTCGCAAAGGATTAGTCGACTTAGGTAAGATTTCCACTTTGTACATCCCCGATATTATACTAATCTGCGCCTCAGGATTCGCCGTCAATGACGACAATCTGCACATACATCCAATTCTTTATTCCCTTCCTCTCTCCGCCCCTGCCTTGTAATAGGTCGACTCAATATCCTCCCCCCCCTGGGTACTCAAGCTGTCCCGAAACATCACTTGTCCCGAGTGACCTCTTTTATCAAGGCCTTCAAGTCAGCAATATCACTGTCATAAATCTTGCGAACCTTGCGAAGGGTAAGAATGTTAATTTGTTCTGCGTCATCGCGACACTTTAACGATCTTAACAGATCGTTGATGAATCCTCTCCCGGTTTTCGAGCGTCCCCTCTTCTTCGGTGGACGGAACCAGACGGACTCCAGGGTTAGTGATTCAAGGCGAGGGAAAAGCGGGTGGTAGGCTTCCTCGCCCTTATCACGGTACGCAAGCCCCAATGGCAGGGTTTTCGAGCCTTGCCCTTCCACACGCAGCGTACGGACCTTGGGCATATGTTTGAAAATCGCATACCACGCTCCCTCCGCACCGTCCGCGTATCCATCTCCCTTCCGGATGAACAGGTCCTCCACCAGCTGGAAGGAGGGAGCGACGTGTGTTGCTAGTGAGCGCAGCAGGGCTGCTTGGGCTCGGATCCCCTTGAATTCTAGATCGATCCCACGAAGTTGTCCCTCTCCGTTGCCCAGGGTAATGTATACATTGTGTCGTGTCCGCCCCAAGAGTTGGAACTCGGCGATCGGTAATGGTTCGTTCTCGGCTATCTGGTTCAGGTGAGGCGTCACGGATTCCAAGATAGAAGGTACATCTTCGTCCATCGCGCTGACTTCGAAGTTTGCATGCTGTAACAACGGTGCATCCAAGAAGGTGAGGAAGCGGGCGTCCTCGGCTTGGGTAATCCCCGCCGCGATCGATGCTAGTTTCGGCAGCTTCACCGGGGAGGGCTTTAACACGTCGTCCGGCTTCATGGGTATCTGGACTTCCAGGTGGCGTAAGCCTGGCGTACCCGATAGCATTAGGACCAAGGCCTCCGTCTCGAGCTTCTTCATCGCTCTCTGTCCATTATGCATGAGGATGCATAAACTTTCTAATCTCTCCAGGCATCGCGAGAGGTTATACCTCACGAGGCGAAAGATTGTCCCGAGCTCTCCGATGCGATGGAAGCGGATTTTTAGCGCTTCTCGTGAACCGTCCATAAAGGTGATGCATAGGATGTTCAGTTCGTCGACTATGAGTCGGGCTACAGGCATTGTCGTTTTCCAGGGTATTTCATCTAACAGACTGCCAATCGACCGCATGATCCATCCTGCATCGTCGGGAGGGGCCAGGATCTCAACACAAGCTCCCCGGAGATTTCGTACATAGAGGATAGGTCGGGCCTTCGCAAGCTCCTTCGTCCCGATGACGAGAGACAAGAAATTCAGAGAGGGGAGTTTGACACCTTCCTCATAGCGCGCATTTTCCCCAAACAACCTTGAGTCAATATATAGCCGTTGAAGGCTTTTCATGGAAGCGAGAGCGCATGGCATGATTGAGTTGTGTGTCTCGTATCGTCCCCGTGTCCAGTATGGTCTGTCTGTGAACCTCATCCCCTGAAGTTTCAACACTTCAACTCTCTTGGTCATCAAAGTATTGGCCTCTCGGTCAGTAAAGCCCTTCAGTTCTACCGTCCTCAGGGTAGGTGTCTTGAAGATGCCAAGAAGATCCTCTTCTCGGGTTTCAGGATCTTGGTGTGTGCCGTTTGTTGTCTCCAGGATGACATTCTTCAGCACGGAGACCTCAGTGTAACGATCCGCATCCCACTGTGCCAATACCATTCTTGAGGTGACCAAATCCAGGCTCCGGATCCGTGCTCTGTACTGGAGAAGAAGGTCGAGCCGCGATAGGTTCTCCTCCTCCTCTACATTGATTAGGCGTCCGCGGACGTCGAGCAGTTCATCCCCACTCCGCATGATGGCACGTCCCATGGCACCGGAGTGCGTGATGGTCACGTTCTTCCAGAAGGTCTTTAACCCGAGGACGAAGGACTTCCATTCGTTACATACGAGCATGAGGCGGGTGAGCTCGTCGTAGGGGTAGGGATCGTGTCTGTTGGCAGGTGCCACAGCCTCCAAGTAGTGCTTGATAATTTCGTGTTGGACGTGGAGAGGAAAATGCTTATCAGAGGACATTGTTTAGAGCAGTGTAAATAATATAGATTTGTATGTTTGTAGTCAGCGGAAGCTTGGAATGGCATTTAATCAGGAGTGTGGTTGGCAAGGGCGGGCGGGGTATAACTCACCAGAACCTCGTCCCCTGAGCTTTACCTTCAACAATATAGACAAAAAGTATTCACGTGTTTTATGTGGATAGATATTGCGTGCTGTTGTAGGATAGTTAAGAGCGTGAACCACATCTTGCGAGGATTGTGGCTCAAGGGGCGGGAGGAAGGTAACTTACAGTGGATCGCGTTACTTCACAGAACTCTTCTTCAATCTTGTGAGATAAGCAAAGTAAACCTCAGAGGCTTTCTGGCAGGTAGTTCGCCGTTGGAAGATGAAGTGTGGTTGAAGGAGTGGCGACGAGGACTTGTTGATCAAGCAGCTGCTATTTGCTCGTATTTGCCGTGTAAACTCCCACGCCACCCTTTCCCCCGCGTACTCGGGTGTAACCTATGTGGACTAAAGGTAGTACGAAACAGTACTTGTACACATAGGGTTTAAGACCCAGCAGCACGGACTCTGAGATACGGAAGATGGATAATTTGCGGTCGTAGGAAGATACGTATCCACGGGTATCATCCCATCCCATCTGTAGGACCACTAGTACTACAGGCGCAACGGATGTATGTAATCAAAAATCGCTACAAGACTACGGTCGGAGAGCCTCAATGGTCCTTAGAACTACGGGAGGGGCGAGGGAAGGCGCTCTTGATATGGTACCTATTCAGCTATACCGACCAGTGCTGGCCCAGTGATAATTCAAACCGACGAAACAAATCCCGTCTGCAAGAATATTCCCACTCCCGATATAAATCCAGGGGAGGGTGATAACCTGTGGTCACGTCTCAGCTTGGAACACCAGCGTTTGAGTCGGCGTTTGAGTCGGTAAGTCGTGTAGTCATGATAACGCAGTTTACAGATAGAGAACCTGAACCCATTAGAGCAAGAGCAACCCGGGGCGCAGAAGTGCCACAAAATAACCAGCTTCGAAGGTGGAGACCGTCAGTCAGTACTTTGCCGCGGTCAAATCCACCGCGTGAGCATGGATAGGGTTAATGATCGACTTCACCGCTGGGATGCTGCCAGTAGTATAGTTTCAGCAACTGACGCCCAGGTCAAGACCTGGAATGAGGATAAACGTACATGGTTTATAATGTTTTGACCACAGGCTGAGGGATGTCATAGGTTCACCAACCTCGGGAAGCGAATTTCTTTCCGCCTGATGGTGCAAGAGCTTGCAACGCATATAATTTAGCTCACGTAACGTCGTCATGCAATGCGGATGCTCTGGTGTCCATTAACGAGCACTGGATCAGCGTATACACTAATAATGCATATGTAGAGTGGAGTAGGCGTACAATCAGAGAAATATGGAAGAAGCTCTATTGAATGACGCACCGTATTCACCGAGGAAATATAGTTTCTTCAGATAGACCCCTGCAGACGTCCAGAGGTGAGGAAAACTCATGGAGCCGTTCGGGAAATCCTAAACCGTAAGGGATGTAATATGACGCTGTTTCTATCTGGACGTCTCGTCATTCCTGGGCTGGGCGACACATGGGGGATCAAGTATAGTGAGAAAAGAAAGTACTAAGATTACCCTCCGATGCGGTACTTACTTTGGCTCTTACACTGAACCTTTCCCTCCCTCCTAGTATTAAACAATCATCGAAGTTAGTCCGAGTTCGACTTGAACGTCCGCGGTGCTAACTTGAACCCTTCCTCACGCTACATAAAATTAAACGGTTACAGAGAGTAGTATACAAAGCGCGCTCATTCGGCGCAGCGGTTCTTCCTGCACCAGGACGCGTATATCAGCAGAGCAAAGGGGAGACGGACGCGCAAGTGAAGGGTGCGTTAGGTGGCTGTGCAGTGGAGTTCTTCTTGCGCAAATATCGCGGCCGTACGCCTGCTCTTCCAGCATATCGCTTGCTGCTCGAAGGTGATCGCCCCGGAGGTCTGTCTTACTATTTCTGCCCCACAGAACACGTTTTGTTTTGCAGTACACTTACGGCCTCGCTGAAGAGGATGGCTCCACGTATTAACTCAGGATAAAGAGCCGCCGCACCGCAGACCATGGATGAAGTAACATCAGCGGTGCGGATATTACAAGGTGCTTCTCAACGGGGCGCCCTCTGAACGGTGATGTTGATACAGACTGTTGCTGTACCTTCAACGATTGGCTCGCGCGCAGATGCCGAGACCCCCCTCGTACACGGTGGCACAATGCGCCTTCCTGCACACACGTAAGTTATAAGTGCAAATCGTGACCTAAGCTAGCACAATCTCCCCTCCAGCTGCTAGTCTACCATGGCTCTCTTTGCCCCCGCCCCTCCTCCCAAGACCAAGCTCGGCCGCCTGAGGAACCTCTCCCCGCTCGCGTCCGTCACGGTCTCCCCGCTCTGCCTTGGCGGCATGAGCATCGGCGACAAGTGGGCCGAGTTTGGCTACGGCCAGATGGACAAGGACACCTCGTTTAAGCTCCTCGACACCTTCTTCGACGCCGGCGGGAACTTTATTGACACTGCGAATAATTAGTGAGTCTTCATGTCATGCGTACTGGCATACATACTTAATTCTTCATGATCAGTCAAGACGAGACGTCCGAACAGTTCATCGGCGAGTGGGCTGAGGCGCGCGGGATCCGCGACCAAATTGTCATTGCGACAAAGTACTCAACCATGTATAAGCGCGCCCCCAATGAGAAAATCAAGCAACGTGCGCTCTACGGCGGGAACCACCTCAAGTCCCTCCACACCTCCGTGCACGAGTCGCTGCAGAAGCTCCGCACTTCCTACATTGACATCCTGTACGTTCATTTCTGGGACTACAACACCTCCGTCGAGGAGGTCATGAACGGGCTGCACAACCTCGTGACCCAGGGAAAGGTGCTGTACCTCGGCATCAGCGACGCGCCCGCGTGGGTCGTGAGCAAGGCGAACCAGTATGCTCGCGACCACGGCAAGACGCCGTTCGTTATCTACCAGGGCGCGTGGAACGTCATGCAGCGTGACTTTGAGCGGGACATCATCCCCATGGCGCGCGCGGAGGGGCTCGCGCTCGCGCCGTGGAACGTTCTCGCAGGCGGGCACATCCGGACGGATGAGGAAGAAGAGCGGAGACGGCAGACGGGCGAGAAGGGGCGGACAACCTGGCGCGGTGACTGGGAGCGCAACGAGAAGGAGAAGACCGTGTGCAAGGCGCTCGAGAAGGTCGCCGCCGAGGTCGGCACCCAGCACATCCAGGCCGGTGAGGGTTTACTAAGTTCGCTTGTTTCAAGGGCGTGCGGCTGACGAGAAACCTGAAGTGGCGATCGCGTACCTGCTGCAGAAGACGCCGTACGTGTTCCCGCTTATTGGGGGGCGCAAAGTCGAGCACCTCGAGGCGAATATTGAGGCGCTGAATATTGCCCTCACGCCCGAGCAGATCGCGTATATCGAGGGTGTCGTGCCCTTCGATCTCGGGTTCCCGCACAACATCATTGTGAGCTATTCCCCTCTTCTCTTTGCAGTATCATTCGATGTTAACCTCTGGCTTTTCTTAGGGCACGGGTGTGACCAACATGCCCGCTATGATCATCGCCGGCCACTTCGACCGCGTCGCCATCCCGCAGGCTATCCGTCCCCAGACTCAGTGAGCGCCGAGGTGTTTGTTATGTACGACTGCGAGATATCTTATTGATTGCGCCTTTCTGCTTTGTTTTACGCGATGTGCTACTACATTGGGATAATGAATATTCATTGCATCATTATGTCGACTTGTCTCACCGACCATCAGGGCTGCGAAGCCTGCATCGCCTCCTGAGAAGAAGGAAGAGAAACCAGAGGATAAGAAGGACGGTGCTGCTGCTACTTCTGCGCCAAAGGAAGACACGACTGCGGCGAAGGAAGATTCAAAACATGAGACGCAGACGAAGGAGGAACCAAAGTCAACAAAGGCAAAAGCAGAACCCAAATCCACCGAGACGAAGGAGGACACGACCGCGCCGGGTGTAAAGCACGAGCAGACGCAATCATCAACTTCCTCCCGACCGTCAGACTCGCCCTCCGGGAAGAAGAGGTCGAGCGTGCTTTCGCGCGTGAGGAGGAGGGTGTCAGATGTGTTTACAGGGAATGAGAAGAAGGGGGAGGACGGAAAGTGAGCGCGAGCGAGGAGGAAAGGCTTCTACTAGAAAACATTCTTGTTATTTTCTTTCCTCGTCGATCTCCCATATTTTGGACTTGCGGTACATGCTCGCCCGGTCGTATATAGCCGTAGATTATTTATACCCTGCTCGATCCGTCGCATTCCTTTAAATTGGATTTTTCGTCACTCGTTGGTGTCTTGTGTCTGCATTTGTGAACTTCTGCAATAAAAAGCCTGTGCGTCGTCGGATCCTTAGGGCTTTTAAGACGATTGTGGGCCACTACAATTATTCTTGGGTGCAGCTGGAGACTGCAGATCGGAATAATATTGGGTAGTTGGCTTTTGACCTGCTCCACTGGTTATATGGCACTTCACCAGCTCATTTATAGTACATCTCGACGAGCACGAGCTGTAACACATACCGTCTACATCCACGAGTGAAGGCGTCACCAAAGCTCATCAGCGCAGGGAATGTGTGGCGTGGGAGTGAAGCAGGCCAAGCAAGGCCAATTATACGTGATCTCGCTTTCATCGACCAGTCACCCATTGTCGCCCTTCCAACCATAGAATACCTTCCTGACCGCTCAGTCTCTAAAGATTCTGCCGAGCCTATCTACAAGCCTGCGCGACTACTTGCTTTCGCCAACAGCATACTGGTATTGTACAAAAGTTCGCGCTTTCCTGGGTTCTCCAGTCCTGACTACGGTGCCACCGCAGTCTCAAACCAACCACAACTACCAGTTGCAATATCAACCAGATCACTGCGACCAGCAAATATGGCATACAAGCAGACCTTGTCCCTCGATATCCTGCACGAGATCATTCAATACTACTTCGCCGATACCCCCTCTCGCCACACGTCGTCTCTCGCCGACGACGCGACGCGCCTCAAGCTGGTCTGCAAGGACTGGAATAGGATCGTCTCTAAGATACTCCAGAATCCAACCAAGACAGTCCCTCCGATCTCCAAGCTTCCGGTTGAGCTTCACCACAAGATTTTCTCTTACGTGTTGGCTCACGACCCCAACGACCAGTGGGTAGCAGACCGCGAGTGTACCGAGCTCATGTTGGTCTGTCGTAGCTGGCGCGACCTCATTATGGATTGGAGCGCACGTTGGTGCAACGTCCAGCTGAAGAACCCCAATGCAGTGGCCCACGCCCTGAATCGCACCCGGGCAACCGAGCGTAGCGGAGGACTTCCGGTGCCACTGGACATCACGGGAAATTTGTATCGCGGCGTAGCTGGATATATGAGGATGGTGAGGCATATCAGAAAGCACATGGACCACATACGGCGAGTCGACATAAAGGTTTCCAGGAAAGCACTGCGCCAGTGGGTTGTGGCGAACCCGGTGAACCCTGACTTCCCGGCGCCAATCCTTGAGGAGCTCCAGCTGAAGAAGG
>NW_006920421.1:77958-89471 GCF_000344685.1 Gloeophyllum trabeum ATCC 11539 | reverse complement strand
GATTTTTCCATTATCCCCCTATATACTGATGCTAACTGGTACTAGGGCTCCAAGTAGCCCAAGTGCGAGTGATATTTGCACTTCCACCATACTTGCGGAGTCATGCGCAACATTCTCAATACCTTGCCTATATTGAATGGTTCACCCCATTCCGTTCACAAGATCATGACCTTCATCTCTTCTCTGTGTCCCGCAGTACAAGGAATGGTCGACCAAATGCTCAAATCATTCCCTTGGATGACATCTTCCGCAGTTGTCATTTAATTCCTAAATTTGGTACTTCAGTGAGTCCGGAGTGGTCATCTGAGAATGTACTAGAGAAGTGTAAGACCTTCTACCTCAATAGCTGGATTGATTTTGTCATGTTTTATCAGATGCGTTGTCTTGATATGGTCTGTTAATGGTCATTTATTCTCTCACTGGATGTACCATTTTATGGAGGGTTATAGAAAAGAGCGGCATCCAATAGTTACCTACACTGTTCCTTACCCTACTTATGTTGCCTACAGAGACCTACAGATTTTAGCCCTTCCTACATTGCCAATGTCATGCAATGTAAATACTCCTGTTTCCATATCAACTTCACGTTTTGCTGATGGGTAGGTGACACTTACAGACGAGCGAGTTCAAGGATTGTGCAAGGAAATAGAAGACAGGTGTCCAGAAGATCACTAGTCCAGAGACCAGGGTAATGGCAATGTATGGGTTGCGGTTCCATATCACCCAAGTACGCACTGCGAGGATGCTCTCCGCAATAAGTGTCCCCGTGCCAAGCTGGTAGCCTTAGCAATGGACGCCGGGTGAGTTTATGGAGAATCGTGAACAAAGAGTAGGCTCGCCAATCGTCTTATAGATGAGGTCGCACTCATTTGGGCTCATCACCGCAAATTGATCTGAACGCTATTTGTTTGAGTGAATGATATGGAATGTGTGCAAATTGACGTACGATACAAGACGAGAAAGGTCTCCGCAAACACCGGATATCTTGTCAACAGGAACAATACCTTCCCGAACGTCCAGGGCGCCCTCCAGACCAGCGTGACTTCCTGAATCAGCTGAGTGAACGGCTAAATCACAGGAGAAACTGACTAACCCTCGCTACTGTCAATATATAGTCGTAGCCCTGGACGGCCAGCTTATCGGATGGGGCAGCACATGCGAGCCATAGTCAAGACGCACCAACACGGCAGCTGCGACAACTGCAAAGGAAAACTTGAGTCTGGGCATGTTAACTGCGAATCTAAGACGCACTATCCAGATACTGCGGCGTATCGAGAGACATTTGGGAGCCAGTCTTACTTGAACGTGGAGAGATGGGCATACCGTAACAGTCTGCTTGATCTGAGCTGCTTGAACGAATACACTCGACATGATAAGCGGAGGATCCTTGCCAATGCACCTTCAGCTCATTTTGTCCAACCCTTAAGTAGCCAAGCTGTGGACAGGCACTTCACTCAGCCTCTGACTTGTGATCAGTGCGAATGGATGACAATATCACGAACTCAAAACATACTCTCATCACGTGTGCTCGAGGGGAGCAACTGCCAGCATTCCAATGAGCCTGTCCATATTGCCCCCTGGTTTGATAGATTGCTGCCTTACTCCATCTGTCAGCAGTATCACCGACGAGTGTGTGCTCACGTTACTTCGTCGACTCCGACTGACTATAGGGCAATAGACGCACCGGAAACTCCTGATCTACAGGACGCTCCAAGACCAAACACACCAGTAGAGGGACAGATGTCTACTTAGAAATCCAGCAGTTTCTGTTTCGAAAGCCCTTTGAGCACATAAGCACCCAGCTCATCCTACCACAGTAGAGTGGTGGTTGCGGCGCGCTCCCCTATTCCTGCACTGAGTGATTTGATTGGCAGGCGCCCCAGGAACGGAAATTTGAGGTGCATCTCTCAATGTGCAATCAACTAACAGCTAGATATACCAGGCGTGTATGAAGATATTCACCCGCGAGTCACCTCAGTAAGATCCGCTACGACTGGGAGGGCACATTCGTCCGAGAGCTGGGTCAACCTGGTAATGATGTCTCGACCCTTGGTGGTGGGAGCCCCTGGGTGTCCTTCCAAACAGCAGAGGTACCGCGTCCGGCGTCATGGCGATCCTCGGGTTATCCATTTTCGCGGCTTACGCGCCGTCGCAGAGGCGACGGATATATGGAGAATGGTTAATTTTTTGGTACATTGAGGCAAATCCTGGTAAACATGACGAGGTCGACGACGCACCACGAAAGTGCGTCTATTAAGGACTCCATACGGGAACAAGAGCTGACGACATCTAGTTAGAAGAGGCGCAATTTATGCCTAGCATCCGACGAGTTCAACATACTGAGAGCGCCTCGACGAAGGGAGTCAACACCTCAGCGCCCAGGTTTCGAGAGCTCAAATTGAAGCTCAATGTTGCTCGAAACGTAGCTTCGGGGCCATTAACGCTGACGAAGATTGGCCCCTACACTGCATAGCGAGAACAATGGGAGTGGCGTGGTAAGCGCGCGAAGACCGGCAAGCACGTGAACATAAAGGCACTCTGGTTGAAGTTCGACTTCTCCTTGAGACCGCCTTCGCGCCTCTTTAGTCACCTTTCCTACTCCATTGCCACCAAGCTACGACCTAAACAAACACAACAATCAGTGACAGGTACGCCGGCGCTCGTGGTTTGTCAATTGTATCCCGCGCCACATGTGTCGTTCATGCCACAATCCGCAGCTACAGCACCATCGGATTTACGATGAACAAGCCATTATTAAACTCTATTCCGCCAGAGCTCGTTGCCAAGGTCGCCGACGATGTGCTCGACGACTTGGACGCAACAACTCCGGACCCCGACGCTCGACAAAATGGCATCGTTAGTTTGACTCACATCTGCGCAAAATGGAGAGCTCAGCTTCTGAACAGCCGGAAATACTGGAGCCGCATTTTCATCCAATCGGTAGCGAGCCTGAAGGACCTCGTCACCCGTTCTCGGAGCGCCGTTTTGACCATCACCGGATCACTCGACGACAAGGATGGCGGCGACGACGCCGAAGAACGTCGGAAGGATAACGAGGAAAAACTCGGTTTGGTCATGGGCGTCCGCTCGCGGCTGCGATCTCTCTGCGTATCGGTATCATCAGCAGTCTTGGGTAATGTTGTTGGCCAGGCCAACGGCCCATCGTCAGTCCTGGAGGAGCTGGAGATAAACGTCAACAGTGCTTTGGCTGCAACGAACTTGGCTGCCTTCACCTCCCCCGTCCTACGGCATTTACGGCTCAGTGGCTTTGACAACCTGAACAACTTCGCGATGCTTCTGATCCCAGCCCTAGCAGAACTGCATATAATGGGAATCAATGTAGTCACGACGACGTTGAATCTGCGGCACAGCTTACGTGGTCTGCCAAATCTCACCTCGCTGAAGCTTAGCCTCCCTCTCGAATCGCCGCCGAACAACCCTACCAACATGATCCAGAGCGGCGTGGTATCGCTCCTGTCTCTAAAAGATCTGTACATGGAGGTTTGGAGGCTCTGTGACGCTGAACTGCTGTGCGACATGCTCATGCCGCAACTGATGTTCGCCCACGTGCAGGTCCACGACTTTGACGATCTCGAGGGAACCATAGGGCATATGGATGGTATCATCACCGGGATCGGGCCAACGCAGGTGCTCCGTGGCTGCACCATGTACAGTCCTAACCCTACCACACTGTACTGCTCCTTCACACCGGATCCCGGTAGCTCAACATGGCGATCGCAGAAGGAAGGCTTATGCCTGGTTTTCGATGGATACGGTTATGACGAAGAGACACGGATCCTGGCCTCTCTACGACCGCGCCTGGGACCTCACATATCCGCGGTCGAGTATCTGAGCCTTGATGATGGTCGGGCGTACGTGGAGCGCTCCGCGACGGAATGGCGCGAGTTTTTCGGGCTTCTTCCGGCAGTGACTCACCTTCGAATCTCCGGGAGGTACACGTCAACGCTTCCTACAGGCATCTACACTCTGGACAGTACGGACGGATCCTGGCACCCACTGTTTCCAAAACTGGAGGCGCTGAGGCTGGAATCAGTGTGGTATCGAGACGGGTGGAGGCGCATCTTTGACGTGGTCGACTTCTACGATCGCTTCCTAAAGCCCTATCAGAGTCTGGGTTATCCCAAACATCTAACAGCACTTACTCTAATCGGGGGAATCAACATCTTCACTGGAGATGTCACAGTCCTCCGGAAAATCTTCCCAGCCATCGAGTGGGACGGTGTGGAGAAGAAGGACACTTCTCATGAAGAAGTGGAACAGTGGTACGTCCCCGAGGACGACGATGTCGTAGACAGCGACGAAGAGAATGCGGGAGAAAGCGAATATGGCGCCGATGAAGAAAACGATCTTAGCGAAGACGATGGAGACCGGTGTGAAGGGCTGGGGGAAGAGAACAGTGACGAGGATGCTGGCGAGGATGCTTGTGAAGCGCAAGAGCAGGCGAAGGTAGATGGCGAGAACTGAAGCTGATATATTGTATCTATTTGTGCGTGGGCGCACCGAGGGGGTAGCAGCTCTTTTATTATTATTTCATAACGGGCTTCGGCAAATGCTTGGGAGGTGTATTTATACTTGGGTACCGCGGCCAGGATGGGGGTGAATACCAATGGTAACCTGCACGATCAGAAGACAGAGAATCAGGTGAAGGATCGGGTCCCTCGCTACCACCATGTTCTGAGGACGAATTACCAGCACTACGACAAGACCAGTCGTACGTTCCATCAAGTCGCGACAGGGTCATCGAGTATCGCATGGCAAGATAGAGCTCTCCGAGGTCTCCCTGATGACATCCACCCGGCATGCCAACGTGGGCATTGATGAGTGGACATCATCATTGTAATCAAGAGAACCATGGGTGTCCGTTCTCAAGCAGCTCGATTGTGGATTGGAGATGCATGACTTTCTTCCTGCAACGCTGAAATGATTGAGCACACGATGGTGACAGCATACTTGGGTAACGTACATTCCGTCAGGATGGCAGTCGATCGACGAGACGAAAAAGGCCCTTCCACTACGGCGTAAAGCATCAGGATAGACAGCCATGCAGGTGCACTCCTTAATCGGCTTCATCGCGCCCGCCTCCGTTTTGCCCACATTCACGAAGTTCGACGCCAGGAGACAAGAGCCAGCGACCCTGATAATATTTTCGATAATGACGTGCAGGTACAGACGATACGCATCGAATTTAACGCGATGTCCGCACATATGCGAGGTCGGTGTGTCCTGAGGTCCTAAAATGAAAGGGGCCGCCACAATAGCCAAATAGTTACAATGTAAGCCACTTTCCCAGGCCGATGTTTCGCCATGACCTTCTGTAGCGAGGTTCTACGCTCCAGTGAGTCATGACTATCTTCCTGGTTCGGCCCTTGCTCTCGTTTCCACTATCGTGCACATGCACTCCTTTGTGGTCGGATGACTTGACGCCTAAATTTCTCATCTAAGTAAGGGCATCGATATCTGAATCGTATACGTTAAACGCATTTGGTCAGAGAAATTGAAGCTCTTTCGTGCTTTTTGAAATGCCATGTGCAGATGCCAATGCATAACCTCCAAGTTGCGCAGATGACAGCGCGACCGATCAAGTCGGGTATCGATGTGGCAACAGACCGTAAAAGAGGTAATCTTCTGCACGAGAAAAATACTCTCTCGACTGTCTGATCCGGAGATATCGTGACTGGAGGAGGCTGTAAGCAACGTCTGGCATACTCGTATTACACGAAGCTAGCAGTCTATGAAACTTACAGATGAGCGAATTCAAGGGCTGCAGCAATAGGATAGAATACGAGAAGAATGTCAATGAAGACCAGTACGATGGCGATATGGAAACCACGATCCCGGTATACCCAAGTGAGCACTGGGAGGATGTGTCCTTGACAAGAGTCTCCGGTTTAAGCTCGCCGTGTCATTAATACATGAAGGGTGAGTGTAATACATACCGATCTGTGGTTAAATATATTTCTCGTTCATTTGAGCTCATCACGACAATAAGATCTGTGAGACGTTCATATGAGTAAGGATAATGGGCTGTGACGACACTTGGCGTACTATATAGGCGAGGAAGGTCACCACCAGGACCGGGTGTCTCGTCAACACGAGTAGTACTTTGCTGAACGTCTACAGTACCCCCCCCCCCCAGCTACCGCCGGGCCACAGAGAAGATCCTGATAAATATTCCCTCGCTTTTTGACCAGCTCTTTAACTAGCCAAATCGTCGGCCAATTCACTCGGCCTCCTATGACTTCTCTTTAGTATACTAGATGACAATAGCCCGAACTCAAACATGCCTTCGTCACATATGTCCCCGGCGGAGCAGCCGGACGCTCTGCTGCAGCTGAGGGTGTCCAGGTTGCCTACTGGAATGCTAGATCGCTCTATTATCCGGCAATTAAAATTCACCCGCAAGCGAATACCCACAGAATACTCCACCAGTTCAGCAAAATTCCAGGAGCTTACGAAGATGATTGCTCGCATCTCATCTGAGTAAAGTTCGGGCGGGCGAGAATATCAGGAAACCATGTTCGGCGTGGAGAGCTTCGTCAGAGCACCCGGCACGACGGATGAAGCTTTCATATATTGTTTCGCAGAAGCCAGCGTAACATGCCGAACTGGTCGAATAAGGAATATAGTCACGGTATCTCCTCCTGCCTCACGAGGCGACTCCAATACTTATATCCTACCTCGACGGCTTGCCTGTTGGTAAAATGTCGATGCAACACCTAGCAGACATTATCGGGTGCAGAAGGTACCAAATAACACAGCTCTACTGCATACGCACTGTAAAGTGAACGACATCCAGGTCAGAGAGACAGGGGCGAATTTTCACTCAAGTTCGACGAATTCAACGAGAACGAGGGCAGTCTTCTGTTCCAAGCCATTTACCTGCATACCTGACGACCTTGTTGGCGAGTCAAATTCATACCAGAAGAAAAGGGTGAGCGTACACAGTTACGCCCAAGTTTATATTTGACACTCGCTTAGGAGTTGTCGGTGGTTGTTTGGAGTATATACTAAACTGGTAGAAGTAGAAGTCAGGGGGAATTTTCCGACTTCTACCAATAAGCCGTTGCAGTGGGTGTCGCTGCCACATGAGGGTCCCCCGCCGACCGTTGCTTTATGTGGCATTTCCGGACCCTAACCAACCGGGGGGTTCCCCCCGGACCCCCTTATAAGATAGCCCGTAGCCCGTACCCTAACCTCCTTACCTTAATCTGCACCTCAACCAGACCCTGGGGGTTACCCCCCGGACCCCTCTCTAACCCAAACTCTAACCGTCGGCCGGGGGTGCAATTCTTGCTACAACTTTGCTGTGGCAAGCAGTGGCTAGCGGCGGGGCGAGGGCGCGCGGGAGGTGTGGCACCACTGTCAGTGGCATAGTGGCCAAGTAGAAGTCGGAGACCGGAACACGGAACTCCAACTTCTACTTCTACCAGTTTAGTAATACCTCGTTGTTTGGATGCAGTGCGAGGACAATGGGTGTGGCGTGGTAACGGAGACTGGTAAGCAGGTGCACATAAAAGGCACTCTTGTCGAAGTTCGAATGTTCCTCCCAACCACACTGAGACCTTGCGCGCTCCGCTTCAGTGGCCCCTCCTGTTACCGAGTCATAGTCCTAAAACAAGAACAACAATTAGCGAAGGTATGTCGGCGTACTTGTTCATTGTTGCGCGCCACAGATGTCGCTCATACCACATCGCAACCACAGTGCCATTCGAGTTCTAATGAATAAACCAACCTTCAGCTCCATGCCGCCGGAGCTTATCGCCCAAGTGGCAGATGAATTCGTCACCGACCTCGAAGCCACAACTTCCGATCCTCATACTCGACAGGCCGGGGTCGTCTCCTTGACACATGTTTGCGGGCGATGGCGGGACCAACTGGTCAACAATGCCAAATACTGGACCAGTATCTTCATCGAAACTGCGGATAGTCTGCGGGATCTCATTGACCGTTCACGTCGCTCTCCCTTGTCCATCACCGGGTCACTGGAGAAAGATCATACTGGCGATCTCCAGGAGAACAACGAGGATAAGTTAAGCTTGGTCATGGGCGTCGGCTCTCGGTTACGGTCTTTGTCCATCTCGGTCTCCTCGCAGGTCCTGGGTAACGTCGTCGGTCAGGCACATGGTACTATGCCCATCTTGAAGCACCTGGAAATTAAGGTCACGGGTGCTGTCGGAGCAACGAACCTGACTCCCTTCACATCCCCGGTCCTGCGGCGTCTACAGCTGAGTGGCCTGGACAGCCTGAATGACTTCAGGATGCTCTTCACGCCAGCATTGACGGAACTGAGTATCATCGATGTCAGAACGGCTATGACGACGCTGGATATACGGCAGGTCTTACGTGGTCTACCCAACCTCATGGTCCTCAAGCTCAGTTTGGCCCTTGGACATACACCAATCAACCCCGGCACCGTGATCCAACTCGACAAGGTCCCACTGCCCTCCCTGCGGACCTTATATATTGATATTCCTCGCCTTCGTCATGCGAAACTGCTGCGCGACATGGTCATGCCGCAGCTAGAGCATGCCTATGTGCAGGTTCACAACTTTGCCTATTTGGAGGAGATCATAGTGTGCATGCAGGGCTGTATCGACGGGATTGGGTCGACCCAGGTGCTCCGCGGCTGCACCATGTATAGCCCGAGCCCCACAAGCATCTGTTGCATGCTGACTCCAGATCTGACCACTACGACATGGCAATCACAGACTGCTGGGCTCTGTCTCGTGTTCGAAGGCTACGACTACGATGAAGAGGCCTGGATCCTGGATGTGTTGCGCCCGAGACTGCAACCATACTTGTCCACAGTCGAACGCTTGACCATAGAAGACGGTCGCGCGTATGTGGAGCAATCAGTCGTGGCTTGGCGGCAACTCTTCAGCCTAATGCCGGGGGTGACCGAGCTCGGCGTCTCGGGCAGGTATACGTCAGCTCTACCTGCCGGCCTGTATGCTCTTGATAGATCGGGTGAACCGACGAATCCCTTGTTTCCGAAACTGTAAATGCTGCGCCTGGAGTCAGTATGGTTTCGGGATCCTTGGAGGAGGATCTTTGGCGTTGTCGACTTCCTCAATCGGTTCCTGAAGCCCTATCAGGTTTTGGATCACCCCAAATCACTAATAAGCCTTACCATTACTGGAGGAATCAACATCTCAGCAAGAGATATCGACGTCCTCCGTGATATCTTCAAGGTTGTCAAGTGGGACAGCCTGGAGAAGAAGGATGTCTCTCATGAGGATGGCGTACAATGGTATGTCTTCCGGGAAGACAATGCGAGGGAAAAGACGGAAACGGAGGCGCACGAAAGCGATTACGACGCTGATGACGAGGAAGATGCCGGAGAGTAACGAAGGGGGGTTCATTGCGATGCCGACGGCGAGGGAAGGCTGATGAGAGCGTGTCCAAAGCGCCAGAGGAGGGTGGAGCAAGCGACAACGGAAGATCGAAAGTCGTACTCATTGATTGTAGGCGGGGGCGTCGACGGAATAGCCGACAGGGTAGCAGTTCATTTTTCTTATATATCCAATCGCAAGTCCGCTTGTAGGCGGGAAACGTGTCTATCTCTGGGTACCGCGTCAGAATGCGGAAAAAATATCAGTCTTCATCTGCACACTCGAAAACCAGCCTCTGATAAAACTTTGCGTGAATGGTGGCCATCGTGGGGACGGATGCATTACTACAAAACTATGTCGTGCGTGCCGAATGCCACGACGTCCGACAATCACAGAGCTCTGTGAAGTGTCCCTGATGGCATCCACCCACCACGTCGATCTCGGCATTGATGGGTAGACATCATCAGAGGACATGGGAGAGCCGCGGACGGGTATTCAGAACCAGTTCGATCCATGACGGATGGCTACCTACGACGCCGGGACACCCGAGAATCGTATGGTCCACAGGCAGCTCGATTGGCGACGCACAACTATTTTGCTCCGATGAAACCATTCACTGGGTACAATACCCATACTGAGCCACTGAGAAAGTGTGAAAGGAACCGGACAAAGGTCAAATTTTGTTCATAGTGTTGCCTTGCAAAACAAATGAAAGTTCAATGAACAGCGCTGAACAAAGATCATATCCTGTGTCACAATCAGATTTTTGCGCACTCAAAAGTAGTATTATTCTAATTCGTTTCACTGACTGTGCAATGGACAATCATGAAAAAAGTTTGACCTTTGACCAGTTATTTTCAAAGTTTTGTGCATGCTCAATATGGGTGATGTACCCAGTGATTGCGATAGGATTGGAAGGGCAATATAAGGCAACGTACATTCCATAGAGATAGCGATCGAACGACGCTGCAAACTGCATGCTTCGGCGACCTCGTGAAGCGTCCAGATCGAATGATACGGAAGTACACTCCTTGATCAGCTTGATCTCGTCCCCTTCCATGCTGCCAACGCTGACGAAGTTCGAAGCCAGGAGAGAGAAGAGCCAGCGCTTTGCTGATACTCGATAACGACGTGCAAGTACGGACGAACGCTCTTCTCCTGGAAGACCACTCCGTGGGGAGTCTAAGTAGCGCGTAGAACGAGCATCAAAGTTAAAACGCGACGTCTGCGTGCGAGGTCGGCGTGGCCTCGACATGATGACATCGTAGAATGCAAGGCAGCCACGATAGGCAAATAGTTACAAAGTAAGGCTCCGTTCGGTTGCACGGCCGCGTCGCGGCGCTCTCAAGGCGCCACAGCCAGCTCGGCCGCGTGGCAGTGCTTTTAGTGAGACGCGATTGGCTGAAAGACTGTTTTGGCGTCGTTGGCCGCGACGCGGCCATGCATCCGAACGGAGCCTAAGCCACCTTGCCGTCCATGTTTTCCCAATATACTCCCTGTACGAAAATTCCGCTCAAGTGAGTCATGGCTACTTACCATATACTCTGGCCATCTGATCTCAAGCTCCGACAACCTTCGTCCTGGCTTCATTTGTCCCTCTCGCGTCCTCTTTCATGCACGCCGGGCTCGATTGAGGAGACTGCTTGCCCATATTTCACGTGAAGTCGAGTATTGTACGGTCGAATCACTTCAAGCTTCACGGCACGTATCATCGCATCTCCTAGCGCAGATCTACAAACACAACTAGCGTCTGCAGTGACTCCGCACCGCTCCGGCTCGCAAGCGATGGCTCTGTCTGACCTGCTCGAGCTTGCCACTCGGGCAGGACAGCGCACGTAATGGTAATTTATATGCATTCCCAGTCTATAGCATAATTTACGCGGTAACACATGTACTATGACCACCCTCCCCAGCAGCGAGGGCGTCGGCGTTAAATACTCGTTACAGTTCAACAACACCCAACCCAATAAGACAGTAAACCACGGCGCGGAGAAGAGACGAACGCAACAGATACCTGAGGGTTGAGTATCTCAATAGCGGATCAGCGACGCGCTACCCAACAACTGCGGCTAGAGACGTTCAGAAGCGCTTATCTCGCGGATGCCGTTAGAGGGACGTACGTCGATGGCTTGCTCGGTTCGAGTTGCTTGCATGAATATT
>NW_006920421.1:74092-77082 GCF_000344685.1 Gloeophyllum trabeum ATCC 11539 | reverse complement strand
CCCTTGTTACCAAGCCACAATCCTATAATAAGCACAATAATCAGTGGACGGTACGTTGGCTCACTTCCCTTACTGATTCTTGCCCGCGCCACACGTGTCGCTCACGTCGTATCGCAACCACAGCGCCACTCCAGTCACGATGAACAAACCGTCCTTCAGCTCCATTCCGCCGGAGCTTATGGCCAAAGTGGCCGACGACGTGGTGGCCGACTTGGACGCCACAACGCCCGACCCCGCCACCCGACAGTCTCAGATTGTTTCCTTAACCCACATCTGCGGCAGGTGGAGGGAACAGCTTGTGAACAACCGGAAGTATTGGACGGCCATATTCATTCAAACGGTCGGCAGTCTGAAGGACCTCATCGCTCGCTCCCGCAACGCCACATTGACAATCGCCGGATCGCTTGACGACAACGACGGTGGCAACGACGTCGAGGATCGCCGCAAAGACAACAAGGAGAAACTAGGCGTGGTGATGGGCGTCCGCTCCCGGCTTCGGTCCCTCTGTATTTCGGTCTCGTCCACGGTTTTGGGTAGCGTCGTCGGACAGGTACAAGGTACATCGCCCATCCTGGAGGAGCTGCAAATCAGCGTCACGGGTGCTTTCGGTGCGGCGAACCTGACTCCTTTCACGTCCCCGGTCTTGCGGCGTCTACGGCTTAGTGGCCTCGACAGCCTGAATGACTTCAGGATGCTCTTCACGCCGATGTTGACTGAACTGCATATCACTGCTGTCAGAACGGCTATGACGACGTTGGATATACGGCAGGTCTTACGTGGTCTACCCAACCTTACGGACCTTAAGCTTAGTCTGGATCTCAGACCTATCCCGATCAACCCTGGAGTTGTGATCCAACTCGACAGGGTACCACTCCCCTCCCTGCGGACCCTATCCATCGATCTCTATGGCCTCCGCGACGCGAAACTGCTGCGCGACATGGTCATGCCGCAGCTAGAGTACGCCTACGTGCAGGTCCACGACTTCGACTATCTGGAGCAGATCATAGCGTGCATGCAGGGCGTTATCGACGGGATCGGCTCTACCCAGGTGCACCGCGGCTGCACCATGTATAACCCGAACCCCACGAGCCTCTATTGTATGCTGGCTCAGGATCCGATCACCGCGACGTGGCAATCGCAGACCACTGGGCTCTGTCTTGTGTTCGAAGGCTACGACTACGATGAAGAGGCCCGGATCCTGGACGCATTGCGCCCACGACTGCAACCATATCTGCCGGCGGTCAAACACTTGACCATAGAAGACGGTCGGGCATATGTGGAGCGATCTGTCGTGGCTTGGCGACGGCTCTTCAGTCTCATGCCAGGCGTGACCGACCTATGCGTCTCCGGTAGGTATACATCAACTCTCCCTGCCGGCCTCTATGCCGTTGATGGGTCGGGCGAGCCGACGGAGCCGCTGTTTCCGAAGCTGCAAACGCTGCACCTGGAATCAGTGTGGTTCCGCGATTCTTGGAGGCAGATCTTTGGGGTGGTCGACTTCGTCGATCGCTTCGTTAAGCCCTATCAGCGTCTGGATTGTCCAGAACACATAAAAGAACTTACTATAACCGGAGGAATCAACATCTTAGCCAGAGACATTGACGTCCTCTGGCATATCTTCAATATCGTCAAGTGGGATGGTGTGGAGGCGAAGGATGCCTCCCATGACGATATCGAACAGTGGTACGTTTCTCCGGAAGAGGATGTGGAGGAGAGGAGGCAAGAGGAGGCGGAAGAACCCAACTATGAGGCTGATGACGAGGAAGAGGAGTTCGGCGAAATCCACGGAGGGGAACGAAGAGAGCTTCAATGCGACGCCGTTAGCGAGGAAGGGGACAATGACAGTGCATCCGAAGCGCGAGAGGAGGTTGGGGCAAGCGAGAACTGAAGGCCGAGCATAGCACCTATTTATGTGTGGGCGCGCCAAGGGAGTAGCGGCCAATTTTTCTTTTCTACAATCGTGGGTCCTCCTGTAGTTGGAAATTGTATTTTATATCTGGGTACCGCGCTAGAACGTGAACAGAAAATATTAGTCGTCACCTATACGATCAGAAAGCAGAACCGGATATCGCCGGGAGGTATACCTCGACCCTGCCTACAGGTCTCTATGCCATCGGTGGGTCAGGCGAACCGACGGATCCGTTGTTTCCGAAGCTGGAAACACTCCACTTAGAATCGGTCTGGTTTCGAGACCCATGGAGAACGATCCTGGACGTGGGCGACTTCTTCAGGCGTTTCTTGAAGCCCTATCAGCGCTCGGGTTGTCCCAAGCATAAAATAGCACTTACCATAAGCGGGGGAATCAATATCGTCGCCACAGATATTGAAGTCCTCCGGAAGACCTTCGGACTCGTCGAGTGGGACGGCCTGGAGAAAGGGGATGATTCGCATGAAGAGGATGACCAGTGGTACATCCCAGAAGAAGATGTGGACGAGAGGAGAATAGCGGAGGCGGAAGAAAGGGATTACAAGGCTGACGACGAAGCAGATGAGCTAAGCGAAGACGATGGAGATGAGTGACGGAGACTTCGTTGTTGCGACGCCGATGAGCAAGAAGAGGGTAATGAGAGTGTCTTGGAGGCGCGAGAGGAGGTGGGGGTAACCGACAACTGAAAGTGTAAAGCATACTTATTTGGGCGGGGTGCACCCAGGGGGGTTAGCAGTCACTTTTCCTTATTTCCAATCGTGAGCCCGCTTGTAGTTGGTTAATGTATTTACACCTGGGTACCGCGCTAGACTGAGGACGAGATCGGTGCAAATATCAGTCGTCACTGCACAATCAGAAGAAAGAATCGCATGAAAATTTGGTGTAACGAGCTAGCTACCATCATATTCTGAAGCCGGATGCCTCTCGGTAAAAGCAAGTCGTGCGTGCTGAGTTACACGATCTTCGACCATCACATGGAGCTCGCTGAAGTGTCCCTGATGGCACTCGCCCACCACGTCGACCTCGGCATTAACGGGTGAATATCATCAGGGGAAACGCGAGA
>NW_006920421.1:54466-73252 GCF_000344685.1 Gloeophyllum trabeum ATCC 11539 | reverse complement strand
TTGCCACTCAACGTTAGTTATCACAACAAGATGTGGAATGCTAAGGTTCATTTGTCAACATCGGTACTGTCTGCTCCGTGTGGACATCAACACCAGCCTGTTCGCTTGCGCTGGAATAGGATGTAGGTCATATACTTGAGGATCCCAAATTACCCATGTCGGTGCAGACACTTCGCCGACATGCTCATGTTAATCCACAGTAGCTATTACTAACGACCAAACTGCCTTCCGCCCGGCATGCACATTCCATAGGCGCGTGTGAGTTCAGCGGGAAGTGTTTCAGCTCGTCGTGGCCAACCCCTTCCCCCTTTTATAACTGCGGTATCGGGCCTGTCATTGCCCCCTGCAAGAGTGCGGCTGGTTATAACAAGTAGGTTTGGAGCATGCCTTCGCTAATTTGAAGATGGTCTTCTCAGCTGCACGAGATCTTACCATGGCCTCGTTGGAACCCACATACGGAGCAATCTTCTCCGGCACTACTATCTCATATCTGTACTTTACTCTAGGGCTATACTGTGACGATCACTAAACTGCAGTATAGGTTGTATGGCATCGCTCTCGCTCAATTTACGCTGTTTTGCCGGACGCTCAATCCGGCCGAGAGGATAATAAACTGCTTGGTCTGCCTATGTTATATCGGAATCTTGCGGGGACATAGTTTGATTAGGCTGCTGGTTAGGCGATATTCACCTGGCTGGTAAGCTGATGCATCCCCGCAGCCCTCTCGATGTTCACGTCCTTGAAGATGGATACGCTGCAGCAGTGCCTGATTACGCAGGCCCTGTGGTATTACCTCGTTTACAAGGGCGGAGGCAACGCGCCGGATCAATACATTGAGAACTGGTGCGCCATACGTGTGGTTAGAAAAAGTCATACGGATTGTTGGCATGCCTAATACAGGAGCATCCAAGTAAGCACACAGCCTCTACTCCACGACACTTCTCTCTTCCTATGGACAACCTAGGCGCAGGGTGTACCATCGGTAAGCCCCGTGATTGCTTCACGCTCACGATCTAGCATTAATCATCATGCTCTCCAGGCGATCCTGACCTTTACCGTTCAGTGGTAGCGTCCCTTTAATTCGTTACCGCTCACTATCCTCAATCTGCAATCAGGTTCTTCGTTATACGACTACTGAAGTGTACGTATGCTCGCCGTATCTCTGGCTGATGGTTGTCTAATCACTCCCGTGCGTGAAGTCAGCAAGAAGTACTGGACGTACATCGCGGTATACCATCAGCACTGCTCTCTTATACAATTCCAATTCTCATCGTCTGTAGCTCGTGCCGGTATTGCTAGCCTTCGGTAAGGCCAATCAAGCCATTGCATTGTTGGCCATCTCACATCCATACGTTCAGTGCTCTCGTTATGTAAGTGCTACATTCTTGCTATTTCACTCACACGTTCAGACATGAGTATCGCGTTCGAACCGCTACAGACACTGCCGTCAAGAGGTTCGTCCTCGTTATAGAACATATCTCCACTGACCAATGCTACCCGCCAGTTTCTCCGCGCCCACGCCACTTGTGTACGTCTTCGACAGGAACAGCGGTTCGATCGATGAGGGGACCACTGCCTTGCTTGGGACGGCTAACGTATCCTGCCTTATCGCGGATATAGCGATAGCCATTATAGGCTTCTACCAGCTGTTCAGTCGTCGTTCGAGGACGATGGGCAATACCAAGTAAGCTCAAGTAACGATTTCTCAGAAGTACTGTGCTTACTTTGCGAAGGGGTGTCGTGAATACCCTCATAAGGTACACGTTGACGACAGGGCTGCTATCGAGGTCAGGGATTTCCCAGGTCCGTCCGCTCCGTTTATATGACGAGCGGTCTCCTAGCATCATCACCCTGTTATGTCTTATCCTTGTGAGCCTCATCCGTCCTCCTGATCTTCATACGTTGACATCGTCTCCGGTGTGTTCGTTGGTTGAAAGTATGTCGCCAATTCAGGAGTCACCTACGGCTCCCTGCTCGCAGCCTTCTTCGTCCATGCGAAGAGTCAGTGCGCCGTTCTTTCCTTTCTCGCTCTGTTATCGACGTTTTCCTAAAATATTTTCAGTCTATGTGAACTGCATGCTAGCGGCGTAAGTCTTGGGCTCCATGATATCCGTAATTCACCGCCTACGTTCTCGGCAGGCTGAATAACCGCGGACAGCTGCGCGCGCGCATCGGCGGCACCGTGAATATCGTCTCTCCATCCGACTTTGAATAGGAAAGCCAGTTCTTGCCAAGCGTGCTACTAGTACACCCTTGCTGCCCGCAGATATAATAACATTTCATGTATCCAACGCACGGACCATCATAGAGATCAATCGTCCGTATTTATCTTATTCACTTGTAGAGGATTGGTCACTGGACAGCAGATGTATATGAATCTTTCTTCAATTCATCTCTATTGGACCATAGTTGTAACGGGGATCATATGCCCATCAAGAGCGCCACATACTCTTTTTGCACCGTCAGCAAGGGGAAGGGGTAAGTAATGTAAAGCGGTGGGACCACCCTCAGTACATGCAGCAACGATGCTCGAAGCAACGGGACAGAGTTTACGTCGTGTGGCTGTTAGTACTGGTACGAGAGATGGGAATTAACTGACGTCTAGCGTCATTGTTCTCCTGAGGTGGGCGATGGAGTTCGCAGGTCTTCTTTTCAAGATGTGCCGAGAGGTCAACTGGCTGCAGACTCAACCACTGTAACAGCACGCACTTATGTGAGATAGCACAAGAGGAGACACACTGGACACGACGACAAGATTCATCATCATTGTATGCGCAAGCGCTAGGTAGAGATGACAGGTAATAAATAGCGTTATAGGGAGTGCTACGTGAGAGGCTGCGAGTGATTGGAGGGAAGCTAGACGACATGTGCGATCTAGCAATAAAATACCATGGTAATAAAATAACAACTCTAATACCCTGTGTCTATAAGTATACAGTGTCCACCGCAATGTGTGTTGTGGGCAGGAAACGTCGACAAAATAAATAAAGGAACAAAGGAAACACCACTCTACAGCTCGACCAGGGGCACGACGACCTGGTCCATCTTCGCCTGCGGGTCGACCTTGACCTTGGGCATGAGCGGCACGCGGCGCGTCTTCTGGATCTCAAGCCCCTTCTTGCCGAAGTAGCGCCCGCTCTCGAAGTTCCAGCAGTCGTTGCAGCGCGGCCAGTTGGCGAGGTGGAGGATGTACTCGGCGAGCTCGGCGTCGACCTGCGGGCCGAAGGACGGCACGCGCTTGAGCCCGTCGAGGAACTTGGCCTCGACCTCCTCGTGGTACTCGCACACCCACTTCATCGCGCCCTCGAAGTCCGTGTTGAACTGGTGCATCGCGAGCGTCAGGATGTTGTGCCGGTCGTCGCCGTTCGCTTGCTCCTTGTTGTACGAGGCGATGTCCTGAGCAGTAGAGAGATGGTGAGACAGAGACCCGAAGAGATCTGCGCAGGGTACTCACGTTATCGAGGATGATCAGGTCGGCGATGAGGTACTCGAGCTCCTTGATGACGGGGTGGTAGAAGGCCTCGTCGGGGAGGTTCAAATGGAGCTCGCCGGGGACGTACGACGGCCGTGCGCCGATGTTCTCGCGCCGCGTCTGGAGGTAGCTGTCCACCGTGCGCCATGTGTCGTTGTCACGGTCCTCAGCCTGGATGACGACCGAGTTGAGGTAGTCCGTGAAGGCCTCGACAAAGTGCTTCTGGGAGGCGGGGGAGGCGGTTTTGATAGCGAGTTCCCAGAATCTTGGGAAAGAGACAGGTGAGTAAGTTGGGGAAGAGGGGGGAGGAAAACGGCGTACTCTTTCGCGACCTGGCCGAGGAGGATCTCGCCCTCGGGCCGGGGCTTGTGCGGGTTGTTGAGGGCGTCGATGACGATGTCGACCATCTCGCGCACAACAGGTGCGGGCTCAACGTCGGTGTACTCATCCACGACGAAGAACAGGTTCATCAGATCACATCCCGTGCGGAGATGTTCTAAAAGCGAGACATCAAGGCATGCGCGACCGACGGAGCTGCTCTACTAGACTAACCTCTCGACGCGGTAGGGTATGCGAGGGAAGCAAGACGGCCGAAGTCACACTTGTCGAAGGCTGCTTGTGAGCGCTCGGTGAAGGCCTTGAAGCTGTGGAACCATGCATTTGACTCTGCGCTGACTTCCTCGTAGTATGGGTTAATGGCGCGGGGCCAAGGCCAGTTGGCCATTGTCTCGGGGAGGTACAACATCTTGACGGGTTCCGAGGCCATTGTAGTGGTACGAGGGAAGAGGAGAAGGTGAGGTGAGGTGATGTGGTAGAAGGAGTAGGCGGGTCGAGGGAAAGCTAGAGTCTCGAGCCAGACCATGCTAGCTTTTTCTACCGAGAGCCAAAGCAGGCGGATTGTGTCCCTTGCCGTAGAGCCCGTATTGATTTCCGCCCGTAGCGATAACCCATGCGAGTGGCCATCAAAATGGATGAGGCCGTACCTGCACAGACTCCCGTACCTCCCGGTGCCGTACGGGCTGTGGCAGCCCGTAGGCACTAGATCTGCAGTTGTGTGGCGTATCGATGATCCTTTGCGCCGACCGCCGTGCTGACACGTTTGACAATCACGTCCATTTGTCATTACGCGTTAGCTTTTCACAATTGATTGTGCTTCGCGAGTTCAACCACTGTCATGTAGCTGTTACTCGTGCGCTTGGGCAAGACATTTTCTTCAGCTTTTAGCGCAGACCTTGGGCGCGGATGCAGCCTGTCCTACAATAGACGATGCTCCATCAGCATTGTTCATCGCAGAAAGATACGATGTGCTCACCGTAGTTTGTTCCCAATTAGGGATTTGTCAAGCCGGACGGTGAGTCTGCCTCCGAGGAGATGATCTGGACAGACCGGCCGCAGCTACGCTGGCTACGCACGAGCTCTCCCGCAATGAACGCGTTGAAGGTGATAACCGCATAAAGCAGGCGGCCGCAAGAGCTGCGATTGGTTGCAGCGAGTTTTTGGAGTGAAAGTGGTTGCCGCCAAAGGGTCCGAGATCGGGGAGACGCCGGTCACCACGAGCGTCGCTGTGCCTTGATGCGCTCGACCGTAGATTGGAGATTGCCGCCGAGAGGCGGGGCGCCGTATTTGGCCACGGCGGCGGTGCTGGTAATCGTATCGGTATCGCCGACTAACGCCGCCATGACGTAGCCTCGCTTGCAACGCCACTTGTTTTTGCCTGTCGAAATAGACACAGACATTGGTGGCCTCATAGTGTCATTTTCCAAAGTCGATACATTCACATGACGGAGTCGCTATGGTCTATGAATTAGTGTAAATGGCAGACCCGTGATAGCCGGGACCAATACATACGCCTGCGTGCGATCCTGGTATTCAGTCGCGGATTGACTGACAGACGGTAACTGCTCCTGGCCGGTCAAAGCAAGACCTCAAATGGAATGCTCATTCAATGCATTACTCTCCCGGTCAAACCTTGCTCTCGCTGAGGCACTATCACCTGATTTGTGAACGCCAGGTCGATGGCAACTCTGTATGAAGGCGGAAGTCTATGTGAACGGAGACCGGTACCAACCCGGCTTCTGCCCCGCTTTACTGAGGAGAACTTTCACTGCAGTGAAATCTGACATCCTGCTTGGGCCGCATTGAATGAATACCTTTTGACGTTGTATACCCAAGATGCGAGACGACTGCAGAGTGTCGAAGCAGAATACCTCTTCTGGTTGGATCGATTTCCTCGATACTTGACTTCCCGCAGCAAAGGACCATAGACAACGAGAGTTTGCTCGATAATTTAAACCACTAAAAGGCTTGTACTGTATACAGTCCGCGAGCAATAAATACTGATGTTACTTGACACTTCCACCATGATCCAAACGATTGCCTGCTGTGATGATGATAATAACCCCAAACCCATTTTTCGTGCCGTCGAAAGCGAAGTCCTCACGTCGTCTTGCAGAGCAGCTCGTCGTCCCACCCCTCCGAATTCACGCCCTTCTTCACAATCAACAAATCCCGCGGGTCCACCTCCTTCTTAATCGCGAGCAGCCGCGCGTAGTGCGCGTCGCCCCAGTACGCCGCCTGCCAGTTCTCCTCGAGCATGTCCGGCTCGTTGAGGTACTGCCCGCCCGCGGGCGGCGGCGCGAGCGCGCGCAGCGGCTGGATCTGGTCGTACGCGCTCTGGTACATCGCGTCGAGCGCGCCGACGGTCAGCGCGGCCGCGCCGCCGGTCGCGAAGCCCGGGAGCACCGTCATGTCCGACACGCTCGTGCGCCACGCGGGCGTCACCGCCGTCTCGTCGGGCCCGACCGCCGCGACCGCGCCGCCGCCGACCATGTACGGCACGGCCACGGAGAGGTTCGCGAAGAGCCGGCCGAGCTGCGCGGCGTTCCGCGCGGCGGTGAGCGTGCGCGGCATGAGCCACGACGAGGTCGCCGTCGTGTTCTCGCTGCCGGCGGTCCAGTTGAAGCCGTAGCCGTACTGGCTGTTGACGAGGTTGTCGAGGTTCCACTGCTGGAAGGAGGGGTAGACCTTGCTCAGCGCGAGCGAGACGGTCACGCCGGGGATGGCCCGCGAGGCGGCGAAGAACTTGTCCATCGTCGCGTTCGCGGCGGGGTTCTGCGGGGGGTTGCCGGGCGTGAAGAACGTGAGGTAGAACGTGTTCGCGAGGAAGGGCCACACGCCCGCCCAGCCCGCGTCCGCGATGTCGTTGTGCTGCGCCATCCACGTCGTCAGCAGCTGCTCGTACGCAGCCGAGCCGTTCGCCTGCGCGGCGTAGAACACGGCCGTGATCGGCGGGTTCTCGTGCGTGCGGTACGTCGTGCTGGTCACGATCCCGAAGGACGGGCCGCCGCCGCCGCGGAACGCCCAGAAGAGGTCGGGGTTCTTGTACTTGTTCAGCGTGGCGAGGGTGCCGTTGGGGAGCACGGCGGTGAATTGGAGGACGTTGTCGACGCCGAGGCCGTAGAAGGGCGACAGCACGGAGTGCCCGCCGCCGAGCACCCAGCCCGCGGCGGCGCCGACGGTGCCGTCGGGCGAGAAGCCACCGGGGACGAGGCGGTTCTTCGCGTCGGCGGCGGCGTAGATCTCGAACCATTGGACGCCGGCGCCGAGGGTGACAGCTGGGAGGCGATCAGAGGGGGGCAGAGGCGGGACAGGGGGGTTGACATACCGTACTCGCTCGCGGTGCCTTCGGGTGCGCCCTCGGGCACAAATTGCTCGTCAAAGTCGATGTTCTTGAAGTTGTTGACGTAGAGTTCGAGGGACTGCGAGCCGCCGGAGCGGCCCATCAGTTCGTGCCTGGTACAGAAACCAAGTCAGCGCGATATAAACACGTTGTGAAAGGCCCCGTACCCAGTGTTCCGCACCACCAGCTTGAGGTTGTGGTCCGTCGCGTACTGTAGCGTCTTCTGGATATCGTCGACGGACGTGGCGTTGACCAGGAACTTGGGTATGCGGCCCTGGTCGCACGTCGTCTCTCCGTCGTAAAAGGGACGCGGGCAGTATTGAACGGTGTCGTTGACGACGAGGGCCTCGAGGTTGACGAAGCCAAGGCAGTTGGGCTTGCTGGTGAGGAAGGGCGGGTTGACGACGTTGGCGGTGACCTGTGCGCAGGCGTCGGCGTCATAGACGCCGCTGTCCTTGAAGCAGACGGCGTTGAGGGGCTTCTGGTCCTGGAGGACGGGCTGGGAGAGGTTCTTGCTGAAGGCGTCCCATTCGGCTGATGTGGGGAAGCATGAGTCATTATAGAGACATTTGCACGTAGTAGCAGAAGAAACAACGGATGCGAGGGCGAGGGAAGGAAGAAGGAGGCCCAGCATCGCGAAGGAAAAGGGGGAGAAGGGGAAAAAAGGATAGAGATCCGGGTTGGGTGGAGAAACGCTGGGAGGGGAGGACGTACTTAAAGCGATTGTGGGACTTCTGTCGGCTAGCAGGGGGAGAGTCTATAGTAGGATACCTCCATGGACGCAGTGCGACGAGCATCAAAGTGATGTTCGCAGCGGCGAGTGGCAAAAGCGCTGGCCGACGCACGAGCCGTGGGGCCCGGGGCGGTGTGGCGGTTATTCGCATGTTTCGTTGCAAAGTTAGAACAGACTCAGAGGAGGGCCTTCGAGGCCATCACGATGGGACTCCATACATCGCCGCTGCCCGCGACCGGGCGTCCAAACCCAAACTGCGAAGCTGTGATGACGCACACGCCCCCCGAACACTGGCAGCGGGCCTAAAGATAGCATCGGGCGATCGCCAGATGCCATCGGGGACCCAGCGCAGCGGACAGCGCGGCCGCTGGATTGCCTTTCTCGCCCGCCGTGCGTGTGCAGTATACAGGCCCGAGCCGACCTCAGATCATGGCCTTCTCCCGAGATTCACTCGCTCGACGTCTAGATCACTTGTTCGCACCGACATGTTCTCATCATCGTCCTCGTCGTCGTCCAAGGGCGTCGCGCTCGTCACGGGCTCCGCGCAGGGCATCGGCCGCGGCATCGCGCTCAAGCTCGCCGACGACGGCTTCGACGTCGCTCTCAACGACATCGCGCCGCAGAAAGCAAAGCTCGAGCAAGTCGTCGCAGAGATCACAGCAAAAGGCCGCCGCTCGATATCCGTAACCGCGGACGTGAGCAACGAGGATGAGGTGAAAGCGATGGTGGACACCGTGGCGAAGGAGCTCGGCGGTCTCGACGTGGTGCGCGCGCGCTCGCGGCAGTCTGACTGTCTACACGTAGTCTGACACGGCATTGCCCAGATGGTCGCGAACGCCGGTATCGCGCGGTACCACTCCCTGCTCGACAGTAACGCCGCTCCCCCCTCTCTGCGCACCTACCCTGACCCTCCTTCTCTTCAGCGACCGTCGAGGCCTGGGACCGCATCCACGCCATCAACCTCCGCGGCGTCTTCCTCTGCTACAAGCACGCCGCCGCGCAGATGCTCGCGCAGGGCCGCGGCGGGCGCATCGTCGGCGCGTCCTCCATGGCCGGCAAGAAGGGCGCCGCCCTCTCCTCTGCGTACGCCGCGTCCAAGTTCGGCGTGCGCGGCCTCACGCAGAGCGCCGCGCTCGAGCTCGGCAAGGCGGGCATCACGGTTAACGCGTACGCCCCCGGGCCCGTGGAGGGGCCGCTGTGTGAGTGCGGCCCGCGCCGCTGCGCGTGTGGCAGACGCTGACGGCGGGCTGTGATAGTGGATGAAGGCATCCGTACGATGAACGAAACGATCGCCAAGGCAGGCGGGAGCACAGATCTGAAAGAAGCCGTAAGTCCGGGCCCGCCGTCTCCCTCACATGGTTGTATCTGGAGCGACGCTGGCCAACAGCTCCTGGGCATGACGGCGGTAGGCGCTCTCGGCACGCCAGCAGATATCGCCGCCCTCGTATCCTTCCTCGCGAGCAAGGAGGCGCGGTTTATCACCGGACAGACGGTGAGCATCCATCCCTCCGCTATTCAGCGCGAACTGATGTGGCTTGGTGTCTCGTAGATATCGGTGGATGGCGGGATCAACTTTGACTAGGTGCACAAGGACGTCTGGACTCTGCATGGGATCTGTAATCGCGCAATATTTTACTCTATTTATTATGCAATCAATATCTGAGCTTTCGCGGGCCTGGACGCTGCGTGGACGTAGATCTGGGCGACCTTCTCTGGAGACCGTGGTGTCGTTGTCCGGCAGCGAGGAGCGACGGGTTGAACGTGAAAATCGTACCTTGCTTCGTACGACTGGTACTGAGCCCAGAGGCGTGCGACGCAAGTGTTCCAGTCGTGACTCACTCGGAAATCAAACTTCAAGCTTCAAGTCTCTGCAATCGCGAGTTTGTCTCGTGATCGACTCGTCCGAATCGGCGCGACTCGGCTAGCGTTGCACACCAGCTAAAGACTGTAGTTGACCCCATACCTGGCCGGAGGTCATCCGCGCTGGCACGACTTGTGGTTCGAACGTCGATGCAGTGACCAAATGCCAGCGCAGTGACAAGATCTGGGAAACGGTTCTCAGTCTGAGCCCCGTCGTCAACTTGCTAGTACGACGCGGATTCTGAACGATCACGCAAATCACAGCCAATGCAAGGACAATCACGTAGACAGGTCTCTCCTTCTTCCACATCCATCGCGGTGGCCGCTCGCATCTATTCCTTCGCAGATCCCATCCATCCGGACGACCGTGATCAACGAGTAGAGATTCACCAGTTAGATTCCTTCATCGCTAGATATGACTGAAGCACCGTACAAAGGAGTGAAGTAATATATAGGGCGCCCTTCCTGAGGAACCGCTGCGCATTACCACTGTTCACACTAGTGTCCGTGACTATGCTACAATGCCGCCCGCCGCTGCACCAATAGATAAATAAATAAAACATCATCACATAAAAGACCCTCATAGCCGCGCGCGCACGACGCGCTCGCCGCCCGCCTGCCTCAGGCGCTCCATCGTCCTGCTCGACCAGTCCTCGCGGCGGAGGCACGGCTGGAGCCAGTACCCGCCGTCCTTATCCCGCGCGAGCACCGTGAGCAGCCCGCGCGCGGGGAACGGCCCGTTGAGCACGAGCCCGCCGGAGAACGCGCGCACGCTGCCCGGCGCGCCGTCGCGGATCTCGCCCCCGCGCGCGGCGGGCGCAAAGTCCCACTCGAGGCAGCGCGCGTCGGTCCAGGTGGTGGTGAAGTGCCACGTGCCGTGCGCGGCGGCGGCGACGGGCGCGTTGCCCACGCGGTTCGACCAGAGCTTCTGCGCGACGGCGCGCTGGAGCGTCGCGCGGTCGCGCTGCTGCGCGAGGAGCGCCGCGCGCGAGGCGGCGGCGAGGGAGGCGACGGAGAGGTGCGCGACGGCGGCGACGGGGACGGGCGCGGAGGCGAAGGCGAGCGTCGCGTTGTGCACGTACGCGGAGTTGGGGGGGAAGACTTCCGGGAGGCGTTTGCGCAGGGAGGAGCCGACGAGCGCGATGAGCGGCTTCTTCTCGTCCTCGGGCGTGGGCTCGCCAAAGACGACCTACGGGGGGAGTGGGGTGAGTGCTAAGAATAAAGCGTGGGGAGCGTAGATAGCATACCTTGATCCACCACGCGATGACGATGTCGTTCTCGCTGAGGAAGTCGGGGACGTCCTCGCCGGCGGCCTTGCGCTGGCGCAGCTCCGCGATCGCCTCGCGGCGCATCTGCTGGACCATCGCGCCGGGGAGGTACACCGTGCGCGTCTCCTTCGGGTGCTTCTCGAACTCCTCCTGGAGGCGCATCTCGTACAGGATGTCCTCCCACTCCTGCGCCTTTGTGCGCCCCGGGGGGGCGGCGGGGGCGGCGGCGGGGGACTCGGCCGAAAAGTCGTACTGCGCCTCGAGCGCGGCGAAGGGGTCCTTGTCGAAGCCCATGAGCGCCGGAACGGGGGCGTTCGGGTCGCGCATGAGCGAGAGCCACGTCCAGAGCATCTGCGCGATGCCGATGCCGTCGCAGAAGATGTGCGGGAAGGTGATGCCGAGGCACGCGACGGAGCCGTCGCGGAAGTGCGTGACGTGGATGTTGAAGCACGGGCGGTCGTGCGCGGGGTCCGTGAACTCGTCCATCGTCATCGGCGTGCTGGCGTGCAGGAAGAGGCGCGTCGGGCCGAGGTCGGGCTGGATCGACGGCGCGTCGTGCGTCGCGGCGGGGATGTGCAGGCCCGCGGCGGAGGGCGAGGCGTAGGTCGCGGAGGTGAGGCGGTAGGCGGGGCGCTCGGGCGTGAAGGGGCGCGGGATGTGCCACTCGAGCTGCCCCTGCGCGTTCTTGCGGATGCGCGCGCCCATCTTGCGCCAGTGGCCCATCGCGAGGAGGCGGTCGAGCGCGGTGGTGAGCACGCTCACGTCGATGGAGCCGTTGATGACGAACTTGTACGAGCCGGTGAAGGCCTGCGCGAACTTGAAGTTGTCCATCGCGAAGACGGGGATGACCTCATCTTGCTGATGCTTGGGGAGGTGAGAGGTCGAAGTCGAAGGAGAGGGCTGGGGTTGGGGTTGGTGGTGGGTAGACATTGTCAACGCGAGCTCTAAAATGTATGAAAGGTAGAGTATGAGAAGGGGGAAGGAGAGACCTGAGAGCAGGGAGGGATTACACGGCTATAACGTTCGTCGAGGAGTGACAGGCCGCGGCGATTCGATATAATAAGGCTGCGGGTGCCTGGCTGTGCCGGGCGCTGACGACCGCCCCTCGGGTCCAGTCGCGCCCGAAAGGACGGTGTTGGAGGAGGGAATGATGCGCGTGCCTGATTGACGGCTCCGTCCCAAGGGGAAGACTCGCCATCTTCGCCGCATGGGAAGCAGCAATCAATTAACTGGACCGGGAAGTTAACCGACCGCTATGGTGGCACTGCACTGCCTGAAACTGGGGGGTTTCACGTTTCCTTCATGACGTTCAGGTGCTATATAATATATGTCCCTTAAGCGTAACACAATGTGTGTGCATATGACCGTGTCTTTCATTTTGGATAGAGTTCCATAATTGAAATGGAACCACTGTTGGACAGAGACGCATGATTCTGGGAACCAAAGCCGGGGCAAATCGCCGCGCAGACCGAGCCAACGCCGGTCACCCATCCGTGATCCATCATTATTGCGGTCCAAAGGCGTACAAGGCGGGCAAAGAGCGAAAGCTCCGGGCGTCTTCGCTGACAGCGGTGCGGAGGATCTGATTACGTAACCAAATCAGCGGTTTAACGCCTCATATTGTCCTTGACAACTCAGGATACGTGTCGCATTCTACTGCGAGCTATCGTTCGAAGGAAAGGACTTGCGAGCAGCTCGCAGAGCGAAAGCGGGGATGGATGACGATCAAAGAGACGTGATGTGATTCGCCGCAGCGTGTCGACACAGCAAAGAGCACAGCATTTCCGACCAGGATGGCGTGCGGGGATCGGTATCTGATCTGAGATATTCCCGCCAGATCTCGCTCTCTCATTGGTCGCCCATCGAAGTTGCGCCTGGGCAAAGGACCGGATAACATCGACCCGAGTTGATTGCCTTTACTACAACAAACCGCTCGACAGACCACCGCCCAGACCGGAACAGGCACGCGTACGGCATCAAGCGCCCTCCGATCAGCCTCCAACCGCACGCCATGCCTCCCTGCAGCAGCGGCTCCGCACAACGATGCCGATCGGACTCTAGTGCAAGTGATATATAATATCGTTTGCGCCGGCTCCGACACTCCAACCCGCCAGCCAGCCATGTCGTCGTCCACGTCCCCGACGAGCGTGCCTCTGCCGTCCATCCAGGTCCTCGGCGCCGTCGCCGTCGCCGCCTTCCTCCTCTACCGCCTGCTCAGGATCGGCAGCCGCGAGAAGTTCCTCCCCCCCGGGCCCCCGACTATCCCCCTCCTGGGCAACATCCACATTTTCCCCACATCCCTCGCCTATCACAAGTGAGTCCGTTCAGACTACCTTCATGGATTCAGCACTCAGTACATGTACAGAATGTCAGAGTGGAATCGCCAATATGGCGACATCTACAGCCTGAAGATAGGTTCGGGTACGGTCGTCGTCATCGGCTCCGCGCAGGCGGTCTACGAAGTCTTCGACAAGAACTCCGGCCTCACCGCCGACCGCCCACCCAACCACTTTGTCGACATCGTGACCGAAGGGTACCACCTCGTCCTCTCGCACTACGGTACGTCTCCCCGCTTCCACTTGCTTACAGCAAGTATAACACGACACACACAGGCTCCATCTGGCGGAACATGCGCAAGGGCGCGCACGAGATCCTCACGCTCAAGAGCGCGATCCACCACCGGCCCATCCAGGACGCCGAGTCCGTCCAGCTCATGTACGAGCTCCTCACGCAGCCGGCCAACTTCTTCGACTCCGTGCGCCGCTTCAGCATGTCCGTCATCCTCTCCGTCACCTTCGGCAAGCGCGCGCCGCGCATCACCACCAAGGAGCTCCTCGCCTTCTTCGAGATGCACCCGCACTGGGAGCGCCTGCTCTTCCCCGGCCAGTACGCGCCCGTCGACTTCCTGCCCTTTTTGAAGTATGTGCCCGAGCGCTTCGCGGCCTGGAAGAAGGACTGCAAGATGGTGAAGAAGATGCAGGAGGATCTTTACTTTGGACTGATGGAGGAGACCAAGCACCGCCTCGAGCGCAAGGGCGAGGAGAACGGGTGCTACATGGAGACCGTCATCAAGAAGGCCGACGAGTGGGGGTACAACTACCAGATGGTCGGGTGCGCATCCTCCTCCTCACCGTTCTCTCGTCCCCGCGTCCTCACGCTATCGCTTGCAGCCACCTGGGCGGCACGCTCGTCGAGGCCGGCTCGGACACGACCTCGTCCTTCACGCAGACGCTCATCCTCGCGCTCACCGCGTTCCCCGACGTGCAGAAGAAGGCGCACGCGGAGCTCGACCGCGTCGTCGGCCAGGACCGCATGCCCACGTACGAGGACTACGAGCACCTGCCCTACATCCGCGCGATCGTCAACGAGGTGCACCGCTTCCGCCCCAACGCCCCGCTCATCCCGCGCCGCGCGCAGGACGACGTCTTCGTATGTCCCCTCTCTCTGCCATCGTCTGGCAATATATATATATATCGCGGTGCTAACTGTGTGCGCGCGTCTGCAGTACAAGGGCTACCGCATCCCCAAGGGCGCGACGATCGTCGAGAACCTCTACGGCCTCTTCCACGACCCCGAGGTGTACGACGACCCCGAGCGCTTCTGGCCCGACCGCTTCATCCTCTCCGAGTTCGGCACCAAGAAGGCGCTGGAGAAGGACCCCGGGCGGCGCAACAACCTCGCGTTCGGCTCCGGGCGCCGCATCTGCGCGGGCTACCACGTCGGGAGCTACTCGACCGCGATCAACACGATGAACCTGCTCTGGAGCTTCGACTTCCTGCCCGCGAAGGACGCGCACGGCGTCGAGCGCTACCCGGACATTTTCAACTACGCCGAGGTGCGCTGCGTGCGGCGCGGGTTTTTTTTTGGTGTATCATCGAGACTGATTTCTTTTTTCCTTTCGCTTTTTTTCGCGCAGGCGCTCGCGTCGTTCCCCAACCCGTTCGAGTGCGTGATCAGGCCCCGCACGCCCGCGCACGCGACGATGATCAAGCGCGCGTTCGTCGACCACATCCCCGACTTCCAGCGCTACGAGCACGACATCTCGCCCGAGGACAAGGCGTTCACCGACGCGCTGCGCGCCGAGGTCAAGAAGAGCCTCTGATGGCGCGCTCCCCTCCTTCTCCGCCTCGTGTTTGTGGATTCGTCCGTCTTGTTGGGCTTGGGGTTGTGGACTGTAACGAGTATCTAACGCCAGGCACCCCCGCCGCTATGGAGGGGTGTGCATAGTACATGTATTATCGCGTAACTTATGCTATAGACTGGGAATGCATATACATTACCACACGCGTTCTCCCGCCTGTGTCCTCGGGAGGTGAAGTCGAGCATCAGCCCGGTGAAGGAGGTTAGACTCAGCCATCCCTTGCGGCCGGAGGAAACGTGCGGACGCCGTTTGGGTTTGTATGTAGATCCGAAATCGAGAGATTACATGTCGCTCTTCGCCGTCAAGCCATACTGTACGGTACTCCAGATCTAGACTCTAGTGTGTAGCCCTACAGGAGATATGGCTAAGCTCGAGTTGTGACCAAGTTATGACGGTCTCGCTCAAACGTACAGAACGAGAGTAGTTGATCTACGCTTTACAACGCACTACCACGGAGCGTAATATGAATGACCCGGCGATTCAATGGAAATTATGCTCAAGGTAAGCCCCCCTAAAAAACTGCGTAAAGACCACACAAAGACAGAGGTCTGGCGCCAGATTCAGAGTTGAGGCGGGAGTGCATGCAAGTGAGTGCGAGACGAGAATTCGATCCGAAACATGAATGATGTGGCAAGGTGGCTGACGTTGTGACTATTTGGCTATCGTGGCTGCACCTTTCTTGGACGAAAAGTTTACGAAATGCCTCGAACATTAGACGCAGGCATTGCGTCTGCTTCGACACTTGCTCTACACGCTACTCGACTCTCAAATGAGTGGTTTATACCTGATCAACCAAGGAGAGATGTACTCGTTCTACCTGGACGCCGATATCAAATGACATCGCAGTCGCTGACTCCCTCTCTCTGCTGGCGTCGCACTTTGTCGACGTGGGCAAAACGGAGGCGGGCGAGATCAAGCTGATCGAGGAGTGTAAGTACTTGTGTAACATTCGACACTGACACTTCATGGTGTCGCGGAGGAATCCATTCTGTCGTGTCGCTCGACCGCTGTTGGATGTACGTTGTCCTGTTATTCTGTCGCCATCCTATGCTAATGATTTCGTCAAAGGAAGATAGCTATACGTCGCCAATCGAGCTGCTTGTGGACCATAAGATACTCAGGTATTCAAGCGTTGAACTTCTTGTGGACACCCGTCCGCGGTTCTCTCGTGTCCTCTGATGATGTTTATCCATCAATGCCGAGATCGATGTGGTGGGTGGACGCCATCAGGGACAGTTCAGAGCTCCATGTGAGGGTCGAACGTTGTGTAACTCGGCACGCACGATTTGGTTCTGTAGCGAAGCATCCGTCTCCAGGACATGACGGTAGCCAGTTACGCAAATTTTATCCGGTTCTGCTTTCTGATCGTACAGGTGACGACTGATATTTTCTGTTCACGTTCTAGCGCGGTACCCAGATATAAAATACAATTTCCAACTACAGGAGGACCCACGATTGTAGATAAGAAAAATTGGCCGCTACCCCCTTGCCGCGCCCACGCATAAAGACGTGCTATGCTCGGCCTTCAGTCCTCGCTTGCCCCAACCTCCTCTCCCGCTTCGGATGCACTGTCATTGACCCCTTCCTCGCTAACGGCGTCGCATTGAAGCTCTCTTCGTTCCCCTCCGTGGATTTCGCCGAACTCCTCTTCCTCGTCATCAGCCTCATAGTTGGGTTCTTCCGCCTCCTCTTGCCTCCTCTCCTCCACATCCTCTTCCGGAGAAACGTACCACTGTTCGATATCGTCATGGGAGGCATCCTTCGCCTCCACACCATCCCACTTGACAATATTGAAGATATGCCGGAGGACGTCAATGTCTCCGGCTAAGATGTTGATTCCTCCGGTTACAGTAAGTTCTTTTAGTTGTTCTGGACGATCCAGACGCTGATAGGGCTTAACGAAGCGATCGACGAAGTCGACCACCCCAAAGATCTGCCTCCAAGAATCGCGGAACCACACTGATTCCAGGTGCAGCGTTTGCAGCTTCGGAAACAGCGGATCCGTCGGCTCGCCCGACCCATCAACGGCATAGAGGCCGGCAGGGAGAGTTGATGTATACCTACCGGAGACGCATAGGTCGGTCACGCCTGGCATGAGATTGAAGAGCTGTCGCCAAGCCACGACAGATCGCTCCACATATGCCCGACCGTCTTCTATGGTCAAGTGTTTGACCGCCGGCAGATATGGTTGCAGTCGTGGGCGCAACGCGTCCAGGATCCGGGCCTCTTCATCGTAGTCGTAGCCTTCGAACACAAGACAGAGCCCAGTGGTCTGCGATTGCCACGTCGCGGTGCTCGGATCCTGAGCCAGCATACAATAGAGGCTCGTGGGGTTCGGGTTATACATGGTGCAGCCGCGGAGCACCTGGGTCGAGCCGATCCCGTCGATAACACCCTGCATGCACTCTATGATCTGCTCCAGCAGATAGTCGAAGTCAAGGACTTGCACGCAGGCATACTCTAGCTGCGGCATGACCATGTCGCGCAGCAGTTTCGCGTCGCGGAGGCCATAGAGATCGATGGATAGGGTCCGCAGGGAGGGGAATGGTAACTTGTCGAGTTGGATCATAACTCCAGGGTTGATCGGGATAGGTCCGAGATCCAGACTGAGCTTAAGGTCCGTAAGGTTGGGTAGACCACGTAAGACCTGCCATATATCCAAAGTCGTCATAGCCATTCTGACAGCAGTGATATGCAGTTCAGTCAACGTCGGCGTGAAGAGCATCCTGAAGTCATTCAGGCTGTCGAGGCCACTAAGCCGAAGACGCCGCAAGACCGGGGACGTGAAAGGAGTCAGGTTTGCCGCACCGAAAGCACCCGTGACGCTGATTTGCAGCTCCTCCAGGATGGGCGATGTACCATTTACCTGTCCGACGACGCTACCCAAAACCGTGGACGAGACCGAAATACAGAGGGACCGAAGCCGGGAGCGGACGCCCATCACCATGCCTAGTTTCTCCTTGTTGTCTTTGCTGCGATCCTCGACGTCGTTGCCACCGTCGTTGTCGTCAAGCGATCCGGCGATTGTCAATGTGGCATTGCGGGAGCGAGCGATGAGGTCCTTCAGACTGTCGACCGTTTGAATGAATATGGCCGTCCAATACTTCCGGTTGTTCACAAGCTGTTCCCTCCATCTGCCGCAGATGTGGGTTAAGGAAACAATCTGAGACTGTCGGGTGGCGGGGTCGGGCGTTGTGGCGTCCAAGTCGGCCACCACCTCGTCAGCCACTTTGGCCATAAGCTCCGGCGGAATGGAGCTGAAGGACGGTTTGTTCATCGTGACTGGAGTGGCGCTGTGGTTGCGATACGACATGAGCGACACGTGTGGCGCGGGCAAGAATCAGTAAGGGAAGTGAGCCAACGTACCGTCACTGATTGTTGTGCTTATGATAGGATTGTGGCTTGGTAACAAGGGAGCAGGAGGGGCCACTGAGGAGGGACGCGTGCGGTCTCAGTGTGGTTGGGGGGAACAGTCGAACTTCGACAAGAGTGCCTTTTATGGGCACGTGCTTGCCGGTCGTCGCGTACTTACCACGCCACACCCATTGTCCTCGCACTGCGTCCAAACAACCTACCAACCGAAAGCGAGTCTCAAGTGTCAAGCTTCTGTGTACGCTCCCCCGTTTCTCATGA
>NW_006920421.1:34075-53986 GCF_000344685.1 Gloeophyllum trabeum ATCC 11539 | reverse complement strand
TCGATGGATAGGGTCCGCAGGGAGGGGAATGGTAACTTGTCGAGTTGGATCATAACTCCAGGGTTGATCGGGATAGGTCCGAGATCCAGACTGAGCTTAAGGTCCGTAAGGTTGGGTAGACCACGTAAGACCTGCCATATATCCAAAGTCGTCATAGCCATTCTGACAGCAGTGATATGCAGTTCAGTCAACGTCGGCGTGAAGAGCATCCTGAAGTCATTCAGGCTGTCGAGGCCACTAAGCCGAAGACGCCGCAAGACCGGGGACGTGAAAGGAGTCAGGTTTGCCGCACCGAAAGCACCCGTGACGCTGATTTGCAGCTCCTCCAGGATGGGCGATGTACCATTTACCTGTCCGACGACGCTACCCAAAACCGTGGACGAGACCGAAATACAGAGGGACCGAAGCCGGGAGCGGACGCCCATCACCATGCCTAGTTTCTCCTTGTTGTCTTTGCGGCGATCCTCGACGTCGTTGCCACCGTCGTTGTCGTCAAGCGATCCGGCGATTGTCAATGTGGCGTTGCGGGAGCGAGCGATGAGGTCCTTCAGACTGTCGACCGTTTGAATGAATATGGCCGTCCAATACTTCCGGTTGTTCACAAGCTGTTCCCTCCACCTGCCGCAGATGTGAGTTAAGGAAACAATCTGAGACTGTCGGGTGGCGGGGTCGGGCGTTGTGGCGTCCAAGTCGGCCACCACGTCGTCGGCCACTTTGGCCATAAGCTCCGGCGGAATGGAGCTGAAGGACGGTTTGTTCATCGTGACTGGAGTGGCGCTGTGGTTGCGATACGACGTGAGCGACACATGTGGCGCGGGCAAGAATCAATAAGGGAAGTGAGCCAACGTACCGTCCACTTATTGTTGTGCTTATTATAGGATTGTGGCTTGGTAACAAGGGAGCAGGAGGGCCTCTGAAGAGGGATGCGGGCGGTCTCAGTGTGGTTGGGAGGAACACTCGAACTTCGACGAGAGTGCCTTTTATGTGCACGTGCTTGTCGACCTTCGCGCGCTTACCACGCCACACCCATTGTCCTCGCACTGCGTCCAAACAACCTACCAACCGAAAGCGAGTCTCAAGTGTCAAGTTTCTGTGTACGCTCCCCCGTTTCTCATGATACGATTTTGACCCCAGGAAAATCATCAGGTGCGGAGGAATTTGGCTCGGAACAGAACCTTCGTTCTCCTCGAATCCGTCGAACTCTAGCGGAACTTTCCGGCTGGCTCTTCAACCTCGGTGAGTCCGTATTCAGTAGAGCTGCATTATGTTGGTAAGTTCTCCACCCGGCAATGTCCACTAGGCCTTGCATTGACATTTAGAGAAGTTCAATAATACATGGTATATCCTCCGTCCAAACAGAAGAGCCGCAGAAGCAAGCCTCCAGTTATCTATGCTTTGACTGAGTTGAAGATACATATCCAATACGAATCCGGGCAAACAAATACTCGACGGCACCAGCTGTGAGCTATACGGCACCGTCCTCCAGAAGTCGGAACTATTGGTAGTAAAGGATCGATAAGGATGAGATTTTATGGACTGATATCTCGTGTTCTGGATTGATACCGCGTACGGATTCATATACAGATGGGAATAAATAGTACTGTGCCATTATAAAGAAGTATCCAAAGCATGCTGTGCCGACGATCTATGCAACGGCGCACACATCACGATATGCACCGACTACTGCGCCTTGGGCTTGGGCGCTGGCCGAATGGGAGGCGGCAGCGGCTGCCGATCAAACGTGCCCACCGTCATCATCGCGAGCATATTCGCGGTTCCATTGCCCTATATGCAACCATCATCAGCGTCTCTACACAGTGAATGAATGAAGGGAGGTCGCGTACGATAATGTTCCCCGGGAAGCCGAGGTCGAACGGCACGACGCTCTCGATCTTTGCAATGTGCTCGGGCGCGAGCGCCACGTCCAGCGCGGCGATGTTCGCGAGGAGGTGCTCGACCTTGCGCCCGCCGATTAGGGGGAAGACGTACGGCGTCTTCTGCATCACGTATGCGATCGCCACTGTACTCAGAATTAGCACGCCAAGGGAAGTGAGGGAGGTGAGAGGTGGGAACGAGACATACCAGCCTGGATGCTCTTCGCGCCGGTCGCGTTCGCGACGTCCTCGAGCGCCTGGCAGACGAGCTTCTCGCGCTCGTTGCGCTCCCAGTCGCCGCGCCACGTCTGCCGTCCCTTCTCGCCGCTCTGCCGGCGCGCCTCTTCCTCGGCGTCCGTGCGGATGTGTCCACCAGCGAGGACGTTCCAAGGGGTGATCGCAAGACCTGGAGTGCATTAGCTGAGGCACGAAATCGAAAGTGTAAGAAAAAAGACGCACCTTCTGAGCGGCACATGGGGATAATCTCCCGCTCAAGGTCACGCTGCATCACATTCCACGCGCCCTGGTACACCACGAACGGCGTCTTGCCGTGGTCGCGCGCGTACTGGTTCGCCTTCGCGACAACCCATGCGGGCGCGTCGCTGATGCCGAGGTACAGCACCTTGCCCTGCTGCACGAGGTTGTGCAGCCCGTTCATGACCTCCTCGACGGAGGTGTTGTAGTCCCAGAAGTGTACGTACAGGATGTCGAGGTAGGAGGTGCGGAGTTTCTTAAGGGATTCGTGCACGGAGGTGTACATTGACTTGACGTGATTCCCGCCGTAGAGAACTTTTTGGGCGATGGCGTCGTTGCCGCGTTTGTACATTGTTGAGTACTTGGTTGCGATGACAAGTTGGTCGCGGATGCCGCGCTGCTCGGCCCATTCGCCGATGAACATCTCTGACGTCTCGTCTTGGCTGCAGAACACCGCGCGCTGTGTCAGACCGCCGTACAGCGCCGAAGATAGGAATGAGGACACGTACTAGTTGTTCGCCGTATCGATGAAGTTTCCTCCATTGTCAAAGTAAGCGTCTAGCAGCTTGAAGCTCGTCTCCTGCAGATCCAAACTCATCAGTCGTGCGGTCCTCCACGAGCGATAAGGTAATCTCACTTTGTTCATTGCACCGTACCCATACTCTGCCCACTTGTCGCCGATGCTCATGGCGCCTAGGCATAGCGGGGACACTGTGACGGACGCGAGTGGAGAGAGATAGCGATATCGGCCAAGGGCAGTGGGTGGCGGCGGGGCAGGCGTGAAGAGGACCTTGGGTTGTTTCGCTTGCGTAGCACCATTCCGTCTGGCTGCAGTCGTCGAGAGTTGTCGGAGTCTTTGGGAAGGGAGCTTGGACTGGATGGATAAGCGATACATCTAGAGCAGAGTCAGAATTGTGCGGATAGGGAATGTCAAGTATTTATGAATACTTACTTTGATCTAGAGTGAGACCCAGGGAGTGGATAGTTCGGAAGGAGGGGAAGGAGAGTAGGTTCAACTCGTGTGCGAGAGACCACTCGCAGGCGGCAGGAATATGATTGACACATCGTGCTGGGATATGTGCCTGAAGAGTCGACGTCCATCCGCAATGCCGGCAAGTAGACGCGTACGGTGCACAGCTGTGATCAACCGCAAACCGCACCGCTTTGTGGCCGCAGGGGATGCTCTTGATCGCAACAAGTCCGGAGTTTACATTTGTTTGGGTTCATTTGGCCTCGCGTGTGGCGCGAATCCCTATTCTGCAACACGAAGAGGTATGTAGCGATAGGTGTCGTACTCGACTGGTAAGCGTATGATAGTTTATAGAATTATTACGATAGCGACGACCAAAAATGCGGCGTTCATTGTATGAGCGGATACGAGTCGTACGGTGATCGCTTATATTTGGCTTCTGACAGGTGCGGCGGGGGTTCTACCCTCTCCGGCATTCCCGGTGCAATGACGAGCACGCTCGACCGTCTCGGAGCGGTGAGCGTGGATACACTCGAGTGTGGTCGGGAGGTCGGAAGGTTGCTCTTGACGTCTTCGAAGACGCGCGCGCGCAGACGTTCGCGATTATTTAATCTGGGACAAGCCCCGGAAGACGTTGATGAGTTGAGGAGAGCGGAAGAGTGAGGACTTACGAGGCTAGCATACAGTTTACGTATACTCGAGCAATTTTACAAGCGTTAGAGCGAGAGTACGATTAACGAAGATCTGCCAGACTTACGTTTGGCGTGGACAAAGTATGCAGCGAGCAGGGCGCCAAAGGTCACTCCCGCGTTCGCGACGTACTGCAAGCGGATCCGGTGATTAGATCATCTTTCCCTGCCCTAAGCGAGCTGCAGAAAGGCCTACGAATATAAGACATAGGACCGTGACAATGCTGAATTGTATGATGTAAATCAGATGATGACAGTGGGTCATATAATAATCCCTACCTCGACAAGAGTCCCGTCGTGAGCGTGTACCTGATCAAAGTGTTCACCACACCCCTCCGCAGATTAACGTATAGCTTTGGAACAACGGAACACAAGCTTACTTGGAGCTGCCCATCGCCTCTGAGCGGTGCTTGTATAGCTGGTGGCATCCTATGGCCGATATTGCTACGTCGGCTATGAGACAGCAGGTGTTGGCCGTCGCGAGGAGAGCGGTGGTTCCCGCGTTTATGAGTCCTCCGCTTCTATCGAGGACATAGACAAGCGGTGTAGGTGAGGTGAGGCTGCGGAAGACACTTCGTTAAATTATACGCCGGATCTGCTTCGGGATGACAAACTTTCGGAGGTCCCAGTCTGGCGTGGGGTAAATGTCATCCAGCAGCGATGGCGCTGTAGATAATATAGCAGCTCACATAACGAAAGCGCTGGATTCACGAGAGTAAGGAATGCGACAATGCAATAGGACTAGTTAGACTTACCGAAAGCTGCGAGTATGGGAAGAAACTACATAGGTTAATGAGCCGACGGAAGCCAGCGGGCGCAATAATGGTAACATACCAAGATGAATGTCCAGCGTCTCTTGCTGACTTTGAAAGCGGCGGATCAGCCCAAGGCTTGCATTCGACACGAAATTGTATACGTACACTTCACCAGTCTTATGAAAAAGAACCTAACAGATGATGTTGGAAAGACGAATATCTGTAATGAGAGAGAACGTTACCACTGAACGGTCAAGGTGAGAATCACCTGTGGATCAGGGCCATTGAGTATCATCTCCCGAGAGGAAAATAGAGATATACATACCGATGGGATACCCTGCGCCTACGCCATCCATTAGAACGGAGAAACGAGGGCGACAGAACGATAGCTTACTTGGAGGCTCCTGAGACATACCTCAGCTCTAAGGATCTCTCGAGCTCGTTATGCGCGACCCACCAATTCACGAAATACCTGTTGGCATCAATACCCCCGCTCTTGCAAACCAGATAATACCACAGAGCATGCGTGATCAGGCATTGCTGAAGGGTGTCCATCTGCTAATGCGTCAGCATCGGCGACACGTCTCAGTCGGGTGCGCTCACAAGCCATGTGAATACAACCTGGTGCCCCAACATAGTCAGATTTACACGTCCACTGGTTCGGTAAAGGATGGGCATACCAAGGAGTTTACTGCCACCTCCCCTCTATCCCGCCTTCGACAAAACAACACGAACTGGACCAGAGCGATCCCGTATAACCTACACTCAAGTCTGTTATGGGCTCTCAAAAGATGCTCCTCTTACGCACGCGTAGGAAAAGGAAGCACCGGAGAACATGGCTCCATACGTAGCTTCCAAGGAAGCCATTATACGTTCCTGTGATATTCGTAAACGTCGTTAGACTGTGAAATAGGTCGAAGACAATTGACTAGAAGCTTACTTCTTATGGCCCACCTCGCTTGTCGAGTGTGAGGATGATGCACAGATGAAGCCTCAGCAGCAGTACAAGAGGAAAGAAATCGGTCTCAACGACGAGCAGTGGGAACCAACCAGACGTACGTTCAGTTAGCTCATAGCCTCTGCAGTAGCACGTCCGCAGGTTGAACGAAATAGTATCGTTAATCAGATGAAAAGCCGAGAATGGCGGGTATGTATGTCCATATAGTAGCAGACCCCTTGATGGACATAGGTGAGTTGCTTTCCGGAGATGTCTGACCACCGGCGAATGATGGTGATCTGTGCAGTGTCGAAACTCGGATAATGATGGCCATAGACAGGAAAGAGCGACCCTATTAATAGTCAAATTTATGAGTTCCGTACATTGTCAGGATTGCCGCGGATCCTCTGGAAAATCACGCAGCGAATTGCCGATATTAATGCCATGCAAGGGAAGACCCTACATGAGTAGTCGGCCACAGCCAACTTCGGGATAGACACGTAACTCGATGAGCGCGAAGGTCTTGAGATCTAGTGAATCGCGGGGGACCAGTCATTGCAACGTAGTTGCATAGCCTTGTCTCCCGAGAAGGAACTCTATGAACGTATGCCTGACGCACGTCCCCGAAACCGATCCAGTTGCTCTATCAGTCAAAACTTCGAACGTGGAGGGTTGTGCACGAAAGTTCTCGGAACAACGGGCATTTGTAGGCCGTAGCAAGAGTCCTGGTTTGCCGGCATGTTCGTGCTGAAAAGACGCACAGAAGAAATCGATGCACTGGTTTCGACAGGCGGAGTACGTTCACGCCTGGCACAAGCCCGCACTGGCGCACTGCTGTGTCGATCCGCATTGCAATCGGCCAGTTACAGGGAGACATTCCAACAGATTAGCTGCCACCCGGAGGGGCTGCGATACCAGTGGCAATGAGCAATATGTCCGATGATCACATGCAATATTAGAGAAGAGGGATAGAGACTTTGCGTACTGCAGTACTTTCTCGGTCGCCGCTCGAAGGTACCGCATGAGCTGAGCATACCGGCTGGAGGTAGCGGTCCTGAGGCCTCGGATGCAGACGCCATGCGATGCAAACGAAATCGGTAGCTAAATACTGTTCATCTCGTATCGAGAGTGGGACCGCACGACATTCGCTGTCCGAAGGGGATCTTGTAATCGCGTCTACACCCTCCTGGCGATCAAAGGCTCTAGCTTGCACATATGATGCATCACTCGTTGGGGGTAATTAACTGGCTTACCGACGGACTCTTCGATACCCTCGTCAGGCTCGTCCAAGGTGCAGCCATTTTCTGGCTGACACTTGTTTCATGTCCGATGATGCGAAGTGATGTGTGAGCCCCGAGCGAGATGCAATGAAGGAAGCTGCAGTTGGGAGAACTTACAACTCTGCAGTAGCAACGACGTCTGAAGGCCCGCCGCTGGAGCTCATTCTCCAGTTCAATAGCATCAGGGATTTCTAAAGTTGCGCTCGCTCATGGGCTAGCTAGGGGCATCCTCAGTATACCATAAATAAGGGAGCAGTCCTAGTCCACCATATTGTCGCAGAAACACCCACCACTCAGCCACAACTTGAGATAGAGCGGCTGAAACCAACCGTGGGAAATATGGTCATCGAAGGAAGGCCGTGGGAAGGCAGCCCTGAGGGCCGGGAACTGTACTTAAAGCCTCTCTGAAGGGTCTCAAGGGTGGCCGCTGCTAGACACACAAGCCATTTATCAGGAGTTAGACGGTGGGGACATGGGATTTGAGTCATTCACAGGTATATATGTTCAAGACAGAAATGAATCTGGGGCTTAGATGGCCACAATTGCCAAATATGGTAAAACATTGCACCACATATGTCACTTGTTTATGTAAAGGGGCTCAGGGTTAAAATTTCTTCGGATTTGTTGCAAATTTCCCTATCACCCATGCAGTGTTCTGAGTCAACCTTTCAGCCCATGCTGACTTCATCTTCACTCATACCACACCAGCCCTGCCTTAAGGATCCGAGGAATGTCCTTCCTTCTGGAGTGACCATCCCATATGAGGGTTCCTCTTTCAAGGAGAAGTTTGGCTGGAGGAAGGAGTATCCGTACCCTGTCATGAATGACTATATCTCTTTTTCTACATTCATTCACGATGGCACCCCAGATCCTGCCTTGGGCCACCCTGGAGATGTGTATGTGGACATTGCTGGAAGGATGCTGTGGGGAAAGATTGGAGAGCATGAGTGGAGGGCATTCACATCGATGAAGTTCAACACTACCAATGAACAAGTTCTCTACCATCCATATTTTCCCCAGAGAAGGATCCTCCACATTAACCCCAAGGGGAAAGTGGTCTGGACACTCTCTGATACAGCAAGAGGTTGGAAGGCTGAGGCAGGAGATGATCTTGAGAAAGCTATCAACCGTCTTATTGAGCGTTATAAACCCAGCATGGCGCTGGAGAGCAACACACACTCCACCATGGATATGGATGCCAGAATCCCAGAGGGTTGTGAGTCATTCTTCCAAAGAAATCTCCTGCAGTAGCCTCACCTTGCATCACAGATTCCACCTCTTATGGGGCTGATGAGAGTCCCAGTGAATCATATCCAGTGACAGGAAATGCTGAGCTGCAGTCATCCATTGATGCAGTTGATCCACCACAAAAGATATACATGCCAACCCAATCATTCCATTGTAATCCAGAGAAACTCCTCCTGGCAGCAGCTGGAGATGAATCTGTTGAAAGGCCATCCTTGAAGACGGCTATACCTACTCTCATCACACCTGCTAGCTCTGAATGTGACCCTCGCAGGGATCCACCCAGGCTGAAGGCACATCACCTCAGAAATGGTGAGTCTTAGCAGTGCCAGAGCCAGTTCAATATAAGATTGACTCTGATCACCTGTGCTCCATTGGGTTCATCACCAGCCATCCACGCTCACACACCAGACCCATCTACGATGGACTTTGCCAAATATGGTATCTCTGGTTGTGTTGCACTGCCAATGTTACCCACACGGGCAGGGAACCATGTGGTGCCCGGGTCTCCTGGCGCGGAGGACAGCCCCGAAGAGGGTCATTGCCAGTGCTCGAGTGCCAGCGAGGACTCGGAGTGGTGCGCTAACTCTTCGGGACGGTTCCCGCTATCCTACTGTCGCACCGAGAAGTAGCGCTTCGAACTGGGGATGTCATGCCATTCCGTTCCATGGCCATTCATTCTTGCTATCTGTTTTTGCTTCCCATTGTCTGATCCTGCTTTCCGTGCTTTCTTGGCCTTGCTATCCTGCTGTTGTCATACACGCATGTTCTGTCTGTTGCAGGATTGGTCGTCAATTCAATCCCTCGGACCATTGGGGGGGGGGGGTTGAGGGAGTATTGCATCACTAGAATACACACTTTTGCCCTTGCCCTTCAAAAGTCCTGGTACTATCCCCTTGCTATGTAAAGCTGAATTGGACTGCCCGTACCGAGAGTAGCGTCGAAGCCGTTGAACACTGGAGGGTACGGCAACCCACACGAGGGCATAGGTATCAAGGTGAAGCTAACGTGGTCCGTGATTCGCCTATGTACAAGGGAGGCCGAGTCCACAAAGGGTCGTCTGGACCGTCCTGATCCTGACACCCTCCCCCCACCGGACCGATAGAAGCGGGGGTATCAGAGCCGAGTCGCTGTTACCTACACATGCCCCCGGGTAGGCAGGTGCGTGCCCGGGCGTGTCGGCGGGGGCATTCGCCGGGGCGTGTCGGTGCTTGCATCCATCGATATCCCTAGGCCTCGTACGTATTCTGTGTATAATAATAATATTCGGAGGCGCGCAGCTTGGGACGTGTTCAGCTTCCGCGAGCTGGGGAAGCGCTCTCTCTGCTTCACGGCCGGGGTAGTGGAATAGGCTGGGGAGAAGCGCGCGTGATAGACTGCTCGCGGTGGAGCCGAGGTTGCTTCTGGATGGTCGGCGCGTGGACGCTGTAGTGGGAGGAGTGCTGGGGGATGCGGGCGGCCTGTGCGGGAGGGGACGGGGTGCGGGTCAGGGCGGCAGAGGGGGCAGAGGGGAGAGGAGGGAGTGGGGGTATGAGGCTGAAGGAAGGGAGAACGTGGATCTAGGGCCTCACACCTGCCTCTGTGAATGACTCTGGCGGGTGAAGGCTCGAGGGTAGGACAGGCGGCGGCGTACCTTGTCACCGCAGGCAGGGGTCTCGGGGAGAGACGTCAACGACGCCCACTCTGTGGGATTCGGGAAGAATAAGAGCGATCATGCGGACGGGCGGAATGGTGGAGAGGGAAGTGGGAAGGGAGGGAGAGGGAGAGGGCGCACGGAGCAGCGGTGGGCGCGTGCATAGACGTGGACGAGAGGGCTACACGGGAGGTGCATGATGCCCACCCGGGTTGCGGTGCCTGCTCGTATCGCCGTGGCACCCGACAAGTGACTCCCGCCACGCCCAGCCTAATGCTCATCGATACCTGGTTGTTCGGGGCTGCGGCGCGCAAGGGGGGTAAGAGCGGTAACCCCGCTGGTTGCTGTCAGCCGAGATGCAGAAGAGCAAGCGTGCGTGGAGGTTCGGCATGTTGTATGAGGCCGAGGACGGGCTGTATATCACATTCACGTGCTGGAAGAGTGAAGACCGCGCGTGCTGAGCGGCGCATAGGGTTGAATGCTCTGGAAGGGTATGAGAAGATGGAACACTGGTTAGAGGGAGACATGAACCTTGGGAGCGATTGTAGGACGGAGAATACCGTTGCGTTGGCGAACAATCATAAGCGAGCGTCGTCTTGGATGGCAGCACCTTCAGTTCGAAAGATGTTGCCATCCAAGATGACGCTAAGGATGTAAGTCGTAAGTCTGACGACGCTCCATGGTTTCCGAAGCTCCCGGGGGAGGAGCATGAAGGAGGAGACCCCGTCAGTTTGCCGACATGGATCAGAGCGCGCATGGGATTGGTGGGAGGTTAGACGGGCGTTGTGGCGCAGAAAGTTGTAAAGTTCTCGCTCGGTCTAGCGTAGAGATAAGACCAAGTATAGCCTGACGTTGCTGCACATGCATGATCGTTTACTCATGTCGCTCGCTGCGCTATCCAAGTAGATCTCACTCGACAACGACCCACCATGCGCTACGCCCTCGCCCTCGTCGCCGCTGTCCTCGCCATCGTCCCATCGATCCACTGCCAGTCTGTCGCGATCGGGTACCCGCCCGCCGGGACGACCGTCGCACCGGGGTCCAACTTTACCGTCCAAGTCGACAAACCCGTGCGCTGCCTCCCTTTCCCCTTCCCTCTTGCGCTCACGCTCCCATAGAACTCCCTCACAGGCTCCACCGACGTCTCCCTCATCATCGCCCTCCACGCCTGCACGACCAACGCATCCGGCGCCCTCGCCTGCACCTCCCCCGCGGAGGAGATGGGCACGATCCTCTACAGCGGCCCGTACGCCCCGCAGTACACCAACGCGAGCGGCACGGGCGAGAAGCCGCCCCACCAGAACTTCTCCGTCGCCGTCCCGGCTACCGGGTTCGACGGAGTGGCGTTGTTGAGCGTGGGGCATGTTGCGCTGGTCGGGGTGCGCGTTCCGTGTCTACAGAAGGCTGGTAAACGACTTATTCGTTCGTCCGCAGGCTGGGAACTCCCCCATGTTCGAAGTCGTCTATGTCGACGTCCAAGTCGCTTCGTCCTCTGATTGATCCCGCTCCGCCATCATATCCTCAGCGCTCTACTTGCCCGTGTGTCGCATACCTGTCAAATGTTGTACCACTAACCCTTCCCTTCCTCCCTTGCTCACTGTACGACTACAACCCTGTGCAACTGTATCCCTACCCGTTTTGCTTGCCCGCACCCGCCGAGGATCTCGCAGTTGTACAAGTCCATAAAGCTGTGCTCGTGCGGTCGCTCGTTGACGCGGTTCGCAGTCGCGCTTTGCATCGTCGGGCTCTTTTGTCATGGCATGGCACAGCGCATCCAAGAGCCCGGCCCGCCCCCGCCCCGGCCCGTTCTCCCATAATACTCTCCTTTGCCTCGTTGACCCGCCGCGGTTAGCCATCACTCAGTATATCCGAGACAGCTGCGTGGGGGCCAGGGGCTGATAAGAGGGATCACCGCCAATCCACACGAGCGCGCATCCACTTGCAGGGGGGAGGCGGGCGGGCGGACAGTCGACAGTTGGAATCAGGTATCGGGACGCGCGCACGCGCAAGGCAAGGCTCGATCCCGCGTTGGCGGGTACACGTAGCCTTGCATCTTCGGCCCGCATCCCGAGCTCCGCCGCCCTCCCCCGCATCGGCCTGGAGGGTGCCGGCGCCGAGGTGAGACGCGGGCGACGGGGCGCGGTGGGTGGGTGGGTGGTGCGAGCGTCGGGGCTGCATGATACGGTGTGCACGCGCCGACGCCGTGTTGGAGGGGGTTGGTGATCCGCATGTGAGGTGAGCCCGAAAATCATGCGGGTACTGGTCCGAGGGCAGCTTGGGATCTCCAACCGCGGCCGTCCGAGCGGTTGGTGTTGCTAGTGCACCGGCTACGTGCGTAGCGGGTGGGGTTGTCACCGGCAGGAGGGATACAGGCCCTTTGTCGATTCGTGCGAGCTCGAGATTCTGTTCCTGCGTATTTCTCATGCGAGGCGTGGGCTCCGTCGCTGAGGGGTCGGAAACGCCCAGACAGCAATGGCCGGGAAACGGATGGATGCAACGGCTTCTTCGACTCTGCGGCATCATAGGTTTCCGAGGTGCGTTTCCGCGGCGTGCTCTCAAGCTTCCATTATCCATCGCGCAGAATTCGCGGGCATGGTTCCAACCTGCGCGCATCGCGTCCGACTGCCTCGCGAAGAAATGCGTGATGGGTGCGAGGCTTTGGTGGGACGCAGGCGCCGCGGAACTCCTCCGCGTGCGTTGCCTCGCGCGATCGGCAGAGGATCGCGCAGCGTGGGACGATGCTCGTCCGAGGCTCGACGCCTGGAGCCTCGCGTTCCCTGCCTGGACGGGCGCCCGAGATGTCAGTTGAGTCGGTTTACAGTCGATGCGGGATGGACGTGGATATGCAGCGACAAAGGCCGGTATGACGGAGATATCTCATCGTGCATCGCCTATGGCTGGCAGATGGCACGGCGCTGATCGCGTCCCGCGCGCTGTTCTATCGTCTGCAGCCGTTTCTGTACGTACAATGCACCCTGAGCTCCTTCCGCTGATGCATCTGATATATGATAGAAGCCGTTATGAGAAGCATGTGGCGTCAGATGCCCATTGTGCGAAAGAAGACCGAAGGAATGCGCGGAGGACGCACCGTGGACACGAGCCCGTTGCTATATCAAACGCGGTTCTCCTAGGCGGTGGTAGTCGTCCATCCTCCGGAGGCCCAAGCTCCCGACGTTCTCAGAATGTCGCCGCTCGACTTCTAGTAGACGTGGGTAAAGTATTCGAATTCCATAGGACTTTGCGACCGATTCGCTTATATGCGCCATTCTCGGCAAGGGATGAAAATGATAGTTACAAGAGGACCCTGCCCGTATCATCCGCGTACCACGACCTCCGACGCAGGTCATGCTTATTTATCGAAATACAGATATACAATTCATTCGCTATTTACACTCGCAGTTTCGCTGCAACCAGTACTGCTCCCTGGTACGTTACTTCTCCTTGCTCTCGGGGCTACCGGTAGGCTTGGGGGACGGGCTGTCCTCATCTCTGCCGCCCGGTTGCGCGTCGTCGCTCGCTTTCCCCTGGGACGCTCGGATCTCTCCGTCGTGTTCATCCTCGTCCGAGGACTGTTCCTCGTCTTCTAGTTCCCCGTCCTCAAGTTCCCCGTCGTCGAGCTGTTCGTCCTCAAGCTCGCCGTCCTCAAGTGCCCCGTCCTCGAGTTCTCCGTCCTCGAGTTCTTCAACTTCGAGCTCGCCGTCTTCAAGGTCTGCTTCATCGTCCTCATCGTAGATGTCGAAGTCGACACCGTCCTCGAAGGTGTCGTTCCTCGCCCTGAACGTCACCAGCTCGTCCCAATGGACATCACGCGAGACTATGTGCAAGAGTTCGATATCCTCTCGGAAGATATTGATTCCGGCACGAATGGTAAGATATTTTATGCTCTGTGTAGAGTCGCAGCGCTGAAATGGTCTTATAAGGCGATCCAGAAAATCACCCTGGTCTTGCTCGGACAGCCGAGACGAGGATCGGAACCAGACACCTTCCAGGTCGAGAGACTCAAGCTGTGGAAAGAGCGGCTGCCTGTACCAGAGATTACCCACGGGTTTCTGGGAGTATAGCCCGATTGGGAATACGGATGTGCCTCGATCCGAAATATGCAGTGTCTTGATGCCTGGCATGACCTTGAAGAGCATTTTCCAGGATTGCGTAGATATTTCGGTGTGGGCGCGAGCGTTTCGTATGCTCAGTTGCTCCACAGCGGACATCCAGGGCGCAGTACGGGTCGGTCCGAACTTTGTGCGTAGGACATTGACAATGCGGTATTCCTCCCACTCGTCGAAATTGTCGAAGATGAGGTACGTTCCGAGCTGAGGTGGACAAGCAGGTACAGTCACGTCCGGCGTCAACGCCACATGAAGGCTAGTGGGGTTGGGAGCGTAGAACGTGCATCCCCCGAATTCCGTCCTGCCGTCGCCCTCGAATCGCCGTCTGACCAGCTCCATGATATCGGGCAAGTCGTCGTCGCAGAGAATAGAGAGTCGCATAAAGTCGAGATGTGGCACCGATACGAACGCGAGAAGCTCTGCTTCCCCGACGCTTTGGATACCCATATCTAAACAACGTAATCTCTCAAGGGCAGTTGTCTGGACCAAAGAATCCTCTTCGACGGTGGGCTGCAGGTTCACCTTGAGTTCGAGAGACTCGAGGTTGGGAAGATGGTGGAGAAGCTGTAGCACTTCGCCGGTCGTGGTGGAGACGCAGGCGCCTGCGATCCGCAAACTGGTTATGGAAGGGCTAAGCAGCGCTCGGAACTCATCAAAGTCGAAGTTCGTAACATCCAGGCGCTTCAACTTTGGCGACGCGAAGCAGGACAGGTCAACGCGCTCGTCGCGGTCCACCCTCTCGATCTCAAGAGTTTCCAAGATCGATGCCTCCCCTTTCCTTCGTCCATCTAACGCCCGTAACGCCTCTGAAGTGGCCTTCAGGGTGAGAGACCGTACGCGCGATATATGGTTCATCACTACGGCCAGCTTTCTCCCGTCTGCCTCCGTCGACAGCGAGCCGGCTATGGCGACGGGTAATCGCAGCGTGCGCGCTAACAACGTTCTCACTGAGTCCAAACTTCCCATCCAAATATTCCTCCAATGGGTTGCGTTGTGTACGGTCGCTTCTCTCCAGCTGCGACATACGTGGGTCGCGGCGAGTAACCCAGTGGCACTCGGTGGCACAATGGCCCCCGTGGCGGCATCGGTACCGTCCCCCGTCTCGAAGGTTACGATCTTCGAGATCAGTTCGTACGAGAGATTAGCAAAGTTTCTGCGAGCAATGTGTGAATAGGACATGTTGATTGTTCAGCCGTGAATTTGGGCTAGAGAGAATTTAGTCGAAGTTTGGCACCGAGACGCAATGTAGAGGACATACGATATGAGGGTCGTTGAATAATTTGGGCTTCAGTGGACAGTAGGCGCTGGTATAGGCAGAGCAGATAGCGTGCGGTTGTTGGACGGAAGTCGAAAGGGACAATGTCGTATCGTTGAAAGGAAGCGGTGTTGGCGTTCTGACTGTACAGAGCTTGTATGCTGCTGATTGGACGAGAGCATTCCCACGCCACTCGCCTGGCCTCCATTGTCCGGCGGCGCTCACATGGATACTCCGAGCGTACTGCTCGTTGGGGACACACAGTGCTCTCATTATATTCTTTTCGCCTCAGACCTTTGGTCTTAGCTAGCGGTCAAATATCTCTTTGAGCTCTATCTCCACCAGTACCCGTTTCTTTGCGTGACCCCGAAATGGGAGTGCAGATCCACGAGGCAGCAATCATTCGACCAGAGCATCTATCATGGCCCGTGCTCTGGCTCCCCTCCGACCTACACGATGTGGACGGTTCGCGAGTAACTACTCATGTGCTAATATCTGTCAGTGTAACCGCTGCTAACGGCTCATGATGGGTGCAGACGCAGGTACGCCGGTATGGTCAGCGATAAAGATTTCCTCACGGCAGGGTCCCCGCGGACCAGGCTATACACCCCTGTCTCCCGTTCTGTGATGTGCGATTCCCGCCCGCCTCTCTCCATGCATATACTGCTCGGTTTTGTCGTCTGTGGCCGGTGCTGTGGCAGTCAAATAGCCGGGCATACCCGAGCGTTCTGCAAGTGTTGTTTCGCCGTACCGTTGAGGCGTCGCATGACATCACCCTGGCCGGAGGTATCTCCCTACTTACGATGTCCCTTCGCAAAACTAATTCATTCTCAACATCTGCCTCCCGACGTTCCTGCATGCTCATGTACAGTCAGTCTCCTATCTGAGCGCCCAGTGCATCACCCTCGGGACGGACATTACGTAAGACGCGGCTTGCCAAATATGACGGGAAATCATATTCTGCATAGCTACGCCTGTTGAACGTCGAAACACATATAGTATGCAGATATATTGTACGCCAGACGTTGCGCGCTTCGTCCTCCGTCCCCCGTTCATCGCTGCACCGCTCATGGCGTATCCGCCAACCAGAGATCGAGTACGGTCCCACCGCATCCAGGAGATCGGCGCGCTCACCTTCTGCAGGACCAGGCGGGCGAATACTGAATGGCTGCGGAAGGGGCGAGAAGTGGGAGAAGAAGGGGAAATGGGAATGGGAATGGGAATGGCGAGGAGGGATCATAAGGAAGGAACAAGAGTACTCACGTTGACTCGCGCCGGTGTGTTGTGTTGACAGCGGCGCGCTGAGCTCTGGAAGATGCGTGCGCAGGATAAGTCGATGAGCGGACTAATGGAGCGGAATAGAAGAAAGGAAGAACGCAGCCGAGCAGAGACGATGGGAAAGGGAATAGTAAGAGGGCGAGTAAGGCGCGCACACGGTGCGCGAGGAAACACGCACGTCGCGTTCACGTAGTCTACTCGTTCGTCGCCGGCAAGGGGGGAGGAAGTCTGGAGATGGGGAGAGCGCAATGGACGAGAGGGGTGATACTAGTACTTGCTGCAAGATTCACACGCCATGCAACCGGACACTGAGCAGCACCATACAGTACGGTTTGAAGCACATCCCGGATAGAGAGGGGAAAGTATAAGCACATGAGCGCCCACGAGAGCGCGGATCCACTGCGCTCAGGACAGCGGACGACTGGGCTTGGCCTTGAAGTGACGGGAGGGGAAGGAGGTGGACGGACCCGAGCTGGGCGGGAGGGCGGGGGGTTGACAGCGTCATGGCGGCATATGATGGCGAGAGAGGACATGCGGGGGTGAGATACGACAGGAGACTTGGGCTCAGAGACGTGCTCAGGCTTACTTCAGGAGAGGGTTTGATGGCCACGCAAGCACGCGCCCGAGCTTGCCGTCAGTGACTTCTTGAATAAGAGGCGTCGGGGAGAGGGAAGAAGCGATGCCGATGTATCCTCCGATGTCTCAGCGGGAAAGCCTTATGTGGATGGTTTGAGGTTCAGACGACTGCGAAACCACGATAGCCCACGCTACTATGGGAGACTTTCTTGAGTGTTGGCTAGTCCATAAAGATAGTCCAAGTGCTCGAGACCTCGTCCAAGCTCATTCAAAAGATCGCCGGAGATGTATCATTGCATAACGTGATTACGGGCGGTTGGGAGGAGCGCGTGTGTAACGTTGACCGTTATTGCACTGCGTCTTACGGCGCCAGGAATCCAAGAAGAAAGATCGAGATGAGAGTTAGTCGGATGCTGAAGTATTGGTAGGGACTGGGGACGTCCGTCTGCATTGAACGAATCAGAGGTACGGGTAAGGTGTAGGCGCCACCGGCTTTCTCGCATGGCGCAGGGAGTGGGCGGTCAACAGCGCCAGTGGCAATTGCGCAATCTTCGCGGCGGGAAAGTCGAGGAGCGAGTTAAACCGAGAGAGCATGCGATGCATAAGACCAGATACGAGCAAGCGACTTTGACGTCCCATCGGCCGAGTCACCTATACCACAACAGCTGGAGAAGGGCGGATGACCGTGTAAGAGGCGGCTGGGGAACGAGTATATATGTAAGGTGCAAACTAGCCGTCATGCAGTAATCTCAAGAGACGCAGGCGAGACAGAGGAAGTGGGGGTCATCGGCCGTGTGTAAAGCATGGGTGAGAACATACCCGTGCTTTCTCCGACGATGACCAACCCCTCTCAGATATCTCCATGTAAAGCTCGTGCGTGGGGGACTCGAGGCCGAGGGTAGACGGTCGCATTTATGGAGTAGGGGCGGAGAGGAGAGGACTACTTGGATTGAAGTGCTACGAACGCGACTGGTTAGGCGAGCGTGGTGGCGCAAGAGTCGGCAAAACGTTTTGCTTCCGGTAATTGCATCTCTTGTGCAGCCCGCATTAATATTCTTCGTCTAATCTGGCTTACGCTCGAATCTGGCTGTCCCTCGTTCGCGACAGCGTCGAGCAAGAGGGGGTCAAAACACTACTTTCCGACACTGACCTCCCTTAGTGACAAGGACCCCGGAGACACAAAGGGGTAGGACCACCTTCCGCAGAATGGCAACGCCTGCAGAGCTCACGGCGGCTGACTAATGGTCCGGGGTCGTGAGAATACGAAGCTAGGACCGGCAGGCCCCCGGCATCCCAAATTGAGATATTCCAAGTTGACCTGGTGGCGTCGATGCAACATTGTCTCGTGTAGTTTCGTACTCTGAGTTGTAGCACAAATACAATATGTTATATTCGTCCATTTCATTATCATCATAATCATTTATCCCATCTCCTGACTCCTGATCTGAATCAGAGTCACTGAGACTAATGCCAGCATGCTCAACCCACATTCCCCTTGACTGCGAAACCCGCTGTCGATAACGCGGAACGACATCTTTCAGCGCACTCAGTTTGTCCGCGTGCCAACCGCAGTTGGTGAGAGCAAGAGACGCGGATTCAACGCGTAAACGAGCGCGACGCGTTCGACGCGTCCTGCTGAGACGCGTCGCGTGATACCCGCTCGGCATTGTGGAAATAACTTACCACTGCTGGCTCCCGCTGACTTACTCAACTATTGAGATATGTTCCAACAGTGCCTTACTAAAACTTTGGAAGACCGTTTTTTAAATAGACAATTCCTTCGAGCACAATTCACTGTAGGATAACATGCTCCTTACATGGGCTCTAAGTCAACGAGAAACAAAAGATAAAAGAGTTGCTCTTCCAAAATTACAGATAGGTATGTATACTCCAATATTGCTCAGTGAAGCCAGTCGGTAGAATGCAAGGTGCGGACGTTATTAAGGTAACGTCGACGACCTGTGTTTCGGTCAAGTCGCTGAACATCCTGAGAGCGTGCCGCGGCCAGCCGCGAGTCCCACGACCTCGGAGACGTCTTGCCGGGCCACGGACCAAAACAGTAGCAAATATGGCGTCCTGGCAGGCGTTGCCCGTCCCCACGCAGAAGGTCTGCCGAGAGCTCGGCACTGACATCATGTATCCGTAGTCAGCCTGACTTCCTCCTTATTCTCCTCGACGCGTCTGTGGCGCAAAAGCAGCCAGCATATGATAACTTTGGTTCCCAAGCTGTTATGAGTCTGGCTAGCTTTGGTACGTTAGAAGCGAATGTGTATCTGTAGAAGTACTTGATATATGTATATACACTAAAGGAATCTGAACCATTATACTGCATGTACTAGAATCACCGGACTGCTGCTGAAGGTCTCGCTTGCAAAGCTCATGTAGCAGCGGCCTAGATAATCAGTTTTGCTGAGAGGGTAAAGTACGCGGATATGTGAAAGAGTACGTGCGGAGTATTTCGTTGAGTCCAATATCGCGAGGACGCGTCTGTCACGTGACCCGATGGATGGTCGGTGAGATTTCTATTCACTCATTCTCGGGATTTTCTGGCGGTTTTTTGGTGCTATGGTATATTCTACATGAGAGGACTCCTTCTGCAGCATTATATATGATATTGAATGAGGGAAACGTCTAAGACGCAGAATGACCGCTTTTAACGCGATTTGGGACCCCAGACACTGTCGAGGGGCCTACTGATGGTGAGGTCCGTGTCAGAGATCCGGATCTTTGCCCCCTCTTGGCGTCGAGACTTCATCGTGCTTCCTTACCTTTGACATTGCCGGTATGCCCGGGCGCTCCAATACTCTGTTGCAACGTGTAAGTAGTGGCAATCCGTCTA
>NW_006920421.1:0-33647 GCF_000344685.1 Gloeophyllum trabeum ATCC 11539 | reverse complement strand
CGAATCGGCGAGCCACTTGATGCCGACGCGCTGACCGACCTTAACGGGGGAGTGCGCGGTGTGCTCGCCGATGGCGACAATGACGCCAACGCCCTCGTGGCCGCCGACGAGCGGATTCTTAGGCTTGACGGGCCAGTCGTGCTTCTTTGCGTGAAGGTCGGTGTGGCAGACACCGGTGTAGGTGAGCTTAACGAGGCACTCGCCTGGCTCGAGCTCGGATGGCTGACGGACGGGGTAGTCGGTCCGAATCTCGACGGCGGCGCCCGGGGCGGGAACGACTGCGGCGACCTGGGTCTTTGGGATAGAGACGTTCGACATGATAGAGCTCTCGAGGATTAACAGTGCGTAGAGCTCTGATGAGAGGCGAGTTGGAAGTGTGAAGAAGGGGAAAGACGAGGAGAGGCTGGGTATTTATAGGCATGAAGAGGCTCCCTCCCGAAGCACACACTTCACATCGGAGCGGAAGGCTATCGGCGTTGCGTGCGTAGCGCGCGGGTGGCCCGTCTAGGCAGGTCGACCCTCGAGCTCCAGCTGCCTCCAGCTCCGGTGTTGCGGCGACCAAGCGACTACATACACAGATTGACATATCCTTCCTATCGTGCCCGATCGACTTGTCAGATGATGGTGCAGCGCAAGCTTGTTATTTCACGCCTACATCATCTGACAGCCGGCGTGCCAGGGTCCATTTCGAATTGTGGCGAGTATTATCGACACTCAAGGGCCACCAACGTCGGTTAGCACAGCGGGGGGCCTGGTCTTCGTCTGGCCTTTCTCCAGCTGTGCGCCCAATGGCGATGCATGAGCCGTACAGCGCAGCCTCATGTCTCGTAAGATGAGAGGGCAGCTGGAGGTGGGAGGAATGGCTGGACCCGATAGAAAGCAATCCAGGCCCGTCTGCGGAGGGAGACGGACTGGGCAACCTGATGCAGGACCCCTGAAAATACCGATAGATGCCGGTGCAGGACTTGATTTTGTCATGTCCGGACTTTTTTTGGCGCGCCCCCGCCTTTATGTCCGGATAAAATACCGGCATCGGCCAAGGTCGGATCCATGTCCGGACTATTGCCCCGGCCTCTAGGAAACAGCAAAAATCACCCGTTGTAGTCCACAAGTCATTCTAGACACTAGATACTAGGGTGTATGTATGAAAACCTGAAATGTGCATAGTCTGAGGTAGAAAGTTCAATAGATAACGGAAGAGCCTTCGGGCTTGAGATCTCCAGCATGCAAAGAAAAGACGTGGCAGGCAAATGAGTGATTCGGCAGGCATTGTGCATTGCCAGGGTCTGAGAGACAGCGCGAAATACCCGCCCGTTCATGGCTTCGTAGCCCTGGACGGCGAGATACGATACCGCCGCGATATTGGAGGCATCTGGCACCCAGCTGTGTCTTCCATGTGTGCCTCCGGATTTCAGCGTGATACTAAAAACTGTATAATTCCGTGCAAATAAGGGGTACCCGAGGGTTCACAACTACGGAGGCATGTCTATCCTTATTCGGTGAGAAATACCATACCGGGTAATGATAATGTACTAGTCGCGACGAAGTGGCAGGCTGCTGACCATGTCCGGACTACAACCGGCCTCACTGCTGGAGTGCCGTTGGTGTCCGGACTAAAAAACCGGGTTGGACGGCTGAGACCCCTACTTACGTCCGGACTGGCTCCGGCGTCCTTCGCCCGAGGCGCTTTTTTTGTCCGGACTGGCACCGGCATCTATCGGTATTTTCAGGGGTCCTATCCGTCTGCGGTTATGATACAGCGTGATGATCGAGTCCTTCACCTTCTCTCTCCATCCCTCTGCCTCTCTCGTGTTCAGTTCACCTCCCGTCTCAGTTGTCTGCGACGCAATTCGCCGCCGCGTTCTGTTTCCCCCAGGTTTCCGCGAAGACATGAGCACATGTGTGAGTTCTCCCACTCATCCTCTGGAACCGATCCAGAAGCTAGGAAGATCCTCAGGATGACCTCGTATCACCCAAGCGAGCAAGGCATGCGATGCAGCTTGTAAGCTCGCAAAAACGCATGGAGCTGCGCTGAAGGCGATGGTGCTCCTTACCGCGCCCCTAACCTGAGCGAACACTTACAAGAATCAGATTCTTTCGCGGCTGGAAAACACTTCTCCATCTTTCCCCGAGGAGAGCATTCGACCGTGCCCGCCGCCTGATCCCTTGTTGCGCTTTTCTCGAGAACGCTCGGTTCTCGCGGTCGTCGCTGCTTCAGGGACTGTTCCCCGTCTTCTGCCACGGTCTCCGAGCTCCCCTCGTCAAGCTCTCCGTGTTCAAACTCGTCGGGGATGGTAAGCTCTTTTTTCTGCTGTGTAGCGCCCCAGCGATTGATGGGTCCTATTTGGAGGCTCGTCAAGTAGCCTGCAGACGCCGAGACCAGACCCACAAAATCTGCTAACGACTGCGTCTACCGGGCAGCTTCTCGGCGTACAGCCCGCAAGCGGTCGGCATGCCCAACCCACCGCTTAGCGATACAGGTCAATGGCCACCACCAGGAATGACTCCGATCCTGCCGGACAACTGTCATCTTCGTCGTCTTCGCGTATTCTTCTCGCATCGCACACAGGACAGGAACGGCCTGCCTGGTCGGAAATTTGCAATCGCAGACGGCTGACGTTTCGCGGTACGCATCGGCGCTGCACGATGGCGGAATCGCAGAGTCTTGGCTTTGCTACCCATTCATCGGCTTTGCGTCCGCTGCGCGCTAGAACCCCCCTTCCCGAGAAACGTGTATGGAACGCGAGGCACCTTATCGGACGAACCGCTGAAAAGAGGTCCCGTGCTGTCGCAGAGGCCACGACGCGCAGGGATCCATTCTTCCTCGAAGCTCGACTACCGGTGACGTACCTTTACAGGCGGCGGAGTGGACAGTACCCCCAGGTCTTTCGGCGGGACGAGAGAGCACCCTTCGCCCGTAACGTGCGTGGAGTGGGCGTAGAATCGATCGCGATACGAGATGGGTGGTGCTTAATCGGAGATGGCGCACTCGAGAGCGGGCGTTGATGACGAGATACCGCATTGTATGTGGATAGCGTGTCTTGAGGAAGCCTCACGGGCACAATCTTCATGTGTGTTTTCTGCAAGCGCAGTGCATTCCCAGCGCCTTCCGCTGATGTATCCGATATATGATAGAAGCCGTCAGATGCCCATTGTGCAAAAGAAGACGGACGATAGGGCTCCACGAAGACACACGCGTCGATGTGCCGTATCAGACGCGGTTCTCGTGGGCTGTACAAAGGGAGGTATCTGTCGCTCGTCCACAAGCCCCGACGGCGTTTTGCGATATATGTCGTTCTGAGAAGCGTCGAAATCGATACCAACAAGAGGACCTTGCCCCGAGTGTCTGCGTCCAGATCTTGACCATGATTTGGAACGCAAGACACACTTATTTATGAAAATACAGGTATACATTCAATCCGCTGTCTACATCCGCATCCTCATTCGAGCCAGCACTCCTTCGTGTATGAGTGCATCACTTTTCCTTGCTCTCAGGGACGCCGGTTGGTTTGGAGGACGGGCTGTCCTTGGGCTTTTCACCGGTGCGGCCCGGTTGTCCTTCGTGGCTCTCTTTCCCCGGAAGAGCTGGGACCTCACCGCCGCGTTCGTCTTCACTCGGGGACTCTTCCCTGTCGTCAAGTTCTCCGTCCTCAAACTCCCCGTCGTCGAGTTCTCCTTCTTCAAGTTCATCGCCATCAAGTTCCCTGTCATCAAGCTCGCCGTCCTCGAGCGCGCCATCCTCGAACTCTTCGTCTTCGAGCTCTCCATCTTCAAGCTCCCCATCTTCAATGTCTGCTTCTTCATCCTCATCGTCGTAAAGGTCGAAGTCGACCCCCTCCTCGAAGGTGTCATTCCTCGCCTTGAACGTCTCCACCTCGTCCCAATTAAAATCGCGAGAGACTCTGCGCAGGACTTCGATATCCTCTCGGAAGATATTGACTCCCGCGCGAATGGTAAGACTTTTGATGCATTGCGTACCGTCGCAGCGCTGATAAGGTGTTACAAGGCGATCCAGAAAGTCGCCCTGGTCTTGCTCGGACAACCGAGACGATGCCCGGAACCAGACGCCTTCCAGGTCGAGCGACTCGAGTTGGGGGAACAGTGGCCGCCTATACCAGAGATTACCGACGGGTTTCTGTAAGTAAAGACCCATGGGGAATACGGCTGTGCCTCGTTCCGAAATGCCAAGTGTCCTGATGGACGGCATCACCTGAAAAAGCGCTCTCCAGGACTGTGTGGATATTTCCGTGTGGGCGCGAGCATTTCGTATGGCCAGTTGCTCCACGGCCGATATCCAGGGCGCGGTACGGGTCGGTCCGAACTTCGTGCGCAGTAGATCAATGACGCGATATTCTTCCCATTCCTCAAAGTTGTCGAAGATGATGTAGGTACCGACTTGAGGTGGACAGGCAGGTACAGTCTCGTCTGGCGTCAATGCCACATGAAGGCTGGTGGGATTGGGGGCATACAACGTGCATCCCCCGAACGCCGTCCTGCCGTCGCCCTCGAATCGCCGTCTCACCAGCTCCATGACCTCCGGCAAGTCGTCGTCACAGAGAATCGAGAGACGCACGAAGTCAACGTGCGGCATCGATACGAACGCGAGGAGCTCTGCTTCGCCGACGCTTTGAATCGCCATGTCGACGCGACGTAATCCTTCCAGGCAAGTGGTCTGGACTATAGCATTCTCTTCCGCGGTTGGTAGCAGGTTCACCTTGAGCTCGAGAGACTCGAGGTGAGGAAGGTGGTGGAGAAGCTGTATCACTTCGCCGGTCGTGGTGGAGACGCAGACGCCTGCAATTCGTAGGCTGGTAATGGAGGGACTTAGCAGCGCCCTGAACTCGTTGAAGTCGAAGTTCGTGACGTCGAGGTGTCGCAGCTTCGGCGACGCGAAGCAAGATAGATCAACGGGCTCGTCGCGGTCCACCCTTTCGATCTCAAGCATCTCTAGGATCGACGCGGCCCCTTTCCTCCGTCCATCCAATGCACGTAACGCCTCCGAAGTCGTCTTTAAGCTGAGAGACCGTACGCGCGATATTTGGTTCATGACGACCGCCAGCTTTCTCCCATCGGCCTCCGTCGACAACGAGCCGGCTACGGCGATGGGCAAACGCAGTGTCCGTGCTAGCATGGTCCTCACCGAGTCCAGACTTCCTATCCATATATTCCTCCAATGGGTTGCGTTGTGTACAGTTGCCTCTCTCCAGCTGCGACATACGTGGGTCGCGGCGAGTAACCCGGTGGCACTCGGTGGCACAATAGCCCCCGTGGCAGCGTCGGTACCGTCGCCCGTCCCAAATTTCACGATCTTTGAGATGAGCTCATACGAGAGATTAGCGAAGTTGCTGCGAGAAATGTGTGAATAGGACATGTTGATTATTCGGTCGTGGATTTGCGCTAGAGAGAATTTAGTCAATGTTTGACACCGACGGAAGGTAGACTCGGAGGACGTACGATATGAGACTTGTTGGATAAATCAGGCCTCGGTGGAGAGTAGGCGTTGATGTAGGGAGTTCCCGTAGCGTGTCGTTGTGGGACAGACGTCAGAGAGAACAATGTTGTGTCGCTGAAAGGAGGCGGAGTTGGCGTCCCAACTCAGTGCTTGTATGCTGCTGATTGGTCAAAGGGGTTCTCACGCCACTCACCTGCCCAATGGCACGTCCAACAACGCGTCTGTGTTCTTTCGAGTCCGAAGCGCACTGCTGGTAGGAGCTGATGAGTGCTCTCGTTGTATTTTATACCACATCCGGGCATATTAAATTTAAATGCTAGCGCCGCGTGTACAGTCCGCGTTACATTTTATATGGCACCACTGTTACAAGGATGATATTCTTCTCGTTATTAGGAGGCGCTGTCAGCTTGTTCTTCTGTGTCTGGTGTCGTTAATTTGCTGATAAGTCCTGTCCAAGCCGTTCAGGAAATATTTTCGGTCGTGGTAGAGCGGCATGCGATATATATTTTTTGAGTTACTTGATTTCCAGGGAATGCCGGTCCACTAGGCAGCAATGATTAAACCAAGGAATCTCTCATTGCCCATGAGCTGGGTGATGAACGTCTGTTTAGCGATAATGAACATTTCGTACGCAATCAAAGCTTCATCCACAAGACTGGTACGAGTGACTGTTGGCCTGGCGAGTCATGGTTATTGATATGGACGGACATGAAGTGAGTACCACCGTCCTCAAATATGTACTCGTTACTGAAGATACGCCGTGGATTGCAGACCGTGGAATGCCAGGCGCGACTCGATTTTGGACGCACTTACACTTCCGCCCGCCTCATCCCATGCATATGCTGCCTGGTTTTGACATCCATGACCGTGGATGTGCTAGTTCTTCCCTGAAAAAGCGGAAGCCTTCGCAGCCAGTAAAGTATTTTGATGCGAAATACTCTTGATCTTTACCAAGGGGGACATTGTTACCTTTTGTTCAGCGTCTGTGCGATTTGCATTTCTATCCTGCCTCGTGTAGCTTGAGTTATCCGAGTCCGAGTCCGAGTCCATGATCTCGAAGGTCTGTGCTTCGAGTCGAGGAGAGTCCATGCCAGTCAGGGAACGACAAACATGATGGACGCCACGTCAGAACGTACATTATCCATTTCATGCCCTCGCTAATGCTCTTAGTAACCTGGACGCCAGCGGGGCTGATGCTCACGGTATCCGTTCCCCGCCGCTCCCAGCGACTCGGTTGGTTGCTTGTCGTCTGCAAAGATCTTGTGGCAGAAATACTGACCGGTTTGTTAGCCGTGTCTTTGGGATCTGCGTAGCTTTCCGTGCACACGGATGTCTGCGACTACGCACCTGTTTCCGAATGTGCATGATTTCTGCTTTTTTTGGCTTGGTGTGGCAAGACCCTGAACCATATATACCGGCGTCGTCGCGTCCAGTAAGGTTGTTTGCTTTTGAACGAACTTATCATACACTCATACACGAACGGTTCCCCGTCGTCCGAGGCTCCTTGGGTGCTTGGAACCGTGAATATCCTGGCTTTCAGTACACCGCACCCCACGGACTCACATGCGTCCTGCCGCGGATATCCCTGACCCCGAGCCGTATTCCGCTCATGCTGCTCACTCGAAAACCGTATCAAGAACATGGACAGAGGTGAGATCACATTCACACAGCCCGAGCAGATATTCCTGCACGAACGGCCTGGCACTCGCATAGAAACTTCGGGGTGTAGAACCCCCTCTCCTCTGTTTTCCTCCCTCTCCTCCACCTATCCTTCTCGCTCCCAACCCCATCCCGCTGATCCCCAAGCCACAACAAAAGATCAGTCCGAGTACGAGTCGACGGCATCGCGCAGCGATTTGTCGAGCCGGTCCTTCTCCTCGTTGGCGGCCGTCTTGTCGCACGGAATGAGGTTGATGATCGCGAGCGTGTACGTCTGGCGCATCGTCTGTAAGTACTGCACTAAGGCGGCGAGTGAGGGAGGAGGAAAGAGGAAAGAGAGACCGGGGAGGGGCAGCAAGAGGAGAAAGCGACGCACGTCAACGCCGCGCTCGATGGCGACCAGCGCGAGCCGGAACGGCTCCGCGAAGCCGAAGGGCGCGAGTAGGCCGTGTTTGCCGATTATCTGCGCAGCGCCGTCAGGTCAGCGGGCGGAAGGAAAAGGGGGACGTACGACGCTCAGGAGCGCTTGGTGGACGCGGACGAACTGTGTGCGGAATCAGTCTGCGAGAGCAAAGAGATGGAAGAACCCACGTCAGTGAGTGCGGTGACGATCGCCTGGCAGGCCTCAGTTCCGACGGAGGCCTGGCGCCTCTCTGCGCCGCCTCTTCCAGAACCAGTGCCCGACCCTGAAGTGAGGCCTCCGCCGGTGTCGAGCTGGTGAAAAGAAGAGAAGTGAGCAGTGGTAGGGGGAGAGTGGAGACGCGGGCGTACGCTCTGTACATCGGCGACGGCGCCCGTCACGGTGATGACGATCTCCTGGAGGGAGTTCAGGATCCTCTGCTTGCCATTCCTGTTAGGGTCGCAACGCTCAACGCAAGAATAGAGGGGACGTACGGGCGCGGAGGCGACGGCGTTGGTGAAGGAGACGGCCTCGACGGTGGAGCGGAGGTCGGCGGAGAGGGTGGTGACACGCTGGAGGTCGCGCACGACGACGTTGCTGCTGCCGCCGTTGCCATTTCCATTACCGCCACCGTTTCCGTTGCCGCCGTTTCCGTTGCCATTGCCGTTTCCGTTTCCGGAGCCATTGCCGTTACCGCCCCCGCGTTGGGCGAGAGCGGTGAGAGCGGTGAGGGCAAGGGGGAGGAGGAAGAGAAACTTCATTGCGGGGCTGCTTTGGCTTAGTGAGATGGAGTACAGGGGATGGAGGGTAGACTTTTATACGGTCGATGAGGTGCGTGGTTTGCATCGCGGGCGGTTTGGCCACTGCATCCCCTACATGGTGGATTGCGAGTGATATCGCACCAGCGGTATTGAAAATTCGGTACATGGCTGAGTGGAAGACTGGATCGACACAGGCTGACCTGCATTGCGGCAGTGGGATGCGTCCGTGCACAAGGCGACGTCCAAGTGGCGCAGACTGGACAGATCGCGCTGGCGCATTCTATGTGGACGTCGAGTGACGAATATATCCAAACGCAATGAGCAAGGAAGCAGCCACCTAGTACAAGAGCTCACAGAGTTTAGCGCGGTAATGGCCAAGGTGACCACGAAATGTGATTGGCCGCAAGTTACGCTGGCGTTTGCGTGACGTCACATTCAGTTCCAGCACTCCGTTCTCCGATTGGGTACTCTGCGTGGACTGTGACATGCTCTCTTCACCCTACACTACCAATGTGCCTGTCAAGACAGCCGTTCCTCCTCTGGCGACTTGTCGTGCTCTCCGACGACTTTTCGCATCGTACTCCGTGGAATATCTGACTCAGATTATCACCACGGACGGTCCACATGGATACTTTCTTGTCGCCGTTCTTTCCTGTTCATCCGCCCTTCTTTAGCTGCTGTAGAACCTGCGACTACCCACCGGATGTCGACGTCGTGGAACTGTATTCCGCAATCATACACGGTCTCTCATTTTTGCATACTACTCCGCTTTACACCCCCGCAAATAAGGCGCACTTGCATTCAAGCTCCATGGAAGACCTGCTTCCTGCTCCACGTCCTGAGTTTGTCCATCCCCTTTCCTTCCCTCGACGACTCGTATTATCTCAATGCTCAGCCCAGCCGTCTTCGACACTGGGCTCGCGGCCGCATGATAGGTGATCCTTGGCCGTCAAAGGTGCCATCGCTGCTGGGGCTCAGTAACCTACATCGGTGATTCTGTGCATTGATATCAACTCGCCTGCTCGTATCCCTCTCTCTCATCCTTCCTTCCTTGCGACAACCCACACTTGGGTCCCATCGACGCACGCGAGGCTTAGAACCCCTCCGTCCCCTCACACCGTGTCGGGGTCTATCTATATCGAGGATTTCTATTTATGTTCTCATCCCCGCCCTCGGAGGCCCCGTTTTCTCCGTGATGTCAGCTTCCTTATCCGACCGCTGTGTTACCCCGTGGGCTCTGCATATACGCTACGCCCAATTTCCCTTCCCGCAGACAATCCACTCTTCTCTTCCGCGCGTCCTGTGGAGAGTACCAAGCCTGGGCACGCACTGAAAGCCCCGGTGCGGGTGGTCAGCAATGTTTGAACAGGGTGAGGCGGCAGGGAACGGTCAGGGAGAGAACACCGCCGTTCCGTACTTATTGATACACCCTACATTGCGGCGAATGCTGAGCTGCGGTAAGTGCAGTGCCGGTATAGGCTGCAGTCTTCACCTCCGAGGTCCTGTGCTGGGATTTCAGTAAAATGCCTATACATCCATTTACGGCAGCTGCTACGACTGGGATGTGATGCTAAGAATTAGAGTAAGGATAACACTCCTCTTATGAATTGTGTCATTGGGTACCGCGTCCCAGTCCATGCCGTTTGACCAATTTGGATGGGATTTATCAGCACATAGACGACCATAAGATGCCAGAATTCCACCATACTCAAGGCAAACAACCTACAGCGCGTCCTAACATTGATGAGAGCTTTTATCCTGTAGCAGTGAAGACATACGCATAGCGAACGGCAGGAGTTTCCACATTCTGTATTCCAGTGCACTCTCGACCGCTGATACCCAGCGCTCGCATTTGAGCTAGTTGAAGTCTGAGATTGCATACAGTATAATTGGGGGTCGGCAACTCCTGCCAAATTTAAACTCCGACCCGCGCGTCACGCTTCAGCCACACCAGCCAGGAAACCTTTGCACCGTGCGGTGCAAACTTTGGGCTCAGTAGCTACTGTAAAATCTGGAAACAAATTGTAGATATTCTTTTGTATAGCGAAGAATCTATTCTTCCCGTCTAATTTTGCGATTTTGGCCTTGAAGGTGGAAAACCGGTCACTTATGGGGGCTATTTAGCACAGAAACACACACACGAAGTACAAATCAGAAAAAAGGACGGGAAGGATGTGATTTCTTGTTCATAAAAGAATATTATATGATTTTTCTGGGAATTGTGGTGCTGTGTGGAGTCCACAGTTTGCACCACAACGATGTGCAGCCCAATGAGCCTGCTCGGCAAGTGCCGAGACGCGTTGAATGAGCGCGTCGCTACGCGTCGGGACGTGTTTTTACGGTGACGCATCACTTCTGGCTGGTCTCGCAGCTATTCTGGGCTGCTTGATTGATCTGCTGGGCTTCCTCGTCATGGATAGGCCCCGGATAGGGTGTTCTCGAGGACAGAAGACTCAATTCCGGAAGATAGGATCTGCAAAGATTACTGCACTATTGGAGGCTGTCAAGAGATTCTCTGAAGGCTACCCTTTTAATTCGTTACCAGCCAGCTGCTGTAATGCCTGAGTCTGAGGACTCTGAAGAATACTGCTTTATTACTAATACAGAGCACTATATAGACTATAATAGTGCTTCTTATTGTAGATATTATCCATATAGCCCTGTATCTGAGACAACCAATCTATCTCATTGTAGTAGAGCTCACTACCACGAAGGAATATGCCACAGAGGCCGGATTGCGAGACGCGAGTGTGACAATCACGGTCACGCGGACATTCGGCTGGCAGGAGTTGCCGACCCCCAGTATAATCAAGGCACTACAGCCTCGTCCTTGAGCAGTACGCGTGGAGCTGGTAAGAGTATTGATGCTTCGGTGGGGGGGCCACCGGCGCGGATCCGGACAATGGAGGGCAGCGCGTGGCGTGGGAACCCCTTCAACCAATCAGCAGCATACAAGCACTGTACAGTGGGAACGCCAACTCCCCTCCTTTCAGCGACACGACATTATTCCTTTCGACTTGCGTTCAACCACAACCGCACGCTACTTGCTCTTCGTGTTCGTCGAGGCCCAAATCATATAACAATACTCATATAGTACGTCCCGTACGCTACATTTCGATGCCAAACATCGACTAAATTCTCTCCAGCGCAAATCAGCGATTGAACAACCACCATGTCCCATTCAATAATGCCGCGCACAAACTTTTCTAATCTCTCCTACGAGCTCATCTCAAAGATCGTGGAATTTGGGACGGGCGACGGTACCGATCCCGCCACGGGGGCCATTGTGCCACCGAGTGCCACCGGGTTACTCGCCGCGACCCACGTATGTCGCAGCTGGCGAGAAGCGACCGTACACAATGCCACCCATTGGAGGAACATTTGGATGGGAAGTCTGGACTCGGTGAGGACCATGCTAGCACGGACACTACGATTGCCCGTGGCGATAGCCGGCTCGTTGTCGACGGCGGCAGACGGGAGGAAGCTGGCGGTCGTGATGAACCAAATATCGCGCGTACGGTCTCTCACGCTGAGGGCTACCTCTGAGGCTTTGCGAGCATTGGATGGACGTAGGAAAGGGGAGGCATCGATCTTGGAGACACTTGAGATCGAGAGGGTGGACCGCGAAGAGCGGGTCGATTTATCTTGCTTCGTCTCGCCAAAGCTGCGACACCTCGACATCACGAACTTCGACTTCGACGAATTCCGACCGCTGTTGAGCCCATCCATGACAAGCCTACGGATCTCAGGCGCCTGCGTCTCGACCAGGACCGGCGAAGTGCTACAGCTTCTCCACCACCTTCCTCACCTCGAGTCTCTCGAACTCAAGGTGAACCTGCTGCCTACCGCGGAAGAGGGTGCCTTAGTCCAGACGACCTGCCTTGGAGCATTACGTCGCTTAGACCTTGGTATCCAAAGCATCGGAGAAGCAGAACTCCTCGCATTCGTCTCGATGCCCCATCTTGACTTCATCCGACTCTCCATTTTCTGCGACGACGACTTGCCCGAGATCATGGAGCTGGTGAGACGGCGGTTTGAGGTTGACGGCAGGACGGCATTCGGAAGGTGCACATTCTATGCCCCAAATCCCACCAGCCTTCATGTGGAGTTGACGCCAAACGAGAGTGTACCTGCTTCGCTACCTCAGGTGGGAACGTACCTGGTGTTCGACAATTTCGAGGAGTGGGATGAATATCGCGTCATTGATCTGCTACGCACGAAGTTCGGACCGACCCGTACCGCGCCCTGGATGTCTGCCGTGGAGCATCTCAGCATACGGAACGCGCGCGCTCACACGGAAATATCGACACAGTCCTGGAAAACACTCTTCAAGACCATGCCCCGCATCAAGACACTTCACATTTTGGAGCGAGGCGTATCTGTATTCCCGACGGGTTTTTACTCACAGAAATCCGTCGGTAATCTCTGGTATAGGCGGCCGCTCTTTCCAGAGCTTGAGTCTCTTGACCTGGAAGGTGTTTGGTTCCGAGCCTCGTCTCGGCTACCCGAGCAAGACCAGGGCGACTTTCTGGATCGGCTGATAAGACCTTATCAGCGCTGCGATGTGACACAGAACCTCAAAAATCTTACTATTCGCGCGGGAGTCAATATCTTCCACGCAGACATCGAACTCCTGCGCAAAATCTCTCGTGATGTCCATTGGGACGGGGTGGAGAGCTTTAGGGCGAGGAACGACACCTTCGAGGAAGGGATCGACTTCGACCTTTACGACGCCGAAGATGATGAAGCAGGCCTCGAAGATCGCGAGCTCGAAGACGGAGAGCTCGAAGAAGAAGAGGTCGAAGATGAAGAGTTCGAGGACGCCGGGTTCGAGGACAGCGAGTTCGAGGACAGCGAGTTCGAGGACAGCGAGTTCGAAGACAGCGAGCTCGAGGACGGCGAGCTTGAGGACGGCGAGCCCGAAGACGGCGAGCTCGATGAGGAGGAACCTGAAGCGGGAGAACTCGAAGATGGGGAAATCGAGGACGGCGAACAATCCTCGAGCGAAGATGAGCACGACGGTGAGATCACGGCTCTTTCTGAGAGAGAGCGTCGGGAAGCGCCACCGGGCGCCAAAGGCAAGGACGGCGTGTCCTCCAAGCCGACCAGTAGCACCGAGAGCAAGGAGAAGTAACGTACCGGAACCACTGGCTGGAGCGAGACTGCGGATGTAGATAGCGAATTGGATGTATTTCTGTATTTTTGAATAAGTGTGCCTTGCATCGGAGGTCATGGTAAGCATCTGGACGCGGATGCTAGAGGCAAGGTCCTCTTGTACCAATTGATTTTGACTCTTCTCAGAATGGCACATGTGAGCGAATCGGTCGCAAAAGATCGCACAGAATGTCGTGCATACCTCGATACCATGGAGGAACGACGGCATCCTGAGCACGTCTGCCTGGCATCGGCGATTGGGCATGAGCGACAGACACGTCCCTTCATACAGCCCATGGGAACCGCATCTGATATAGCGTACGGACTCGTATTCTCGCGGGGCCCTTCCCGTCCGCCTTCTTTTGCACAAAGGGCATCTGACGCCACATGCTCGCGGCCTCTCTTCAGAACGGCTTCTATCATATATCGGATACATCAGCGGAAGAAGTATGAAGTGCATTCTACTTACGGAGGGGATAGATGAACCGGCCGGGGAATATCATCGCCGTGACACTTCACGATGAGTTATCGGCATCATCATTGTTTGCTGCTGAGCATGCCGTCGCCCGATAGCGTATATCGCATATCAATTCTGCGCCCTCTCCACGGTCTTGAGAGAGTAGGAGTTGTCCCGCTCCGCCATCGTCCAGCCAAGAAACGGTGCAATGTACCCGCTCGGACGCTTGTGAAGGTACGTCGGGAATCAGTATCGAGTTTCGGCTGAGCACTGTTCCCTGTACGCCGCGATCCTATATGGGACGCAATCGGGATGGCGCGCCACCCCTTGCAGTGGCTGACGCCATGCTCCATTTCAATTTCATCGAATGTCCTTTCAAGGGCTTTCGATGCAGACACGATACGTACAGACATGACGTTCGCGGGTGGGAGACAATGCCCTGCCAATACATCGCGGTTGATACCCCATGCGCCGATCGCTGTGGTCTGGGCGCAGTTAGGGAGGCCATCGATCCCTGCGCCGCGGAAAATCGCATTTGTCAGCGTACGAGGAGCAGAGAGCAAGAGGCGCAGCCAATGGCTTACTCGCCTCGGGACTATGACGACATTCTGAGTGTCCTCCTACCTAGCTCCCGGAGCGCCTCGAGCATCATGGTAGGTCTCCGACGCATGCTGCATCGCGTATCCAAGGTCGTCCTCCAGGTGGTACAATGGCATACAATATGCGTACAAATGGATCATCAAGGAATAAGGAGAGAATTCGTCGAACGCACGACAAGAGTGGAAAACCTGATCACCCCTCGCTCGCTCTCTATCAACCGTCCGCCGGACCGCCGGAGATCACCCATTTACCAAGAAAAAGCCAAACCGCGCGGCAAAAGAAACACACACGCACCCGCAGTAAACCTCGCAGACCAGAGCACAGCAACCCAATTTTGTAGGCCTGCGCAATCCTCGGCGGGTCGAAAAAGGGAGGAGGAAAGGTCTATGGAGGCTAAGGGAGAAACAAGAGGAGTGATTACTTGATGCACATGCAGGAAACCCAGAGCCTGGGGCTGAGGACGACAACGCGACCTGGACGTCCATATAGACATCTTCGAACATGGGCGAGCTGCCCGCCTGCCAGCGCGCACCACGCACTCGCGCCGCAAGATAGACTCGCTACCGCAACCTTGAGAGTGCATGTGCGCAGGGCAAATACGGTGGAAGTTGTCAGTCTGTTGAGCGAAAACAGAGGCAGTCCGCTTGGAGCAAGCGAGGTTGTAACCCAAAGCAAAATGTTCTGCGCCACAACGCTCGTCTAACGTCCCACCAATCACATGCAAGCAGTCCACATTCCACTCTTCGACTGAATTTTGTCTCTCCAGGGACCCAGAGAAGCTCTCATCTCTCTTGCTTTACTCCGCCCGTACTTACCCCATAAATGTAACCGTCGAGCGTCTGCCCTCTGCCTGAACCCGACCTCTCCGACGATCTCCCTTGACTGCCACCTGCGAGAGGTCCTTCCGCATTGTATCCCTTTGCGTGCTATTGTATATCCTGACACCAATCTCAGCTCGAAACATCCACGCACGACTTTTTCTAGTATGCGAGAGGGGTCGGAGAACGCACGGGGATGCTTTACACTCGGGCGATCACTACCACCACCTCTGTCTTGCCTGCTTCTCTTGAGCCTGCTGTTTATCCGTCAGTTTGCATCTTACATACTCGTTTTTTACCCGCTCCTCTTCAGCCATCCTGTTATTTACGACTCTGCAGATGGGACATCCAAGCTTGCTCGTAGCTGGCCATAGGCACCGCACGCTCTTTCCTGCTTTAACATCCTACTCGACTGGCCCACCGCAAGGCGCACTTGCCACCGGCGCTATTGAACACCCGCTCCTTGCACCATGCGACGTCAGTGGCGCCTACACATTGCTGTATTCATATCTCCGATTGTTTGAATTCAGACAGATCTCCAGTATCCTCCCGACCAACCCTTAGTATCCCACAAACCCTCGTCTCGGTCTTCCTGCTTGGATGTCTGGCGCTGTAGGACACAGTGCATCTTTACCCACCACCCACAGTACCCACACAATACATCTGCGTCGGTCTTACAAATGAGCTTGGATGGCATTCCGAGTTGGTGAGTCGTCGCGCAGGGCAAGCGCCGACTCTGGCTATCCTCGCACACGTTCGTCTCATGCCTCTGCCGCCAACAGTCCTCGTAAGCTGGCTTCTCCCAAACATCTGAGAGTGGTCCGAGCGTGATAGGGTGTATTACCCACGTACCCATCGCTTCCGCTGTCGAGACATCACTGACAACAGGTTCGAGCGCGTACTCGCGTCGCCGTCACACCCTCTCCTGCAGTCCTGCAGCGAGCCTTAGAAACGTGCGATCTTCGTCTCTCAGGTCAGATGCCAATAGCGAGAGTCGCAATAGCGAATGTACATGTCGGTGCGATGGACGTCAGCTGGGATGAATGAGTGCCACGGTCAGAACCGTGAGGATGCTCAGTGACGCAACGAAACAAACGTTCACGCACGGCCGATTGTCTGCACCGACCATGTCAATGCACTGCGAGGGTTGATCAGTGTCATCCCGGTTCCATCATTATAACGAAATGCCGCATAAGAATCTACAGTGCCTATCGAAAATAGCGGACCATCTCGTCCGCTGCAAGTGCTTCCTCTGCTACACACAGATGGATGCAAACTCAAGCGCGGAAAAATGGTAACCAAGCTTTGGAAAATGCGGAAATGCTTTTCAGTCCAACATATTACAATCACCAGGGCATCAAGCAATTCGCATCGGGGGGGGGGGGGGGGGGGGGGGGGGGGCTTGAATCGCCAACGTCGTGGCAAGCAAGAGCGTGTTGGTCAAATAAGTAATGCCTCCACTGTGCGATGAAGGTCAAAACACTGGTAAGAAAGGGATAGAAAAAAACGAAGAAAGCTGAAGTGAGATAAGAATCGAGTAATTCAAGCAAACACCTTGCAGGCACAGTACAAAACTGGGGCCCTGCCCCGAGACATCGCATCGTCGAGAACAGCGCGGTCTGCATCCACCACCAGTGGTCATTAAGCGTTACAATTGAAGCGCTCTTGCGTTCTCGCTTCATTCCATTCTCTGGGGGACAGAGCCGCCCGGCCGACAGCGTCTGAGCTACTAGTATTGGTCGCGCCCATAGGAAGGCAGCGTAGATTTGTCATACATGCAGAGCAGTTCTGTAAAGATGCACAGTAACTTGAATCAAAGTCTGATGTGCAACATATCACATGCTGGAACCCTACGTTGTAACCCAGCTCGTATTCCGTATGCAGGCTCGGCTGGGAAGCATCCCAAAGAATACGAGGGCTCTGACTGGACACGCAGCGCTAGCATTTACATTTAATGATATAGAATGTGGTATAGAATAAAACGAGAGCACTTATCGGCTCCTGTCAGCAGTGCGCTTCGGATTCGAAAGAATACAGACGTTGCTGGACGTGCACTGACAGACAATGGAGGGCGGGCGTGTGGCGTGGGAACGCTCTCGCCCAATCAGCAGCATACAAGCGCTGCACAGTTAAAACGCCAACTCCGCCTCCTTTCAGCGACTCTCTCTGACGTCTCTCCCACAACCACACGCTAACGGACCTCCTTATATCAACGCCTGCTCTCCACCGGAGCCTGAATTCTTCAACAACTCATATCGTACGCCCTTACATTCCGTCTCGGTGCCAAACATTGAGTAAATTCGCTCTAGCGCAAGTCAGCAACTGAACAATCACCATGTTCCAATCAATAATGCCGCGCACAAACTTTGCTAATCTCTCCTACGAGCTCATCTCAAAAGTCGTGGAATTTGGGACGGGCGACGGTACCGATGCTGCCACGGGGGCCATTGTGCCACCGAGTGCCACCGGGTTACTCGCCGCGACCCACGTATGTCGCAGTTGGAGAGAAGCCACCGTACACAACGCAACCCATTGGAGGAATATTTGGATGGGAAGTTTGGACTCGGTGAGAACGATGCTGGCACGGACACTGCGATTGCCCGTCGCCGTAGCCGGCTCGTTGTCGACGGAGGCAGACGGGAGAAAGCTGGCCGTAGTCATGAACCAAATATCGCGCGTACGGTCTCTTACTCTGAAGGCTACCTCTGAGGCTTTGCGAGCGTTGGATGGACGAAAGAGAGGGGATGCATTGATCTTGGAGAGTCTTGCGATCGAGAGGGTGGACCGCGACGAGCGCGTCGACCTGTCTTGCTTCGCGTCGCCAAAGCTGCGACACCTGGACGTGTCAAATTTCGACTTCGATGAGTTCCGGACGCTGCTAAGTCCCTCCATTACCAGCCTACGAATCGCCGGCGCCTGTGTCTCCACCACGACCGGCGAAGTGGTACAGCTTCTCCACCATCTTCCCAACCTCGAGTCCCTCGAACTCAAGGTCAACCTGCTACCCACCGTCAAAGAGGATGCGTTGGTCCGGACGACTTGCCTTGAAGGATTACGTCGCGTTGACATGGCCATACAAAGTGTCGGGGAAGCAGAACTCCTGGCGTTTGTCTCGATGCCACATGTTGAGTTTATGCGGCTCTCGATTTTGTGCGATGACGACTTGCAGGAGGTCATGGAGCTGGTACGACGGCGGTTCGAGGGTGACGGTAGGACGGAATTTGGGGGATGCACGTTCTATGCGCCCAACCCCACCAGCCTCCACGTGGCGTTGACACCGGACGTACCTGGACCTGATTTCCCACCTCAGGTCGGGACGTACCTGATCTTCGACAATTTCGAAGAGTGGGACGAATATCGGGTGGTTGACGTTCTACGTATGAAGTTCGGACCAACCCGTACTGCGGCCTGGATATCCGCCGTTGAGCATCTCAGCATACGGAATGCTCGCGCCTACACCGAGATATCCACGCGAAGCTGGACGACACTCTTCAAGACCACGCCGAACATCACGACACTTCATATCTCGCATCGGGGCACGTCCGTATTCCCGATGGGTCTTTACTACCAGAAACCCGTCGATGATCTATGGTATAGGCGGCCGCTATTCCCCCGGCTCGAGTCGCTCGACCTGGAAGGCGTCTGGTTCCGTTGCTCGTCTCGGCTGTCGGAGCAGGACCAAGGCGACTTTCTGGAGCGCCTGATAAAACCCTTCAATCGCTGCGACACTACGCAACACATCAAAGAATTTACCATTCGCGAGTGTATCAATATCTTCCAAGAAGATCTCGAGCTCTTGCAGATAGTCTCGCGCAATGTCCATTGGGACGGGGTGGAGATATTCAAGGCGAGGAATGACACCTTTGAGGAGGGTGTGGACTTTGACCTTTACGACGAGGATGATGAGACAGACGGTGAGTTTGAAGATGGGGGGCCTGAAGAAGGGGAAGTCGAAGAAGGGGAGGTTGAAGAAGGGGAAGTCGAAGAAGAGGAGCCTGAAGACGAGGAGCCTGAAGAAGGGGAGCTCGAAGAGGGGAATACTGATGAGGGCGTGCTTGAAGACGGGGAGCTCGAAGACGGGGAACAGTCCTTGAGCGACGATGAACACAACGATGAGATTTCAGCTTCCTCCGGGCAAAAGGCTGATGACACGCACTCGGGCGCCAGAGGTGAAGACATCACGCCGCCCGAATCGGCTGCTGTCCTCAAGACTAAGGAGAAGTAACATACCGCAAGATGGGGAAGTACTAGGGTGGCTGGGGAGAGACTGTGAATGTAGATAGCGAAGTGGCTGTATATTTGTATATCGAATGGGAACTCCATCTCGAGTCGGAATGATACGGACAAGCTGCGCAAAATTGCGCATAAGACCTAATAGTGCAGTAAGCCGTATCGGATATTCTGCTCACCTGGCCCGTATGGAGGTGAACGACGGCATCCCGAGGATGGCGTCTCCAGTGCAGATACGTCTCGTCCTGTCCGTATAGCCGACGATACAGCATCTGATATAGCACATCAACTCGTGTCCGCGGGGTGTTTACGCGCAGCCGTCCGTCTTCTTTTACGGGCATCTGGCGACACATGCTTGCGGCATCTCTTCGTAACGGCTTCTATCATATATCGGATACATCAGCGGAAGGAGCATGAATTGCATTGTCCTCACGGAGATCATAGAATGGTCTGCGGGAGAAGATCATGACCGTGACACTCTGCCAAGACACACAATGTAGGCCGAGAAACGGCTGTCATCAGTGCTCGCTGCGTCGCCTGTTGGCATTGATCGCGTATCGATTCTACTCGACGGATGTTTCGGCAGAAGGCGTTCTCCCGTTCCGTCATCGTCCAGCGAAGGAACGCGGGCGTGAGTGAAGGTACATACATCAGGGATACTGCCGAGCTTCGATCCTTCGGAGGGCCTTGTTCCCCGCGAGTCGCGATCCTGTGTGGTATGCGAGAGGGACGGCACGTCACGACTCTCAGCAGCTAACGCCCGACGACCGCCCTACAACAGCGGCGTATCTATGGCATGTTTCTTCAAGAGATGGTGGAGGGTTTCGACGCAGAGAGATGTGTATCTGACGGGTTGGAAACCACGCTCTACGAATGCATCGCAGGGACGCGGAAACGTACCGTTCAAAATCAGGACGCGGCAGATCTGAAGATGCAGAGGCATCCATCTGTTTTCTGATGACTGCCTGTCCTTGTCGCAGGCGGACGTCTTCGATCCCTCAGCAGTGGATCCTATGCCTCGCACGGGGAATACAAGGAACAAACTCTCGCGCCCGCACGAGTACGCGGCGAAACCCGTGGATGGATCGATGAAGGATCAGTGTTCATTGCTGACGGTGATAACCCACCAGATACGTACGTGGCTGGTGAGTTAGCAGCATCAAGTCCTTGAACGCAGAAAGGACAGCTGCGTTGGAAGAGCCATGAGGATCTCTCCCGGTGCCTGATGCGGTCCCGTTCCTCGCGTCGACCGTCTGACCAGGATCAGGGAGATCAGTGACCTTCGGGGTGCGTTATAAGACCTCCTTGCACGTAGCATCATAAATATTCGAGCACGTCGCAGGGCCCCTGACCCGTACTATGAAACGTCAGCCTTCCACAGATCCAACATTCCCGAGCGACAGTCCTCGGCAGGCCTTTCCGTCCTGTTTTAACAGTGCTCGATACCTCTCACACGGGCAGGGGCCGGCCATGAAGATGACGATGAAGACAGTCGTCCAGCGCGGGCGTAGTCATTCCTCGTGGTGATAATACCTTAGTATCGGATATCGGAGCAGGTGTACCGTCGATGGGTTGAACATCGACATAGACGACTTGAAACACGGGAGAGTGCCCAGCCTAGAGTGAACGGTAGGCCATTCGCTAGCGAACGAATGGGACAGATGATCACGATGGCGGAAGCAAATTGTTCTGCGCCACAACGCTCGTCTGACCTCCCACCAATCGCATTCGCGCACGAGAGTCGGCTCTTCAATGCAAACGGTCCTTCCTCTCTGATCAGCCCTGCCATAATTCCCTCTTCGTTCTTTCTTGATTCTCTCCACCTGTACTCCATCAATGGAACCGTCGAGCGTCTACCTGAACTCGGTCGCCGACTTGTCGAGCTCCCTCAAGTGCCGCCCGGAACAGGCAGTTTCCGCATCGTAGCCCGTTCCACGCTATTGTCGTGCCTCACCCCAATACCACCCTCGAATCCTTCACGGAGCTCTCCGTGGAGATTCCTGAGAGGGATCGGCGAAAGCAGGGTTATGTTCTGACCCATTCCTTGTACTCTGGTGATTGCCACCACTTGCTCTGTCTCTTCTGTGTTTCTTGCCTGAGAGGTGCTGTGGCGGACAGCTCGCATACAATTCCCCCGGCCGCTTCCTCGCAGGTCATCTGCCTCTCCTAGCTCTCGTGGTATCTGTGACTCTGCCGTCGACTTCCCCGCCACGAAGAATGCGCACATGCTCTGGCGCCATTGCACGTCCGGTCCCTGCACCATGCAATGCAGTACGCGGCCCGTAACGCTCACGTCCCGTTCAACGGAAACGCGCCTGTCCTCCTGATCAGCCCTCCAGTATTACAATTGCTCGCATGGATCCCGAGGCCTGAGGCCCGTAGGCCGTGTCGAGTGCCGTACGACGCAACGGAAGTTGGCAGCAACAATCAACACGCGCTTGCTTCCCACTACCCGTAAGTATCCTCCCTGAGCCGGCACCCACTTGAGCTACCGTCGCCCACATCCCTCAGCCTTGAACCGTCCTCGTAAGACGTTTCCGCAGAGGTGCGTGAGAGTGGCTGGAAGATGATCGGATGTGTTATCCTCGTACTCGCGAGTCTCCCCCGCATCCGCTGGCTCGCCGCGGCTCTTGTCAGAGGAATCACTGGCGGCGAGTTCGGGTGCGTACTTGCGTGGCCGTCAACCGCGAGCCTCAGCACCGTGCCATCTGCGACTCCGAGAGTGGAACCTTCAAGTCTCCTGTTGTGTCTCACCGTTGCACTCCCACTCTTGCTTTCACACACGGCTTGGCTTTGCCTCCCCGCTCCCGAGCCCCAGCTCTCCCCTCCCTTCCGGCGTCAGTCCAAGGTCAGGCCTAGTCACCCGCTAGCGTTAACTAGCCCGGGCGAATGCATCCACGCTCTCGTGAAGGGCATTACCCTCTTGGTTCGATTTGTGCTATGGTACGTACTGTACGGCAGTGACATTCAGTGCTCGCTCGCGTGATGCGGTGATATATGCAGCGCGTACAAGTTTCGGACCTAACATTCTTTATCATTTGCTCCGTCTGCCTCCTGCACTTCCCCTCTTCGCTTCCTGGGACGAACGAGCCGACTGCTCTGCAGGACGCCTCGCGGGTGAACGCGCGGTGCTTGTTTCCTAGCGGCCGACGTGCGCTCCCCCGCCCCACCTTTCCTCCTCCCTCTCCCTGTCGTCTCTGTTCGACGTCTTCTTTCTTTTCTGTCCTTCCTCTCCCGCTCCTGACCGTCCCGCCTTCGACAACCCGTCCATCCGTCCCGCACATCTGCTCGAGGTGGTTCACATGTTTCGGAGTTTCGCGTGGCGCAGCGGTGCGGGTCGACGTGCGCTATGTCTGCCTCTTATGTTTACCCCGGTGCCCTTTTCACTTTTACCTTTCCTCCGCCATTTCTCGGGCCCGTCCTGAGCCACTAACCAACTGTTCACCGGTCCAATCTACAGACTCGTCGTCCGCTTGTGTGTGACGGGCCGAACACCGAGCTCTGGGATGGCGTGGATATGTGCTCAGGTTTGGGGGGGTGAGCGCTGTAGCGATGGTCGGATGGTTGTTTTGGGTGACCGCGAAGAAGCTCGAGATGTCTGGGGTACAAACACGTGTGTATATGGTTCCAGAGTCAATAGGAGACTACGATTTTTGATTACATTTGCTAAGTATAGTTCCAGGGCGGATGGTGTGTTGTACTAATGTCCTTCTCGAGGATCATAAACGGGGAGTTCAGGTAGCGAGACTTGTGGACAGCGACTGGGCGTGTACACGCAAAAATAGGGATGACGGGAGCAGATGCTAGGGTGACATGTTTCATGGATGGGAGATCATAACTCCCGAATGCGACTGCGAACGTCATCTGATGAGAGTCCTCAGCGAATCAGCAAAACATCACCCATAAAGTGTTCGCGTGTGGCCGGTCTTTGGGTGCCAAAGAACAGACCATGCGCCAAGGGATTTGATCACTACCCTGAAGAACTCCAGCTGCAATTCTGGGGGAGAGAAAAATCTCTTCCATCGAGACGCATCACCAAATACACCATGAGGCTACATGAGGAAGGAAAGAAACGCATGTAATTGCAAAAGTGCACAGGAAGTGGTCACAAAGCCTTCGAGAAACCAATATTATTTTACACCATAGCATCCTACAATTACAAAGGCATAGGGGATTTGGATCGCGTGGTTGAGAAGAGCTAACGTGGTGGCAAGCGGAGAGCATGTTGGATGAGCCAACGCATTCGCCACGATAAACGTCAAATGCGCAGCGCTCCGGGCGGACAGGAAGAACTCCGAAGAAGCAGGCGAAAAAATGAGCACGGTAAGAATTGAGTAGCGCAAATACACCTCACAGGCACCTCAGAATCGGGAGCAGCGGGGACTCTGCTGCCAGCAATCTTTATCGTTGAGCACACTGTCGTCTACACACATCGTGTCGTCAGCGGAAATAAATATTAGCCCCAGCGTCACTCACTTGCCAGCCGTCCCTGTGAATGACCATGACTCATGAACAATGGTGACCTGTACCAGACCAATGGAAATGCTCACCAGTCAGTTCACGGGAGATAAGGTATCCTGCCGTTCAATGGTCGTTGCCAGAGAACCCGCATTTCCACCTGGAGATTAAGCAAGGTGAACCTCACAAGTGAAAATACGGTTCGGGAAGATAGCATGCTGCTCGCCCAGGACCAAAGCTATTCCCTGTACGGTTTGGAAAGGACTTGTCAGCGCATGGACGAATGTAGAATATCATGAATCGCACCATACGCCAGAGACGCAGCAAACAGTGTCTTGTTCTTGGTGGAGAGCTCTTCTATTGTAGCAGTGGTGACCTATAAAGTGGACTGCGAACGGCAGGAGCTTCGTATCTCGCGTGTTCGTGACCGAGACTGTCCCAAGGAATATGGACGGTCAGACTGGATACCCAGAGCTTGCCTTTGAGAAGGAGACAGTCTGAGGGTCTGAGGCCGCCAAATATAACCAGGGCACTGAGCAACCCCATGAGCAGAACGCTTGCAACTTGCAAGAGTATTGATGCGTCAATTGGTGCCAGTGCGCCACTGGCCGGACAATGGAGGGCGGGCGAGTGGCGTGGGAACGCTCTCGTCCAATCAGCAGCATACAAGCACTGTACAGTTAGAACGCCATCCCCCCTTCTTTCAGCGATAGACATTGTTCCTTTCGACTTGCGTTCCACCATAACCGCACTATATCTGCTTTCCGTATATCGTCACCTATTGGCCGCCTAAGCCCAAATCACATAACAATCCTTATACCGTACGTCCTCTATGGTACTGCCCTGAATTTCGGTGCAAACACTGATTAAATCCTCTCTAGCGCAGACCAACCATCGAACACCTACCATGTCCCGCACCAACTTCGTTAATTTCTCCTACGAGCTGATCTCGAAGATTGTCACCTTCGCGGCGGGGGACGGTATCGATGCTACGACGGGGGCCATCGTGCCACCGAGTGAAACCGGGTTGCTCGCCGCAGCCCACGTATGTCGCAGCTGGCGGGAAGCGGTGCACAACGCAACCCACTGGAGGAGTATATGGATGGGAAGCTTGGACTCGGTGAGGACGATGTTAGCGTGCACACTGCGTTTGCCCGTCGCCATAGCCAGGTCATTGTCGACAGAGGCAGATAGGAGAAAGCTGGCCGTGGTGATGAACCAGATATCGCGCATACGGTCTCTCAGCTTGAAGACCACATCAGAGGCGTTACGGGCGTCGGATGGACGAAGGAAAGGGGGGGCGTCGATCTTGGAGACGCGTGAGATCAAGAGGAGTGGACCGCGACGAGCGCGTAGACCTGTTCTGCTTCGTGTCGCTGAAATCTAAGTGGCTGGACGTTATAAACTTCGACTTTGAGGAGTGCCGAGTGCTGCTCAGCCATCCATAACCAGTTTGCGGATCACAGGCGCCTACGTCTCCACCATCACCGGTGAAGTGTTATAGCTTCTCCAGCAGCTCCCCAACCTCGAGTCGAGCGACTTTCCTGGGAAGGAGTTCTTTCATTCCGCCAAGGAAAGCGGGGGTGCTACCGACGCCACTTGTAAAGGAGCATCAGCGATAAGTGTCGAAATACGATTTCTCACTGTTCCCTACGTGTCGCTGCCCAGTGTGGCGGTTGCCCATATGAGAGGGGCAGCACGCCAACAGCTGCTGCGGCTAACTCAATACGACAGCCTCGTATCCACGATATGTTTCTTCGAGAGGTGGCTGAAGGGGTTTCGGTGCAGACGCGATGCGAACAGACGTGAACCTGCCGGGTAGGAGACAATGCTCTATGAATTCAGCGCCGTGAATACTCCATGCCACTAGTCATCCTTGCAGAATGTTGTAGGCATCTTCCGTCCCTTTCCAATGGAACCACATGCCTCGCCTGCGGAATGCTCGCACCAACACGCGACGAAAGTCGTCAATGGACCGATGAAGCAATTGTATGCATTACTGATGGTGATAACCCACCCGATACGTGGGTGGCTGGTGTATTAGCAACATCAATCATTTGAATGCGGCGGAGATAACTGTGTTTGAAGATTCAGATCCGTGAGGATTCAATGACTGATGCCTTGTCGACTGCAGAGGTACACAATGGACCCACCGGCAGTGTTCATAACTCCGCATAAACGAGGCAGACGAAGTCGCCTATGATAATCCATATGTAGCATAGAACTTTAAGACCTCGATATCTTGCTCGTAACGGTTAAGTCCGCCTGAACCCTCTTCCGCATACGACAGGCTTGGAATGAATCCGACCCAGGAGCTCTCCGAACCGTTTTGCGATAGTGGAAAAACTCGAAATGAAGAAGAAAAGGCAGCTAGGCCTTGCAGACGCAGTAACAAAAGACGGAAAAATGTTTGTAGGAGGACGCCGGTATGATTTGGGTCTCAGACCATGTAGACCGTTACTGTCGAGTGTACGAAGGTAACAGCCACCATAACCAAGCAGCCACTGTGGCATCCCGCCATCCCGCAGACACTCTTCAAGGACGTCGCGCTATGATCACGCAGTATTCAGGCCAAGACGTTTATTCCAATCAATATAGTACGATATCGTGTATATGGATAGCATTAGATCGCATCTAGAGTACAAGGGGTAACAAATCTTCGGACCTGTAACAAGCAATGCCGCACAGAGGTATCTTCTACATCGTGAGTGAAGCGGTTCCAAGAATAAAGAAAATAGTGTAGATAATACAGCCCCCGACCCAGACACATTTACTTGTCCTTCTTGACGACGTTCATGATGGCCTCGATGCCCTTTACGCCGAGGCCGCCCTTGGGATATGCAATATATAGCTACGAAACCGGGGGATTAGCATAAGATGCCTGACAGCACAAGGTGACAGGCGACACACCGGTTCCTGATGCGTGCCAAACTTGCTCCGGAAGTCGCCCTTGTTCAGGAGGTTGAATGACGACGACAGGCCGTTGTACGTCTTCTCCAACGTCCGGATCCTGAACCCGCCGATATTGTCGGCGCGTTCCAGCCTATCCCTCGCGCCAGCACCGAAAGTGGCGGAGCGCACGCCCGCGTTGCCCATCTTTCGAATGACGTGCCAGAGGATATACTAGGCAAGCGCGACATCAATAGCAGGCAATGAACAGGAGATTAAATGAACAGACCTCGATGGCTCCGTTCGGCGCGCCAGGGAACTCGAGGGCCCACTTGATCTGGAAACCGTGCCTCGCGGCCAGCTGCGCGAGCACGACAAGGCAGCACACCTTCCGATAGGTCGCATCAGCATTGCCCTGAGCAGGAATAAGCAACACAACGTACCTTGCCCTCCTTGTCATGCGCCACAAAGTACTTCCGGTGGGCCATGTCATCAAACGGTCTGACACCCGTAAGATGGACCTGCTCCCCCTTCCTATTCGACTGCCAATCCTTCAGGCGCTGGTCCACCGCCTTGCGCAGGTCGTCGTCAAAGTGATCCACCTCCGTCACCTTCACGCCGTCCCGCTCGGCTCTGTGGATCTTCCTCCTGAAGTTCTTGTCGTCCTCGGGGTGCACCTCCGCCGGGTTGAGCCGCTCCTCCGCAACGACGATGATCCCGCTCCACCCGAGGTCGTGCGCGAGGTACTGTTCCGTCTCGCGGTCGATGCAGCACCATACGGGCTTGAGCTTCAGCTGCTCGAGGTAGTGGAGGTACGCGCGGACGACTTGGGGTATCTGGTCGTGCTCGCATAGAGGGTTGCCAAACGCGACGGCGAAACCGTCCGAGGGGATGTAACCGATGGCGGCGCCGGTGATATCGTGCCGCCATACTGTCCACGCCGGGTCCACCCACGACGTGTTCGTGGCGTCTCCGTATTCCGCGATGAGCTGTGACGTATGTCAGTACTGCGCGCCCACATTATCGCAGACAGAACTCACGTTCTCGAGCGGCGGCAAGTCAGTATGCGGTCTCTTGTCATGGAACGTATGCGACTTGGGCCCGCTCAAGATCGCCTTCTGCGCCATCTCCATCGCAGCCTCCGCGATCTCCTTCTCCGTAGCGGGGAAGCTCTTCGGATCGCGAGGGAATAGACTCGCCCAGCGGATGTTGCCGAGCTTCAAGAGGAGCATAACCACTCGCTCGAGGCCGATACCTCCTCCGCCGTGCTAAGGCCGACGCCGTCAGTCATCGGTACGCAAATAACGATGCAGCGTATACTCACCGGTGGACATCCCCACCTGAAGCCGTCGACGTAGTCCTTCATGCTATCCGGGTTAATTTTGGCTTCCTTCATGCGATCGATGAGCATATCCGCGAGGTGGATACGCTGCCCGCCGGACAGGATCTCCTCGCCACGGATGAAAAAGTCGTACGAGTTGGAGAATTTCTGCAGCAAGACAGTGTGGTCAGCCGACGGTGAAGACGCACGCGCACGACGGACTGTACCGGGTTTTCCGCATCGGGCATGGTATAGAACGGTCGCACAACAGCTGGGAACTTGTCTGCCCGCGCGCATAAGTACCCCGCGTTCTCGCAGTAACGAACGAGGCAGACGTACCGAGAATATAATAATCCGTATTATACTTTTCCTTGACAATTGCCCCGAGCCTCCGCTCCGCCGCCGTGCTCAGATCGTCTTCCTCCGTCAGCTCGGTCCCGTCCTCCTCCTTCCACCCGTCCTCGCGCAGCAACCGAATGCCGTCTGCGTACTTGAGCCGCAGAGTCTCGTCGGGCACTACGAGGTCGTCGTGGGGGAACTGCTGCTTCACGGTGTCGATCTACCATAGAATTCGGTTAGACCAATCAAGGACGCGGATTCAAGGAAGACCCGCACCTCCTCGCGGTAGTCCCGATAGATCGTCTTGAAGATGTACAGGAACATCTCGTCGATGAGGTTCATGACCTCGTGGTAGTCCGCCTCGAACGCCATCTCGAGATCCAGCCCCGTAAACTCTGTCAAATGGCGGTGCGTATTCGAATTTTCCGCGCGGAACACTAATCGCACTCGTCAGTCGAATATCCCCTCACAGCGGTATCACACCTCACTCACCCGGCCCCACCTCAAACACGCGCTCCATATCCGCGGCGATGCACATCTGCTTCATCAGCTGCGGGCTCTGCGCGAGGAACGCGTTCCGGCGGAAATAGTCGACGCGGAAGACGCTCGCGCCCGACTCGGTCGCGCCCTCCTGGAACTTGGACGAGTGGATCTCGGTGAAGCCCTTTGCGCGCAGGAACTCGCGGAAGAGGTTGACGATGGCGGAGTGGATGCGGAAGATGGACTGCGAGACGGGCGTGCGGAGGTCGAGGACGCGGTGGTTGAGGCGCGTGCGTTCGCCGACGCGGGTGAAGTGCGCGTCCTGCTGAGAGGGGAGGGGTAAGCGGATGATGTATGTAGATATTGTAGAAGCAACGCACGTTTTTGTAATATTCCAAAGGTCGCGACGCGTCGTCGACTTGGAATGGGAGGGTCGCCGAGGGTTCAGCAATGAGGTAGAGCTACGAGTATGTTGGCGCTGGTCCGAATACCCATCAAACAGCGATTCTCGCTCACCTTTTCGATCTTGATCTCAATCTCGTGGATGGTCGTGCTCTTGACCTTATCCTGGCCGGCCTCTTGCGGCGCATGCACCTTGCCCTCGACGAGTACGATCGACTCGCGATGCAGATCCTCTGCCCAGCGCACCATGTTATCCGAGACGACCCCGTCTTCGACCGTGAGGACGCCTTGGATGGTATGGAGCTGGTGCCGGAAGACCATGAACGTGATTTTCGAGCCTGTACATAGGACGGTGAGGGAGAAGAGCACGGAGGGTGGGAGTAGAGACGCACTGATGGCTCGCGAATGGTGGATACGCGCGCGGAAGCGCACGGGCGAGCCGACTTGCATCTTGGCGATGTCATGGAGGCTCTGTCGCTCTGCAGTTCGCGTCAGCCATTTGTACGAGGTGGACAGGAAATGACCGGTACCTCCGGGCTTGAGATGCACGGTCATATGCCCATAGTGGGCTTTCAGCGGGTCCTGAGTATCCAAGTCAGCGAAAATAAGAGTTACGAAACAGACCGACATACCGCTTCGTATGCCTCGAGCCTCTTCCTCTCCCTCTCCTTCCTTTCCTCCTCGTCGTGGCCCGCCCGGTCCTCCCGCCGATGCACCTTCATCTCGGTGAACGACTCGCTCCGTTTCGACCGGCCGTGGTGGCCATTGGCGTGGGCGTCGCCGTTCGCGGCGTGCTGCTTGTCCTTCTCCTGCTGGTGCTGTGCCTTGGTGGCGCCGTTCGCGGTCTTTTCCTTGTCCTGGCCGTTGATGTCCTTCGCAACGGACTCGGCCCGTCGGTGCGTCGGGGTGACTTTGGAGAGCAAGCGCTTCACCGTCGACATCGGTGAGGACGGGAGGCGGTGGGGTGGATGTGTGCGGGATGTGTTGGACGATGAGGAGAGCGGTCGGCTGGCGACGCGCGAGGGACTTTAAGGACGCGCGTGGTCGGTGGAGATGCAGCGCGTTCGGTGCACGGCACTGGCTGACGTACGTTTGATGGCTGACGTCACTCGTGTGCTCTGGACTTTTGCCTGCGATCTTCTGCGACTCGTTCCATCCTCGCTCCTCCCTGCGTCAGCATCATATCTGATACGTCGACGCCTGTGCAGGTATCTGATAAAGGCTTTTGTCTCAAAATACATTTTATTTCATTGCGTTGCAGAGCGCGAACTGAGAGAGAGTCGGCGTCGGGAACATCGCGGTCTCGGACGGGTTCGGAGGTACTTGGACTTCTCAGTAAGCACGTCCATCGACCGTCCGGCAATTGACTCGCGTCTGCGGAACTCTAACATTCGGCACGTCTGCTACCCTCCCTCCGCGCTCGTGATATCTCCGTCAGCAATCCTAGCGTAAGCTCTTCCTTTCGCGCGGATATCCCAATAGCTCGAGCCCTCCGAGTCTCGGCGGCTCGTCTGGCGTCGCTATCGCATCGAGCGGGGACAGTCATTTTGGCTTACGCTCACTGGAAGCCGATCGTCCAGTGCTTCTCCCGGCGGCTTCCGTCGTTATCTAAAGTGGGCAAGATCATTTCCTGTTCTGTTGATTTGACCCGCCCCACGCTCCCCCGCCAAGACCAGGAAACATGACGAAGGTTCCCGTCTGTGCTGACGGTCTCTACATTCTTCCTGGAGGGCACACGACTACTCCGGTACGCTCTGGAGTTATGCAGACGTATCGCAGCGAAAGTACTCGAGGACGGGTCTACTCGACGGCGCTCCGAAATTAGCAGGAGTTTCACGGTGCTGTAACCCATCAGTGGTGCGGCGGAAGTTTATCGGTCCCGACAACGCCTTGCAGAGTCGCGGCGACGATCTAAATATGTCTCCAGCCACGGCTTTTCTTGGACGTACCTGAATGCGATGACAAGTCGCCTCAGGTTAGGGTTCTCGTGCGTATCGTTCCAACCGCGCGTCGCGCCAGATATCGAGCCCCGCTTCAATGCCTAATCCTTCGTCAGCCCTCCCGACTGTTTCGCCGACTCGGTTGTCAACCTCCGAACGTCCACATGATCTCTGAAAGGCAGGTAAGTCTCACCCTTCTCCCGGAGAATGACCTATGCTCTGGGTTGACCTAGTCTCGCTAGGTCCGTGCACGCCGCCGACGCAGGCGCCCACAATATACGACGCACGGAGCGGGAACCCCGCGGTAAGTTCAACAATTTATGAGGAAAGGATCCCGCAAGCCGCGAAAGTGCGGCGGCTATCATAGCTCACCACGATCTTGCTCTCAGGTAGCAGGACTGCCTCGCGCGCCGGTGTAGTTGTCGTACTACCGTCTGCGCACGGATGCCGAGGCGCACCCTGGCGCCGTAGGGGAAGTCTCTCGCTCCGAGGGACGTCAGGTGATCGTCCTCGCGCCGCATCTGTCAAGCGCGCCAGCCCTGGTGCGCTTTCCTGCGTGCAAGCGTCTGAAGTTCGGATGTACGTCGAGGCATATTGTGGAGGTGTGCGCGATCCGGAAACTGGTGACTGGATCGCCACAGCGTCGAAGGAAGCGGGTGCAAGACCGACGGAGCAGCAGAGGTGTCTGAGGTAAACGATGGGAGGGCGCAAGTCTCGTGGTACGTCTCGCGATGTAGTAAATCACCGTCGCAGACACTGGCCCGCGGGATAGGGACACAGACATGGAGCGACGATGAGCAACGGGGTGGGTCTTTGGGATACAACATGGTTTATAAATCTCTGCAGCCACGCTCTTCTTGGACGTACCTGGATGTGATGACAAGTCCGCTGAAGCATGGCTGACATTCAGCGTCTCGTACGTTGTTCGTATCTTGCGTCGCGTGTTTCGTCTCGGTTACCAATGCGCTATCCATCGAGTCCTTGGTCAGTGCTTTCGCGGGCGGTCCAGATGTCCCGACTCTACATGATCGTAAGCCTCACTCTTCGCCTGGCGAGCGACAGGCGCTCACCCCTTTTATTGAGGCTCCATCTCACGCCAGTCTTGCTAGGTCCGTGTCCGTCACGAGCGTCGGAACTTCCATGTACGATGCTCAAAACGATCGGTTGTCGGGTAATCTGGGTGACCGCGACATGATGGTAATATGGTACGTTCCACTACGTCGTGGACATCAGGTAGCGACACTGGCTCACCATGATATTGCTCTCAGGTAGCAGGACCGGAGGTGCACGCCTGCGCACCGCAGTGTCCTCTTGTCTGCGCACGCATGCGTCGGATGCCCTCACAGCAACACTGTAGCCGACGTCGGAACCTCGGCTTACTCCCAGACTTGGTCTGCGAGCTCTCGCAGCACGGGTCTGGGCGTTGGTTGAGGAATCGGACGTTTGCGCAGAAGAACACGCGCCGGGGCTGGCTCTCGACCAGAAGGTTTGACTCAATGATGATGACTTGACATCCGTACCGGATGCCGAGCTGCGAGGTGCCAGCGAGCGGGGGCGTTGGGTTGGCGTATCGATACGTCACGGTAGCGATGGCGCGGGGCCTAAGGATCCGAGTGCGAAGGCTACGGGGCAGGGGGGGTATACGTCGGGAACCCGGGAGTTCGGAGCTTCGAAGGGCGATCCGGTAAGTCCCCGCGGCGAGAACTGACTCGCAATCCATTTTTGTCCATGACCTTAGCCGCTCGTCGCGGATATCTGCTTCATGAGCAGGGTGTACATGATAACACTGTCTGTAATACTGGCTGACAAGCCTGTAGTCTGGTTTCCAAATCTCATCCGCCCATTTTCTGACCTTCTCCCAGGTATCATCTGATACATAGAGGCCTAATTCTACCCATATGGAATGGATCTGACTATCTGGCAGGGGGTTTACGCACCTCCCAGTCAACATTGAAACACCCACCGGGACCCCCCTCCCCCCCTGCGGCCGCCTGCGGGTGCTTGTGTGCCGACGGCCTGCAACCCGCGACGGCGGGGGCTGGAATTGCTCCCCTCTCTCTGCTCTTTGTTGCAGCACCCTATTTCCACCCTTGTGAGCCTCTTTGCTTAGGCACCGCAGCTGCCAGACCCTCCCATTCAGCCTCCACCGATCTCCCTTGCCGGCACGGACATCGACGGTGGGGGCTGAAAGGGGTCAAATCTCTCCCCTGTTGCATCGCGTCCCCCCTTCTGAAGCTCCCTGAGTCTATCTCGGTAGGCACCCAACCCGCGAAACCCCCATCGCTCG
>NW_006920420.1:1591250-1608216 GCF_000344685.1 Gloeophyllum trabeum ATCC 11539 | reverse complement strand
CGCCATCGAGACAACACATGTAGTGAAGAAGCAGAAGATGATGATGTCAGGCAGCGGTTCTCGTGGCCGCTTGACTGCCGGCGATTTCTCTATGCTTGAGCAGTCGCTCCTTGTTGTCGCTCAGCGCCATTATCGGAGCCTTATAGCTACAGACTGGCCATACCCGGACCTCACAGAGGCGACAACGTATGCCAAGGATGCCTGGGCGAAGGCTTGCTCAGGCAAGAATGTGTCTGTGGCATTGACAGACGGCCTCAGTACATTGGTGCATCTTACAGTATCTTCTCAGCTCTAGACGATCTAACTACATCTAGATAACTGCACGGGGGTCACAGTTGCGTGGCGAAGTCAAGAGCAAGTGCCGCACCCTTGTGCCGGTCCTTTACAAGTTGTACGATGCCACTCAGAAGGCGGATCCACGAGAGACGCGCGACAAAGTGGCAGTGCTATTGCAGGGCAACTCATTCATTTTCAAGGTAAGGAGACCTCTGCTACAATGAAAATGCTTACAAAATTTGTAGGATCCGGCGACACGGGAGGGTGCATACATGCACCCTATCATTCAGTCAGTGATTAATGAAACATGTATGCGAACCATACAGATGAAGGAATCATGTACACGGAGTACTTCGAGTCCATGGTCACCATGGAGCGACGTGGAGAGTGCGCGCGCAAAGGGATACCGCTCATGACTATAGCCCTGGTGCTGACGGCGGTAAGTCCCGACTTTTTGCCTGTGGCCTGCACTAACTGGTTGCATAGGTTCAATGTGCTCTCGATGAATGGATAACCGGTCAACGCACGGACATCCAATTTACCGAATCGGCCTATGCTCAGAAGTTCGATGCGCAGCTTACCGCCCTTGAGACCTTTGACTTCAAGACCAAAGATCTAGATGTTGTCACCAGGATCCGAGTAAACTTGCTGAAACGTGCACGGTGAGTCATTATCTTGCTTTGAGGTGCACTTGATTTGCTGAGCTTCTTTCGTAGGAGTTGCGCGAAGGTACCGGAGACAAATGAAGGTGATGCACGCCTACTTGTCAACGATGACTACGCAGCGGCGAGGAGGGAGTGGGAGCTGCACGGGGTAGAATATGACAGCGAATGAAGCATCCGGTAGATTATTGCTAGAGACCGATTTATTATATGAATGTTATATGATTGAACCCTTCTATGACCGAACTATGCATGACTATGCAGCCTATACTCCAACATCTATGCGACTATATGACCTATTTGCCTCTACCTTCGAGCCATATAAGACCTCTCATATATCGTTGCAGTTTATAGTGACCTATGGGGAGGGGGGGAAACCAAAAGACCACTCTGCCCTCTGTAACCTACATTGATCTATGCTGGCTTCCGCGTGTTTCCTGATGCATGGCCTGGCCTTTCTGGGGAGGTTATTCAAAGCGGTGATGACCGCCGACTCTTCGATTCGTGGTGGCAGTCCTTCCCACCCCCTTTACAGACCAGGACGCACGTTTCACGTTCATAATGATTCCTGTCGCGATTGTTTTTTGCAGCCCCTTTCATATATCTTTCTGTCGAGTGCCTCTTATTTCTGTTTGATCTCACGCGTCTACAATCGGGCTTGCTCATTGCTATGCTTGTAGTGAGTCTGACTATTCTTGTCGTCTGCATTCACCTCTTCAGAGAATAACTACTTCCGCAATGAGCTTGTGTCCTAGACTCGTAGTCCTTCGACGTTTAAAGCAAAACTATGACATATTCCAGACTACCAAGAGCAGGATAACCCGACGAGCCGACTCTATAGTGATGCATGCAGATATGTACAGATGTCCCGAAGCAGCCCTCCCAAGAATACACATTGCCCCTCCCTCACTTCGTCCGCTTGTAGATCTTGTCCAGGAACGCCTTGAACACTTCCCGCTTGAGCACGGGCGACCCGTCGGCCGTGGGCGTCTCGGGGACGCTCTCGATGAGGCCGATGATCTTCTTGTACGCGCCCTCCTCATACTTGGCGTACCGCCCGCGCATGTCGAGCTCCTCGTAGATCTCCTTCACCTTGCGCTCCTTCGCCGAGTCCTTGCGCCCGTAGTTCTCGTCGAGCAGCGCACGCTGCTCGGGCGTGGCGACCGCGAGCGCGGTGTTAATGCACCATGAGCACTTGTTGTCGAGGATGTCCGTCCCGATCTTGCCGATCTGCTCTGGCGTGCCGGCAAAGTCGAGGAAGTCGTCTTGCACCTGGAAGTACTCGCCGAGCGGGATGAGGATGTCCTTTGCGGCGTCATACGGCTTGAAGGAGCCCTGCGAGACGGGGATGCCGGACATGTGCATCGCGAGCGCGACGGGCAGGTAGAAGGAGTAGTACGCGGTCTTGTAGACGACGATGAGGCGATGTCTGTAGAGGGTGGCTTAGCATTCCACAGGAATCTGTACTGTGATATCCTTACCTCTCTAGTGAGAATTTACTCAGGTCAACTTGGTCTTCGGGGGCGGTGATAAGGTCGAGGAGTTGGCCCATCTCCGTCAAGTATGTTACCTGGGTTCACGACATAAGTACGGTCACTCGAGGAATCGAAGAATCGACGACTGACATCGTGGAACAGTTCGAGGAGGTCGACGTAACAAGCGTCCTGGCGGAAGTGTTTCCGGAGGAGGAAGTAGATGGCGGACTCGAGCATGAACGAGTCGTTGATCGCGAGCATGTTCACGCCGTCGACACGGAACCAGCATGGCTGTCCGCGACGAGTGACCGAGTTGTCCATCATGTCGTCAGACACCAGGAAGAACGCTTGCAGCTGCCAGCGGTCAGGGCGAGGGAACACCGGGCTGGACGGGGCTTCACTCACCAGCTCGACACACCATCCCAGCAGCGCCGACTTGAAATACTCCTCCTCCGTCAAGTCTGATCCTTTCAGTATACGGACGGTGTCGACGACGGACAGCCCGCGGTTGAGCTTGCCGCCGGGGGTGTTGTAATTGAGGCTCTACGAGGCGGTGTCAGGCGCGTAGGCGAGTACGAAAGGAGATAGATCACGCACGCGCTTGTACCACTCGACCGCGTCCTCTGGCATGCCCTTGGACGCGAAATCGGCGATGATCTCGTTCCGCAGGGTCTCGAATACATCCTCGAAGCGCAGACGAGCAGCTTGCTTTCCGTTCGTAGTCGGCTTGGACGCCGTCGCCGCGGCGGACGCGACCTCGGTCTTGATCATCGGACTGGGGGCCATGGCGAAGGAGGGGTAAGCAGGAGAGGTGAGTACTCGAGGTAAACGGGCGCGAGAAAGCAGAGGGCGTGTTTTATAGTCTCACTCGGGACAAGTCCGAGACAGTCGTGTAAAGCTTTTAGAGTGGCACGATCTCGGAATCCGATGTCTCGGTTAGGGCGGCCGCACTAACAGGACGGCCGCGTTAACGCACCAGCAGTGCATCCTGTACCTGTCGGTGATTGTAGTCTCGGATTGGGCAAGGCATGGACTAACATGGGCTACTGGGACGATGAGCGACGGAACACCGACAACATCGAATGGAAGAAAAGGACACGGTGAGTGGTGATTGGATTAGATGCGACAACATGCGACACGACTATGGATATAGAACACGATGAATGGACAGGATGCGAAATAGATGTGGATGTGATGCGACGCGCAATAAATGAATTATACCATATTTTTGGTCCCTGTAACCCCCACCTCATCATCGCCTTAGAATCCGCCCATACCGCCCATTCCACCCATACCGCCCATGCCCATACCAGGCGCCGGCTTGTCCTTCTCCTCGGCCTCCACAACGCACGCCTCACTCGTCGTCAGCAAGCTCGCGACACCGGCAGCGTCCACGAGCGCCGTCCGGACCACCTTGAGCGGGTCCACGATACCGGCCTTGATCATGTCGACGTACTGGCCCTTGCTCGCGTCGTAGCCCCACGCGAACTTGTCCGCGCTTCCATAGTTCGTCGTCAACGAGCCCACGATCACCGACGCCTCCTCGCCCGCGTTCGACAGGATCGTGCGAGCCGGCTGCGTCAGCGCCCGGCGGATGATGGACACACCGAGATCCTGGTCAAAGTTGGCGGTCGGGATCGGCTTGGCATCGGGGGATGTGGGCTGACTCGAAGCACCGGGCGCGTTCGTGGCCAGAGCCAGAGACGCCTTCAGGAGCGCAACACCTCCGCCGGGCAGAATACCCTCCTCCACCGCCGCGCGGGTGGCGTTGAGCGCATCATCATAACGGTCCTTCTTCTCACCGACCTCCACCTCGCTGCTTCCGCCCACCTTGATCACGGCGACACCACCACTCAGCTTGGCAAGACGCTCCTGCAGCTTCGTCTTGTCGTACTCGCTCGTGGCCGGGTCAGCGATCATGCTGCGAATCTGCTCACAACGCGCCTGGATGGCGTCCTTGGAGCCCTCGCCGTTCAAGATAATCGTGTCGTCCTTCGTGATCGTCACCGACCCGGTCGAACCAAGTAAGTCGGGCGTAGCACGTTCCAGCTTGATGTCCAGTTCGTCCGTAAAGACAGTACCGCCAGTGAGGATAGCCAGGTCGCCCAGGATGGACTTGCGGTTGTCACCGAACCCGGGCGCCTTGACGGCAGCCACGGAGAGCTGGCCGCGGAGCTTGTTCAGGATGCAAGCAGCGAGCGCCTCACCGTCAACGTCCTCGGCAATGATCAACAGAGGTCGACGTTGCTGGGCAGCTGCCTCGAGCGACGGCAAGATGTCCTGGAGCAGGCTGATCTTCTTCTCGCTGAGCAGGATGAGCGGCTTTTCAAAGTCGACCTTCTGCGCCTTGACGTCCGTGACAAAGTAGGGAGAGATGTAACCGCGGTCGAAACGCATGCCTTCCGTGATCTCAATCTCGTCCTCGATCGTCCGACCCTCCTTGACGGTGATAACACCCTCCTTGCCGACCTTCTCCATAGCCTGGGCAATCAGGTTGCCCACGTGGGCGTCCCCGTTCGCTGAGATCGTTGCAACCTGGGCAATCTCGGCCGTAGTAGTGATTGTCTTTGCGTTCGAAGACAGGAATTCGACGACGCGTTCGACGGCAGCCTGCGAACCCCGGCGGAGGTCCATGGGGTTGCATCCAGCGGCGACGTTCTTCACACCCTCCGAGTAGATGGCACGAGCCAGAACGGTAGCGGTCGTCGTACCATCACCAGCAACCTCGTTGGTTTTTGACGCGACGTCCTGAACGAGACTGCGAGGAACGTCAGTACCGCGTAAGTCCAGAGCGCGCATATACTCACCGTGCACCCAAGTTTTCGAACTTGTTTTCCAATGAAATCGACTTGGCAACGGTCACACCATCTGAGAAGTTCATTGAGCGCCGTGTCTGACAAACGATTCACACATGCAACGTACCTTTGGTGATTTTGGGTCCGCCAAACGACTGCTCAATGATAACGTTGCGGCCTGCGCGTCCTTCAGTACAACAGGACTCGCGGAAGCGCATACGCTACCTACCCTTGGGACCCAGCGTGACACTGACAGCGTTGGCGAGCGTGTCAACACCCTTGAGAATACTCGCGCGTCCCTCGTTGGAGAACTTAATCTCCTTGTGGGCGCCGCGGGCCAGCGAAGGCTTCGCGGCTTTTGCAGCTGCGCGGCGCAGAGCGCGGGAAGAGGTGGACGAGACGTGGTGCATGGCGGCGGCGGGAGTGTCGGGGACGACGGCAACGACGAACGAAAGAACCTCGGGACGAAGCTTTTCAAGCAAAATTGGGCTCGCGAGCCGAACTCTCTGGAATGCACGGGGAAAGTTTCCCAGCGTCAGGTGATGTCCCGATTTGGCTTTTGTCAGGGTTTGCTTCCGCCGACATCGTGTCTGATGCATAGAGGTGCTATTGCTCGCTACAGTCTAAACACATAGGACGAACACTGCGAAATATTAGCGACTGAAATGTATAAAATAGCGAATTCAATTTTGAATGGCTGGATTAATAAATACATAAAAGGGACTAGAAAGGATATTCACGAGGGGGCGGGAAGGACGGCCACCACAATTCAAAGAGTCGGCGGTCGTCACCTCTGTGAATAATCTCCCCAGGGTGACCAGGCCATTCAACCTCTGGGTTTCGGGTAGCCGAATACCGCACCACACCCGCGTCGCCCGCCCAATCAAAGTCTACCACCTTCAGCTGCACGCCCTCGGGTCCAAACACGATTCGTTGCCGGGCATCGTCCAGCCTGATCATGATATTATTCGAGCGGAAATCTCCGTGCACGTAGCCAGCTGCCTCCAGGACGGACAAAACACGTTCGAGAGCGCGTTCGGTAGCGAACAGCACATGCGGGGCCTCGATGACACTTCTCTTGCTGCCCGCTGCGAGGTCGAACAACGAGACCCATCGCGAGTCGAGCTGTTCCATCACGTATGCCGTCGGAGCGCCTTCGAGGACCTTGCGACCGTACAGCTTCGGTGCATGTCCATGCGAGGCAAGATGGTCGTGCACCTTCTCGCCGTACGCTCGCGTTACGAGCTTCACTAAAACTCGCTCGGCCTCGACGTTGGGCCGCTTCAGGGAGGCTGAGAAGATGGCATGCTCTGAAAGAAGGGTCCGCTCAAAGTCTGACAAACTCCCGAGGGCCAAGGCTGGGTTGCCGTCTATTGAGTTACAATCATGATAAACCCTAGGGGTGGAGGGCCTTAGACGCTGCCGGGACTCCGGTGTCCTGGATAATATCATCATGAGTCACGGTGACAGTTGTATGAGCACCAGACAGGAGCAGGTACCTATCCAGCAGATCCACACCGTGGCGAAGAGCATACAGAACCTGTGCAAGCTCGTTCGGGCGCCGGTCCGTCCCATCTGCGAGCATGTAACAAGGCCTGGTCAAAGGTTCCACCACGACATGAGCCCCATCCCAGTAAGCACCCGAGACGATGAAAAGAGGGCCTGGGAATCGAGAGTTTAGGTGATGCAGACGAAGAATCAGTGACTCGCCTTACGCACCTAGCACACATACCAAAAACGCCGGAGATCCCTCGGTCGTGCTATCCATCTGGCGCCATAGATCGTAATCTCGGGCTACCTGCATATAAACCTCACCGCCATGCCCAATGTCAGCCCTGTCCTCGCGAAGAACCAGGACTCGGCCATCCCAGGACACGAGTGTACGGCCTACGTGTCCAACGGAGACGTCGCCAGGCGGGCTCAGGTGATGCTTACTCCGCCAAGAGGGGAAAAGACCCTGAACGCACTTGTCAAACTGGGATGATCGTTCGCTATCATTCGTGAAACTCTCGCCCATGCAGTGACACAAGCCCGCAGCAGCCTGGAGAGCCCGGATTGCCAAGGGGCATCCCAGTGGAAGCAGAGAATTGGCTTGAAGAATGAACTCCCTGAAGGCATCGTGCAGCGTCGACAGGGGAAGGCCTCGCTTCTCTGGAGGCCTCCCGCAAAGCAGGTTGGGTATAACCATACTCGGCCAGTTCAAGGCATAGTCAGAGGGAGAAGGCTTCGGGCTTTTATGCTTGCTGTAGCATTCACGGAAGTGGTGGTAGGCATTTACACACGCCTCAATGAATACGCCTTCGCAAGGAAATTGAGTGCAGCATGCGAATGCGTCGAATTCGAAGCGAAGGGCTCACCCAGCTGCTCAACATTTGGAAACTGTAAATCGAGGAATTCCGAGGCGATCTCGCATTCACCTCCTTTCCGTAGGAATACAGTTAGGACCGCGCGCAAATCTTTCACTCGGCCCTCCAGGCTGGGCGACCGGCCGGTGTGATTTAATTGCATGCGTGCTTCCAACATTTCTAACTGGCTGACCAGGTCTCTGGCTGCTGCGAGAGCGTCGGCTTTCAATGAGTCTTGCAATTTGAGGCGTTTTCGTTGACGTTCTTCGTCTGATGCTCGGGCACTGGGGGGTCGCGAGGATGCCATTGCGGACACTGGCCGTTACAGGCAGCTATGCTATACCGTATTATGGTATACGTACACGTACGGTACGCGCGTCTGACACTGGTACTTGATTAGAGTCTGGACGTTGTGGCGCGAAGAAAGCGCGAGCCCTGTTTGTATCATACTAGGCACTCAGTTGGACTTGTAAACCGCGTCTCCTGTCTATTAGTATAAGGAGGGCGGTAAATGGCTGGTTCCTCTCGAGACACCCCCCATTAGCCACGCTGCCTGCTGGCCGGGCTGACACCGCACCAGCCTATCGATGGTATGCATCACATGTAGTCGGACAAAAGCGTGTCTGCAGGATGCGAATCTGCATGAAGACGCTGGTCGTCAAGTGATCTTCGGATGTCCGATACGTTCCCGAGCGAAGCGTGCCACATAGTCTTTAACGTTAATGAATCCCCATGCTGATTGGACCACAACGCCTTGCAGCCCGAATGGGGGATGATTCGGACGATTCGGACAGTATCGCTGAGGGTAAACACCCGTGCACGGTATCATTCATCATTCAACGGCGATTCGTTCTGATTACTCCCGGACCGCAACAATAGGGACCCCTTTCCGGAGCTATACGATGGCTCGCGGTGTCTCGCGCATATGATTCAAGTTGGGCAGCTCAGCCTTTCCTGCCTCGCAGGTCAAGGTTACAGCGCCCGAGCATGTTGCGAACCCAGCGAGAAGCATGCTCATCCATCTCCCCTCTATTCGAAGGCGCGCTCATTCGCCACCGGCGGTAGCCCGGTCAGTAAGGATGATAGTGACCTGTCGGCGATCCTCGATACTCTCCATCTGACTGCGCGCCGGAGGTCATTCGTGCAAGCCTGTGCAAGCTCGTCCAGCGGACGCGTGGCTTGCCAGCCGTGTCGGGAGCTATCTGCTGGGTGAGCGTTCTTCCTCCCCCGATGGGGCGTTCCATTTCGTGAATCGACCCCTCGCAACCGTGTGCTTCCTCTCAGACCGCTGGGCTCGTGGCTTGTCATCTTTGCAGCACGGTGCTTGGTAGAGTTACATTGCGAGATGCTTCCACTTTGCGCTATCTGGCACATAGTTTAAATATCTCGCAGCGAAACTCGATATCTACATCCCCATACCCGCCTTCCTCCATCCAACCCGCGCAATGAAGACGACAACCTCGGTCCTCCAGCGGTGCCTCTGCCTGTTCACTCTGACCATCCCCGTCCTGAGCGCGACATACTCCCTCTCCGATAATGTCGTCGGCAGCGGATTCAACAGCTTCTTCTCCTACCAAGCCATCTCCGACCCCACACACGGCCGAGTGTAAGTCGCGTTCCTCACAAATGGTGGCACGCGCTGACGGCCAGACCAGAAACTACGTCGACAAAGGCACAGCACAGAGCAAGAATCTCACCTACGCCTCCGGCAACACGTTCATCCTGCGCGCGGACCACACCACGACTCTCAGCGCCAGCGGACCCGGGCGAGATTCGGTGCGGTTGCAGTCGAACAAGCAGTATAGCACCCACGTCGCCGTGTAAGTAGCCTTCGGTGTCCTGAGGGCGCACGCGGCATTCATTATTTTCGGACTACAGGTTTGATATGCGACATATGCCCCAGGGATGCGGGTGAGTGCTCTTTATTCGATATGTGGGCGGGAATGTCTGATATCGGTCGGTATTAGGACCTGGCCGGCAGTCTGGGAAGTCGGCAACAACTGGCCTAACCAGGTGAGGGTCCCGTATCCCCAGTCGACGATAGACCATTAATCACCGGCCCGTTTCCCATCAGGGAGAAGTAGACATCGTCGAGGGCGTGAATGACCAAAGCCCGGACCAAGTCACCCTACACACCAGCTCAGGTTCGTTCGTATCAAGCATCCTTCAAACAAGTAAGATCGATCACTGAACTGGTGACTCCAGGCTGTACCATGCCTTCCTCGCGGTCCATGACAGGGTCCATCCTCCCTATCCCTCGAGCTGTGCCCACTCTAATCTCGCTTCCGTAGATCGTCCACTGGCACCAACTGCGACACCGCCGCTACTAATAACGCAGGGTGCGGCGTCAAGGTGAACGGCGCCAACAGCTACGGGCCCGCGTTCAACAGCAACGGCGGCGGGTGGTACGCCGTCGAGCGTACCAACTCTGCCATCAAGGTCTGGTTCTGGCCGCGGAACAGCGGGAGCGTGCCCAGCGACGTGCGCAACGGGGGGAACAGCGTCAACACCGGGAACTGGGTTTGTCATCATATTGTTAGCGCTGGGTGCTTGTGCGCTGACGGCGTTGGCAGGGTACGCCGAGCGCGCTCTTCCCGAGCACCAGCTGCGACATCAGCTCGCATTTCGGCCCGCACAATATCATCATCAACTTGACTTTCTGTACGTCTTCTCCTTGCCGCCTCTCCGACTACCTCTACCAAAGCAAACCTGATGTTGAACTGCAGGTGGCGACTGGGCAGGTTCGGTCTACAGCTCGAGCGGCTGCCCCGGGTCTTGTGTCGGTCCGTCGTGATCCCTCTATTACTCAAGAGATGAATTCTGACCAGTATGTTATCGACAGATTATGTGAACAATAACCCTTCGGCGTTTAACAACGCATACTTCGACTTCGCCGCGATCCGGGTCTATACCTGATGCCTCCATAATTCGGGTCTGATCTTGTATCTTTGGGTTTCTAGCTTCTGTGCGAGTGTACGATACGACCTCTGGAAGGTCGATCTGCGTAGTTGTATCATCTTATTCGAGCTCTGTACTGATATAAGTTTTGTTGTAACTCGTCTTGTATTTATCATTGCGAATACGCGTGTATATTAGCATGACCATACCGAGAGCCTCGCCTGCGTCTTCCCCGATACGAACTGCAATCTACAATCCATAGCTTGAGGTCAATCAGCTGCATTCGGACCCTCCGTGTACCGAGCATGTCTAGTCTGGACCGCAGAACACGCTTCACTTCTTTCACATACCGCTCCGGAGTCCAGGCGCGCTGGCGATGGATGCCCTACGACTCGTCCCACAAGGCCCAATCTTCACCTGCAACGTCGTTCAACTAGTCAAAAGCTAGGAGGGGTGTCTGATTGGCTGACTTGGGCGAAGAGAGCAGGAATCGAGTATGGACGAGACAGCATGATATAGTACAAGTGTTGAAACAAATCACAATAACTTAATCCATCTAGCATCTTACTGCGGTGCTGCACCAGCCCCGGACTTCCAGCTAGCCATAGCGTGTCAGACGCGAGGCGAGACAGGACTAGAGAGGACATACATCTGATAGGTCGCTGCAATGAAAGGGATAGAGAACCCGGTCGTGCAGAAGAGGGCGTACTTCAGAGCGAATGACCGCTTGCTATAGTCGAACGGGAACGTGTGCTGCGGGATGACAGGCGTCAGACGCACGTCCATCGCAGAGAAAGGGACGTATGAACCTCATAGTAGACGCGGTTCTGGGTACTCGCGAACCTCTTTGTCGCAGCCTGGGACGCCTGCGGAGCGACAGAGGTACGCAGAAGGTTGGCAGACGAGCGCAGGAGGGCAGACATGACGCGCGAGTAGAGTATGGAGCAGTGCGGGGTCGTTCAGGGTTGTAGCGAATACACTACCGTGCCTCATGACCCTTGAGCCTTTATAGCGCGGCCTCTGTACCCACACTATAGATAGCCTCGAGCCATGGGACCATCCATCTGGAGCAAACGAGGCTCGGGCGGTGTGCGAGTGACCTAAGCAATTTGTATTTGGCATTCCGCAGGTACTGACAGGCTTGCTCCTCCAAGGTGGTCAGTCATACTGAGCCCATAACGAGAGACTCGGAGACTTCTGTCACGGTGAATATTGTCGGGTACCCAGGCTTTCTGGCGAGCTAGGACGAGCAAAATTGAGGCTATCTGTCTGAGACATTTCTATACTGCTAATCGTCCTCGCCGTCGAGATTCTGGGCAGTGGCCACCATCAGGTGAATCACAGCGAAGTCCAGCCCGATGACCGTGACCAGTTCTAGAGCCTGCCGAGTGTGAATGAAGGTTGGTGGAGAAACATCTCCCGGGCAATTGTCGTACGACCAGTGGCAGTAGGCCGATAAGTGCGCCCTAGTTCGTGCACGGGTCCTCGGCGGGGTAGACAAGGACAGTGGTAGACAACGATCGCGAGAATCAGAGGAATGAGGGCGTTTAAAAAGTGCTACGGTCTATATTATGTGTTGAAACCAATTTGGTACGCCACCTTGGCTAAGTGGTTACGGCGCTCCGCTTGTATGTCATGCGACGGAGAGATCACTCGTTCGATCCGGGTAGGTGGCATAAAGCTATTGTTTTGCTATTCCACTGACTGGAACTAGTCCTCGTATTCTCGTTCCATTGACCTTTTTATCATCTATTTGGTGGCCCAATCTCAAGTGATGGAGCGCACCTAGACATCCAGGGACTAAAACTACTTTATAGTGCCCATGGCAGCTGTGATCAATATTGAACTGATAACCGGAGTAACTGCCGTTGCAGCATTGGGAATCACGAGCCGTACCTCGTTAGTACATATACATTGGCAAGAATACTTAGCATGCGCCCTTGTCTAAAGGATGGTACAGTGTGCACCCTCTTCTCAGACGACGAACTCACGCAGTCTCTTCTGGATCTGCCTGACCTGCTCAACCCTCTTCTTCAGTTCCTCCCGCTTAGCGGTCACCGCTGGGTCCTCATCCAACAAGCGTGTCAACGTCTCAGAATCGGCCTTACCCGAAGCGATGCCCGTCCTTTCGAGAAGACGCCTTTGCATCTGAGCAGAGACCGCTTTGTTGAGCTTGTTCTCGATATTCTGGGGCATATCGTCGATAATGCGCTAAAACAGACCCATAGAGCACGTCAGCTACGGCGAAACATGAGCGGATGATCACGAATCAGTCGACCTTGTAAGCAACTTGAAAGTATGCACGGACGTCGGCCATAACAGTTATTTCTTCCTCGAATTCAGGGTTGGGAGGGTACAACCGTTCCAGATCTTCAGCGCTCAGAGCGCCGTAGCCGGCATTCTGGAGCTCTTGCAGCGCTCGCGCTACAATAATAGGATTGTGATGCACCGGTGGTCGCCCAGCAGCCCTGTACTGTCTGAGCCACGTCTCTCGAGTTTCCGAGAAGTAGTGGATGTTGTCCGTGTAGTACAAATTGTCGCTCTCCAGAGTTTCAGTCACAAATTCGAGCGCGAGTCGCTTCACCTCCTCCATCAACTCGAAGACAAGCTGCCTTCCAGTCAGAAGCGCATTGTGAGCTACCTCTATTCACATATTGAGCGGATAATCGCACCTCATATGCACCTCGAGGGCCTTGAACTGGCCGAAATGCGTCTTGAGTAAGTCAGTCGTATGATCCGTCAGCGACTGCCAGACGGAGTCGAAGCATCTCTTAGTCGGTTCATGCCATAGTTTGATGAATCTTTTAATCAAGCGCTTCTTGGCGTCGTAGGGGATGTTGAATGGCAATTCCCATGCTGTTTCTCTGTGGACAGCGGTTAGCATTGCGACCGGCTGAAGCAGCGAAAAGGCATACTCTTCAATGACTCGGCGCACGGCTGTCAAGTTCATCCCGCCATATTGCTGAACGTGGCGTATTCCCATGGTATCCGGGAATTCTTCGCCGTCAGAAACGGCTCCTTCTACTGCCTCAGTAATGTCGAAAGCCGAATTCTTCACTGTGAACTGAGGCACGGTGCTCCGGATAGCCTCCTCAAAGTAATGGTATGCGGCCCTATTCCGCCGGACGAAAGTCTTGTCATCACACTTTCCATGAACACTCGCCTCGAGGTCGGTGGAGAAATTTATGATCAGTGCCAGAAGTTCCACCCCAGGGTCACTGAGACGTGGCGGGAGCTTCGAGAGCTTGGAAAGATAATCTGCAAGGAGTTTCGCCACGTCCGTCCTCAGCTTCGGCAATCTGATACGCTTGTTAACATGCAGTCACAAATTGTGGCACATCCGCTCACCCTTCTTCCATACACTGCAACAGCAAGTCGCTCGCATACGACACAAGCCCGGGGATTCCCAGTCTGGACCGATCGCTGATCTCCTTCCAGGGGGATTTACTTTCGAAGAACTGCTGCGCACGCTGGATACTTTGCGCGCGGGTCAGCACCTGCGTCCGCTCCTGATCGTCCGACAGCCGGACGCAAAAGTACCCATGTGTCAGTGGATGGTCCTCGGCGTCCCCTTGCAGCACTTTCTTCCAGCGTTCCATGAGGCCCGTTTGGCCCGGAAGCACTGTGTCAGGCTTTGTGATAACACCTGTGTATGCGGTCGATCAGATGGGCGCGCATAAGCACGAGGTGGGTACACACCAAGGGTCCTCTTCCCCTCCGGATCTGCCGTCTTCGCAAGAAGCAGGGCTTGCTGGTTTTGTATATCGTCTGTATTTTCAAGTTATGAAATGTAACAAGAAGCGGAGGCTGAGAGAAGACTTTACCGCTAGCAGGGATAGTGACGAGGATGAACGTCTTCTCCCCTTGAATATACTCTTCCACCAATCCTTTGATGATCTCAATACCTTCTCCAACCTGGATCAAGCCTGTTAAGATTGCTACGATGAGCGCCGAAAGGGCATGTATAATGCTAGTCAACTTTCAGACCTGGTAGGTCGACGAAGGATAGATCTGTCGCCTCGGGATCGCATATGTCCACGCAGACGACGTTCTTCGAGAACTTCAACATGGCACTATCGTTCTTCCCTGCCTCTCGTATCTTCTCGCGTGACCAGCTGTGGAACGCGTTAGGATCCGACTGGGGGTTGAGGATCGCCGCCTGCGCCCGCCGGAGCCATATCTCCACCTCAGCCTTGTCGGTCAAAAGGGGGCTGAAGCTACGCGTGTCAGGAGTAGACCTCTCGCCCTTGGCATTGTAGTCAAAGCGCAGGCTGATCTGGCAAGACCAGGCGCCCTGGGTGCTGCTGAGTGTGCATTCCATTGGGCACCTGCAAACCGTCACAGCGGGTCAAGCAACAAGCAGGTGCGAGTGTAGGCCTACCTGGTGCAGGTCCCGCTGTCGCGCGGGACCTTGATCTGTGATGCAACGCGTTAATATCTGGCTATGCTCGAGGACATGCCGCTCACCCCACTGATAGCCTCGACGAGGGAGCTTTTGCCAGCTAAAACCGTCGTGAGCAATGGCAGGATACGTCTGCTCCGCAGCCACGGCATACCTGACTGTCCGCCGATCACCGCAATTCGCGGCAGCTCCAGGACGCTCTGGATTCTATAGACACGTTCGAAAGCCGCGAGGGACAACATCCTGTTCGACGTACCCTAAAGCTCGCAAATCCTTCATGAGCTTGTGGAGCTCACGCGCCCGCTGAGCGTACTCTGTGTTTGACATGTTGTCATTCCGACTGTCGGAAGAGGTTCCAGAGCGTGTGGCGGGCATGCTTTGGAAACTTTCGACAGAGGAATCACGACCCGAGTCTGGATTATTGTCGACGGTGCGCTTGTCCTTCCTGTTCCAGCGTCTGCCGAACATGGAACGGGAGGTATGTTCGTAACGTTTTCTGCAGGCCCAGGGTAGAGGATGAGAGAGGGTGGGGAGCGTTTATTTCCATGACTGGGGGATGGCACGCTATATATGTAGAAGTTAACGCCAGCGCCTAATCTTATGCACGTTTACCTGAACAGAAGGTGATAGCGCAAACCATATCAGGACTCGTCGTCCTATCTAGGCGCGCGCAGAGCAGGGTGGACCAATTTACACAGACATACAGTGCGCATTTGCACGGTAAAGCTGTACAAATCAGAGTCTCGGATTCGCAGCACGTCCGAGAATTGATGTTCTTGACCATAATAGCAGTGCTTTACTCTTGCACAGCGGCGTAGATCGCCAGAGGCAGTACTTGGAAAGGAGACCGGAATACTCATGGGAGGGACTGCGGCTGAAACGAGGCAAAAGCTGTGGACACCTTTGCGTATTCGTCTCGTCCCAGCTTCGCGGGCGTCAAGGGGAGTTATTCGAGGAAAACGGTTGCTATTCCTTTCTTCGGAAACCTGGGGTCTCTGCGCATTTCATCCAGCCCGTGGCCTCTGCGGAGTTATAGGAACCAGTATACCGTACGGAGGCTACAGCGGAGGCGAGGTCGATGCGAGGGTTACCGCAGCGAAATGCTATCGGCAGTTGCCGCCCCTCGTTTGTCGAGATTATCACCGAAGCTTTGCTAGCGAAACCTACGACACGGACTTCGCATTGGATGCTCATCTAAACGCTATGTAGCAGGGTGGTTTTGAACGGTTACGATGCTGGAAAGCTAAGCGAGCAACATACCGACTATGTACCTGAACTCTCCGTGGCGGTAGCGGACCCAGATAGTCTGTATCGGTCGACCTTAACTAATAAATACTCTAGTCGAGGCGTCTGAGCCATGGAATACAGAAACTCGTGTCCAAACCTATCGTACCCGCTGCTTGCAATCCAAGTTGCCCGTTGAATATAAATGTGACTTACCTTCCTAATGTCCTAGGATGAATACTCTGCATTGGTAACAGAAGCTTTCCATAGTACGGGACTCGCTCACTCGTGGTCATCAATCTTCTCGAGACCTTGGCTCCAAACGACCCGCTCTCTTCGGGATGTAAAGCCGTAGCAGTCAATTTCCTTAGGGCCTGTTCGGTTGCGCGGGTAGGGTAGGGTAGGGTACACAGCCCGGCAGTATTTGTACAAATGTTGCGTCAAAATCCGGAATCAAACGTTTGCATTGAGATTGCCAAACAGGAGCAAGAAAATCGCCCTCGCGAATGAATCAGACCGAATATTTGCATGAGTTTCTTGCCGCGGGATAGCGCAAATGTTGCACAAATAGAGTCACATGACCTGCACGGGACTGATAACATCAATCACGCCATATGCCTGGATTCGGTCCCCTTTCCCACCCCATTGCTCGACGGCGCAGCTCATATGGATGCATGGAAAACAATGTAATCATCATATGTATCTACTACATACACATATGAGCATCTAATGATACATCTTGCATGTCGCAAGACCCAATCTTCCTGTGGTGCACCTACTGTTTCAGAGATAGAAAATACTAAGGTGATATGCCGCACGCTCGTCGGCCTATACAACTTCTGCATCATCAGTATGTTCAGAGACTGCAAGAGTATCACACTTACCCATG
>NW_006920420.1:1558059-1590957 GCF_000344685.1 Gloeophyllum trabeum ATCC 11539 | reverse complement strand
TGGACACCTTTGCGTATTCGTCTCGTCCCAGCTTCGCGGGCGTCAAGGGGAGTTATTCGAGGAAAACGGTTGCTATTCCTTTCTTCGGAAACCTGGGGTCTCTGCGCATTTCATCCAGCCCGTGGCCTCTGCGGAGTTATAGGAACCAGTATACCGTACGGAGGCTACAGCGGAGGCGAGGTCGATGCGAGGGTTACCGCAGCGAAATGCTATCGGCAGTTGCCGCCCCTCGTTTGTCGAGATTATCACCGAAGCTTTGCTAGCGAAACCTACGACACGGACTTCGCATTGGATGCTCATCTAAACGCTATGTAGCAGGGTGGTTTTGAACGGTTACGATGCTGGAAAGCTAAGCGAGCAACATACCGACTATGTACCTGAACTCTCCGTGGCGGTAGCGGACCCAGATAGTCTGTATCGGTCGACCTTAACTAATAAATACTCTAGTCGAGGCGTCTGAGCCATGGAATACAGAAACTCGTGTCCAAACCTATCGTACCCGCTGCTTGCAATCCAAGTTGCCCGTTGAATATAAATGTGACTTACCTTCCTAATGTCCTAGGATGAATACTCTGCATTGGTAACAGAAGCTTTCCATAGTACGGGACTCGCTCACTCGTGGTCATCAATCTTCTCGAGACCTTGGCTCCAAACGACCCGCTCTCTTCGGGATGTAAAGCCGTAGCAGTCAATTTCCTTAGGGCCTGTTCGGTTGCGCGGGTAGGGTAGGGTAGGGTACACAGCCCGGCAGTATTTGTACAAATGTTGCGTCAAAATCCGGAATCAAACGTTTGCATTGAGATTGCCAAACAGGAGCAAGAAAATCGCCCTCGCGAATGAATCAGACCGAATATTTGCATGAGTTTCTTGCCGCGGGATAGCGCAAATGTTGCACAAATAAAGTCACATGACCTGCACGGGACTGATAACATCAATCACGCCATATGCCTAGATTGATCCCCTTTCCCACCCCGTTGCTCGACGGCGCAGCTTATATGGATGCATGGAAAACAATATAATCATTATACATATCTACTACATACATGTCTGAGCATCTAATGATGTCTTGTACATCACAAGACCCAATATACGCACTGCCTGTGGTGCATCTGCTGTTACAGAAACACGGAAATGCGAGTGCGAACATACGGCGATATGCCGCACACTTGTCGGCCTGTACAACTTCTGCATCATCAGTATGTTCAGAGAGACTGGAAGAGTAGCGCACTTACCTCGTGCTAATCGAGCATCAGGATTGAAGAAGATATGGACTCTAGACCCGGCCATTGAGTCCAGTCAAGCTCAATGACCTACCGTGCAGCAACGGGACAGCAGCGAAACAGAGCTATAAATATGGTACACGTACCATGTCAAGTAGAGACAACAGCTGCAAGATGCTGGGCGGAACTGAGGGGAGCACAGGCACGGACAAGAGATGGTGGTGGTTGAAGGGCAAGAGAGGATGAGAGAGAAATTTGTTGAAGTCCAACTCCAACCGCTACGAGCGGAGATTGAACTCCGGCACATCGGCATGATGAAGCAGCGACGCGACGTGTCACGAGACCAGCGGCACGCCCCCGTGCCGATAAGTCTAAGTCAGAATATTGCGCAAAGGAATCCACGACGCAAATCCTTTGCAACCTGTATTGCAACCGTTGCACAAATGGCACACGCGCAAAATGAGTGCAACTGTTACGCAAAAGTACTGATAATTATACTACCGACATTTGCACGAACGCCCCTTGGATTTTTTCACCAGATTCTGGGCAGGCCGTGTAGGGTTAGCTTGGTCCTCAGTTTCCCAGCGGTCCCAGTGGCGTCTATTCTCACCCTGAGTCACAGAGTGTGACATGGGCTATTTATGGATGGATCCTGCTTCTTCAAGTCTGGAGCTCAAACCCACGTGCGTCTATTCCTCATTTGAGCAGCGCAATGGTTCTTCGGCAACGGCCAGCTCTGCTGATTGGCCAAATACTCTAAAACCGACCGGTCAAGCTCGGCTTACCGGCATCGTGCACAGACGCCCATACAGGTGCGGTCACTCTGGTGACAGACCTGGGGCTAGACTTGAGTCCACCGAACACGTTCTGCGAGACCTGCGAACGGGAAATTTCCTCGGTTGTATCCGAAACGCCACAAATTTCCTAATCCGTGCACTTTAACCCTACCCTACCCTACCCTACCCGCGCAACCGAACAGGCCCTTATTGGGTAGGCGCGAGAAACTTGTCATCAGCGACTCAGCGATGCTGGTGATGGCTTCCACAGTGTACAAGTGCTTGGTAGATATAGTAAATTGAATGGAAATTACTACAGTATACATCCCGTATAACCCAAACCCTAACCAACCGGGGTGTTCCCCCCCGGAACCCCCCCCCCTTGAAGATGTTCTGTAACCCGCACCCTAACCCACACCCTAACCAACCGGGGGGGTGCCCCCCCCCTGGACCCCCCTAAACCTGGCCTAACCCAAAACCTAACCCAAACCTTAACCCACAGCGGGCAAGGACTGGTGTCCCGCCACCGGTCATTCATCTTTCACGGCAAGGGCGGGAGAACACTTTCCTAGGATGCTCCGTAGCGGAACATGATACAGACATAAGAATGAAAGGACAATGTTGATTAAGTGTCCCCTGATTTTTAGGGACCATAGTAAATGTCCCACAGACCTTTCTTTGTTCACTCAAAGGACATTCTTCATGTCCAGCTAATGGTCCAGCAAGGACCATTCCAGGAAAGTGTTCTCCCATCAGGGAGATGTTCCTGGCATGCCCGCCGGCGGGACATCGGTCTCTGCCCGCAGTGACCGCCCCCTCGCCGTGCAATGTTGAATACGAGGACGGTACGGAAATAAAGAATATAAAGATGAAAATTTATTATATGCTCCAGCGAGAGTCGGACACTCAAACGTCGTTAAAGCGCTACCACAAGATAGCCGCTGGACCGCTGGACTACGGCAGCAATGCTTATCAAGCAAACTATATGTTGAGATCCATTAGCATCCGGCACTTGCCGCAGTACCGTGACTCGCATCTTGCCGCGCGGACCCAAACAGGAAGTTGACTGCTAAGTACGGCCTTACAGTCCTCTCTTCGTAGTACGCCGAAGACTTGTCCCTCGGTGCGGCTTCATACCAGCCTGAGTCATTGCACTCAGTATTCTTTGAAAAGATTCACTACCTTTCACTCGAACAGATTTATCTGAATAGTGCCCTTTGAGGGCTACCAAAGCAATATCCAGATTCCCTGGCCCCAGAGAAAGCAGAGGGGCGCGCCCCTCGCCACTTAGAAAGCTCCATGATCGGTCTAGTGAGGCAAATATGTCCCCGAGGCTCAACCTAACATATAGACTATGCGGCGCTCCAGTTTCTGGCTCCTTCCTTCCTATCTGATCTTGGAACCGCGGTTTTTGCAGCAAGTCTTCAGTAGCGATGGCTGCGACGGATGGAGGGGGTCCGAAGGGGGACGGCTCAATGTTTCCACTCGTGATGTTCTTCATATTTTGCGCACCATCTGCCGTTCGAGACCCCCGGTCGCTTTGAAGCCCGCACAGGAGTGTACGTTTTTCAGCCTTTCTAATTTAACCATAATATTGCCAGCAACTTCCCGAAGGCGCCTATAGCTATGGGCTTTCGCTATCTTTGATCACCAGAACTCCTACCCCCCGACGCAGATTTTGATCGACGCTACCGGATCATCCTCTACACCGAAGTACTCGCTCAAACTACTGTGTTTTACAGACCACAATTAGACGTGTTTCCAATGGCTTCCACCCCAACGTGGACGACCTCTCCAAACTGACGAGCCTAAAAAAGCACATCGTCCACTCCTCACCAAACACGTATTACCGACGCTCCCTCTTAGAGCGCTAGCGCTGTCCTTCCTCCCGCTCCTCTGTGTGTCTTCAGACTTGGACAGTCTGACAGCTCGCTGCTCGACTCAAACATCCTCTAATGTGTCCTGACGCATCCTCCACGCTTCCAGCCCTGTCCCTGCTCGCTCGGCTCCAGGTCTCGCTTTCCTCCTCACGTCTCTCCTAAACACCGGGCTCCGGGTCTGCGCGTCGTGAAGAGACGAGAGGCAGGTACGGAGATGTCCAAGGGCGGGCCGATGGTGTGGTCGCCGATGCTTTCACGGAGCAGAAAGTATGGTAAGGATTCGAGTGAGGGGGAAGCCCAAACCGTATGTCCGGCGCCGCTGGCGGGCCTAGAGGGCGTGGTGGATCTTGCGGGGAAAGGGTACGTACGCACTTGATGTTATCTCACCGGCTGTCACTTCTGAAAATCTGTCAAGATATGTAAATGCAAGTACTGTTCCCGTGTCAGGTGTCCGGATACTGGCACTGAGCACCAGCCTCGTTAGTGCCGATGGAACTTATTTGTAGGCGGTACCACAAGGCAGGAGGCGCTCTATAAACGGCCTGTATGGCTGAGGTCAATAGCGGAGAATATCGTGATAGCGCTCCAGCTGAGCCCCTCGAGATCCACGAGTCTCAATTGGAGCAGAGCCGTCAATTTCGATATGTGTGCAGCAGCAAGCAGCAAGAGACTGACCTACACGGGATGTTGCCCACACTCGAGAAGATTCGCTCGACACATTAAGAGGCTAGTTGACACAGACGACGCAAGGATGGGCAGGAGGGTCGCGACAGCAGTTCGCGCTCCAGAAAGGATTAGACGACGGTTTAATTGGAAGAGTAGACCATGATGCATTATCGCGGGATCTCACGCTGCACATACGCTCGTTCGCCGATAGCCCCAACAACGATAAAACCGAGACCCTGCACGCCCGAGAATGCCTCATCAGGTTCATTTCCCTTTTCGTGAAATCTCCGCGCTAATCAAACCAATCAATTTAACCACTCCCAGGCAGCGACAACCGGGACGCAGACGCACCTAACCCCTCGACCTCACGGGTACATCAACCAGCACTCGTCTCCGGTAGCGTCCACAAAGCATGCGCCTGTCTTTCCCTGGCACGCACCGCACGCAATTGCGATGCCATTCCCGCAGTTATTGAAGCATGCTGCGCCGATGCCCTCGGTGTCCTGGCAGTAGCCCGGGCACCCGGTGGGCGACTGGCACTCGCAGGTGTCCTGGCGTGTGACGAAGGGGTTGGCGAGCGCGGGGGAGAGGGCAGCGAGGAGGAGCGCGGGGAGAAGGGTGCGGAAGTGCATGTCGTGAGTTGACTTGGTCGTTAGGGTATTGATTGGTAGTGTATGAGTTCGTTGGGGGTGTGAGTGGGGATTGGGGACGAGGTTTTATAGCTTTGGAGGAAGAAGAACGGGCATGGATGCCCACCCACATATGCGAACGGCCAATCGCCGTACATACGTAGGCGGGCACCAGACCCCGCACTTTGTACGACGACCCCGGTAGTCGGTACGCACCTGACAGGCCCAGCGCGCCACCGCACCATACCTGGACGCGCTCGTGCCGACGCCGACCCTGCACAAGCAGTCTCGATGCTCCTTACATCCATGCGATGTCCTCGTTGTGTTGCTGCTCGCAGCCGCCAAGATCATGAGCTTGCCAAGGCGACCAGCCTGGCGAGCATTTCTCAGTGAACGGCACCCAACGGGTTCTTCAGGCGCCGACACCCAACCGACACCAGCCCGCTTCAGCCAACTAGTGGAACTTGAATGACGCTCGCGGTAGAGAAAGCTGCTGATACACTCGGAAATCGAGAATGAAGACAGGTCTTGGAGAAATAAGAGCAGTCACAGCCTCAAAGGCATCATGCATTAGACGCCCTAACCCTCGCACCAAGGAGCACCGCCATGGCTGAGCACATGAGCGTATGTACAGCCGAATGGCAGGACGACTGCTAGACCCAAACACTAAGGAGATTCTTCGCCGACGAGGGTTCGCCCAGTTGGCGCAGGTTGGACATTGACATGGGGCCGATCTGCTGACCTTGCACTGGCAAATACATCATTCCAGCCATATACGCATAGGACGGAGAGTTGTTGGGGAAGCATAGTCCCTGCGGTTTGGAGACACAAGCAAGTACGTACAGAGACTCACAGAAAGCTGCAAGCCTCCCGCGTGTTCAAGGTGAGTCGACTCAGTCAGGCGGGCGAGTAAAAATGTGGCGCACGACGCGACTGAAGAGCCCCTATTTTACGCGATGACCTTGGTTGTGTTGAGACTCTTCTTCTTGGACTTACTCACGAGCAGTCATATAACTGTAGAGAATGAATGTACCGTTTCGGACATCTACAAGGAAGTGGAGCAGCGTACAACCAGTCGCTGTCAAGAACTACGTCTCGTATGTCAATCTCGTTAACTCGGAGTGAATGTGGACCGTACAACGTCTACGTGCTTCAGATTCCGCGCCATATCCAGACTGAAATCCCAGACACCCGCGACATATTCAAGTTTTCTGTACGACGCGCTCTCCTGACTCGCGATCCCGCCGAATATCCTCCACTCTCGGACGAGAACCTGCGTTCGCTGCTTAGCGACGTCGACCAACAAACGTATCATCTGCTCGTCAGAACGGAAGACCCGAGCAGCGTGCGTATCACAGTCTGGGACGATGCAGCCGAGGAGTTGCTCGTGGTGAATGCTCGCCCCGAGGCTTCCCTTGCTGAAGCTGTCTCTGCACGTTTTCCGCCAGAGCGTGTGATATACAAGGTCCGCGTAATCCTGACAGCTGCGTAGATTTCTACGTGCTCACTTTTCCTCAGTGTCAACGGGGGATATGGCTGGATTCATTGAAGAGAGTGAAACAAACTATCCGCCGACTGAACATGTCTTCTCTAGAGAAGCCATCCATGACTGCCCCTCTGCACTCCATGGCTCCGCCGCGGGGGTTTATGCTTGACGAGCTGTACTTCATAGCGGCTCCTCTTGCTGGAAAGTGTTAATTTACCTCTGACCTCAGCAAACGACTTACCGAACACACAGGCTCGAAAACCGCCGACGAAGGCGATCTCTTCGCCAGGCGCATGGCATTCTTTGCCAGACTCAACGAAGCAGAGAAGGCCGCGGCGCTCGCCAGCGGGCCGCCTGCCGACTATCCGCTCCCCGACTTCTACACAGACGACGCCGGAGACCGGCACTCCATCACCTTCGACCAGGCCCCTAGCGACACGCGCATGCGCCTCGCTCACCTCACGAGCTCGGGGAAGTGGCTATGCGTCAAGTTCACCACGCGCTACTCGGCGGAGGCGCACTGCGCCGCGCACCGTCTCGGCGTCGCACCTGCGTTGTACGCGGTTAACACAGTCGGCGAGTGGATGATGGTCGTCATGGAAGACATGTCCGAGTCGTACGCCCCGCTTTGGTATCTGAAGGAGAACGTGGGTGTACCCCAGCACAAGTGGGGCAAGGTCTTTGGGTGGGTGCGCAAAGCGGTGGAACACAAACTCGCGCTGCTACACGAAGCTGGATACGTGCACGGCGACGTGCGCGACGTGAACGTGTTGGTGTGCGGCGCCGACGGATCCGGAGAAAAGGATGTCCTGCTTGTCGACTGGGACTGGGCGGGCCGGGGCGCGGAGGCACGGTATCCACCCCGGATGAGCCGCGAGGGAATCGATCGTCCCGAGGATGCGGAACCGGGCGAGCGGATCACGCCTGAGCACGATCTCTGGATGGTGGACCATTTGCTCGAGTGAAGTTGCCCCCGAGCACGATATGTGGATGGTAGAGCATTTGCTGGATTGGGACTTCCCATAGCCTGTCTTGCCACCAGCAAGGTATCTCGCGGTTAGGGACCCTATTTGTATCGTACGTATTGGCTACCCAGTGCTGTCACAAGATGCACCCCTGGCTGGCAGTGTCTATGCGCAGCGGCACGGGGCACAGGGTAATACAGGATTATTCTAGAGCTGTTCAAGTTGGCAATCCCCTGTACATGTTTTTACTTTTGATCGGCGAATTCTACTTACTGTCTATTGTAATATTGATCGGTGCGGTCGCAACCGTCGCACATATGTAAGTCACTGATATGTTGGCCCTCACGTTAAATTCCAAGTTCTCCAGCAGCTCCTTGTCGGGGTAGTCCGTCAACACCGTCTATCGAGTGTCGAGGTCAGTATCTCTCGGTTGGAAACGAGTGCCATCGGGCTGACCTTGCGCGTTTGCGAGTACGAGGTGCGGGATCCGGCACGATCAGAGAATTAGGTTGGAAAAAAGGCAGGGACAGCGTCAGGCGAATGCGTGGGTTATGTAGAGGTCGATGGGGACTGAAGACAGAGTCGAGCGACAAGGCGCCGTCGTCGTCGGACATGGGGTTCCAACCTTTTGGTTTATTGTTTTGAACGGTTTATTTGCGTTAAACTCTATGTTTGTTTACGACAGGCTCGTACAGTTTCGGACGGGTTGAAAGTTCGATGGTCCAGTCGCGCGGAAAACAGACTCCCTGCGAGTCGATCCAGATCTATACGATCATCCATATAACGAGCAGCCCCGCCGAGTTCTTGTAGTCTCAGGGTCCACCGCGCTATTCGCATTCACGACACCCTTTGCATCGCAATATCATATCGTCATGCCGCGAGTAGCAGACAAGATCAAGTGCGTATAACAAACAATATCCAGCGCTGGAATGCGTACATCTGACGAGCACGCACCGAACTAAGCGGTGTCATCCCAATGGTCCAAGGTACACCCTTCTACCCTCCCCTGTAGATCTCCTGTCCGTTCCTGCCCTTACCCTTGTGTCGAATCGATTACCAGGCATCGGCGACCAGATCAGCGGCTCGCTCATGGAGACCCTCGACTCCTCCCTCTCATCCATCTCCAACGACCCCAGCGCCTCCCCCACGCACTCCCCGAGGCGGAGTCCAAACGCGGACCTATGCAAAAAGGGCAAGGAGGAGTACCGCCAGCGCCCCGCGAAGGTTGCTGGCGTGCCCGCGACGGTCGGGGATGGAATACAGCCTGAGAAAGAGGGAGCGGAGGTGAGAGGGAGCGAGAGGCCGTCTATCAACCCGCACGAGGTCGGGCAGGTGGGCCATGGCACCGGAGCGTCGGGGCTGTACCGGGCGGCTGGAGGGTTTTGCACCCGGACGTGTGAGGACTTGAAGATGAGCGTGTTGTAAGATCAATTGCACCTTCGGTATAACGAGTACATTCCGTTGGCTCGCGTTTCACGCTATCGATCTATTCCAGGGCCCCTGAGGTACACCGTGAGCCCCCCCCTCTAAGCTTCCCGTCTTGGGACTCTCATGGCTACACTGGCCCCTCGCAGACTAGGACAATCGTTAAACCGCTCGCACGCACCCGATGGTAAGATGCTCTCGGGCCTGCAACTGCGGGATCTCCGATGGGGTCCAACTAGCATGTCTGTAAGCCCGCCATAGGCAAACTTGCAGTAATGCGGACCCATGGCGGTTAAACATGGTTGCATTTCCTTCCTCCGATTCTAGCCTGTGCATGCGGGTCCTGCGCATTTTTATCGGAAGCTATGGCTGTGCCGATTCATTCATTCATACTGCGATGATGCAGCGAAGACACCGGGGTCAGTCCATTAGTTCATTGCATTATTCAAAAGGAAAGATATCGCGCACAGAACCACTTCAAGATGAGGAAGATCATGTGAAGCTCGCTCAGAGTATATGCGTCCCACCTTGAGTCACGACGCCGACTGCAACTAAGCATAGAAAGGAGTAGCGGGAAACCCACTGACGGCAACTGGGTAGCTGAACACGATGCGCTGGCGTCCCTTGCCCATCAAGTATTCCGTCAGCGGCGGATACGGCACCGACACACGGGGACTAGACGAGCGCCGGAGCCCGCCCATCTGGGTGTCAATACAATCGCTCTATGCACGGAGAAGGTGGATAGCGGGCACTGCTCACCGTATAATCCTCGCCCCTCGCGCTGTATAAAATCCCTCCAATCCTATCCATCAACGCACCCCTCGCCAACAAACTCACAACTCACCATGCATTTCCTCACCATGCACCTCCCCCCCGCCCTCTTCGCCCTCGCGCTCCTCCCCCTCCCCCTCGCGCTCGGCACGCCCGGCCCCTTCAAGCGCGAGAACACCTGCCTGTGCGAGTCCCCCAGCGGGTGCCCCGGCCTCTGCGCGGGCGCGACGTGCGTCAACTACTGCGGGAACGGCGTCGCGCTCGCGTGCGCGGCGTGCGACGGATTCAGCGGGAACTGTATCATGGACGCGGGCAGCGACGGGGGGTGCTTCACAGTCGTCGAGTGAGGGGGGAGGTGAGTGCGGGGGATGTGAGGCGGGACGTGAGGGCGCTGACGTCGTGTGTGGCGTTGTAGGCGGGTATTCGATGTTTCGTTTCAGGTTATTTGGGGCGCGTTTGTATTGTGTACAGGGACTTTTGTGTTCAGTCTAATGTGAACGGCTGTTGAGGGACGATGCGCAGGAGTCGGTATATGCCATGAGAGTTGACTTGAAACAAAGGATAATCGTTGGAAAAAATGGTGTATGGACATGGATCGATACCGTGTCGTCGCAAGGGCAATTCCTGCCGCTCCGTGCTGCAGTTATCTGCAGGATGAGAGCGTATAGACTTGGGAGAACAGGGCGGTGAAATGTCTGAAACAAAAACAGTATCAATGTAGCGAGCTGCGGGACGGGCCGAACCTCAGCGCCTTTGGTGTATTACGCTGGATAATGCAGTATGTATTGCGGTACAAGTTTGACTGAATAGGCATGGCAATAAAATCTGATAGCAGCGAGCAGATTCACGTACAGGCTAGATAACCACGAGACGCCGCTGGAATTGCGGTCCTGAGAGGGACTTGCGCATCAGTCGTGAGCGGTCGATTTCGGGGACGAACACGGGGATAGCTTTATGAAGTCGGACCGTGCGAGGGCACCGACTTGAAGAGAGTACAGTATATCATCACAGTGAGGCGCGCCACTGTGCAGGATATCGTGCAGAAAAATATGCTATCAAATATAAACTTGAGAGTCTCTCCATCCAGTTGAGATGTCAGTACATGCTATATGCTACAACTAACACAGTGGTACTCGTACAGACAATTATACAAATTTATCTCTGGCAATGACGATACACTCGAACCTTGATCTCCTTGCTCATTCAAAGTCGATGATGACTTTCAGTGCCTTGTTCGCTGCAGCGGCGGCGAAGGATGAATATGCTTGCTCGATGTCCGAAAACTTGAAGTTGTGAGTCGTCAGTTTAGTGGGATTGATCTTGCCCGCCTCGACGAGCTTGATGAGCGTGGGGGACGTGACTGCGTCGACGAGTCGGGTGGTTATGGCTACGCAGAGAGGGACGCGATGAGCATCGCAGGCTGGCGCTGACGGAACAGAACACGCTCACAGATATTCCGGTCCCACAGCTTTTCGAGGTGCAAGTCGACCTTTCCTCCATGGACACCGACGTTCGCGATGTTGCCCCCGACCGCGATAATCTCCTGCGACAGATCGAACGTCGCCGGCACGCCCACCGCCTCGATCGCCGTGTCCACACCCGCGCCCTCCGTGATGTCCATCACCCTCTTCACCGCGTCCGGCCCCGACACGACTGTATGCGTCGCGCCCAGCGACTCTGCCACCTTCAGCCGGTTTTCGTCGACGTCAATCATGATAATCTTCATCGGCGAGTACAGCTGCGCCGTCAGCAGCGCCGCGAGCCCGACCGGGCCCGCGCCGACGACGCCCACCGTCGCGCCCGGCCGCACCTTCCCGTTCAGCGTCCCGCACTCCATCGCCGTCGGGAGTATATCGCTGATCATCACCAGCCCGTCCTCGCTCACGCCCGCGGGCGCGCGGTGCAGGCTCGTGTCCGCGTGCGGGATGCGCACGTACTCCGCCTGCGTCCCGTCGATCGTGTTGCCGAGGACCCACCCGCCCGTCGCGCAGTGCGAGGGCATCCCCTTCTGGCAGGCGGCGCACGTCGCGCAGGCGGTGATGCACGAGATGATGACGCGGTCGCCGGGCCTGAACGCGGCGACGCCGGGCCCGACGGACTCGACGGTGCCGAGGCCCTCGTGCCCGAGGATGCGCCCCGGCGCGACGGTCGGCACGTCGCCCTTCAAGATGTGCAGGTCCGTGCCTGCGTGTTCGTGTCTCGTCAGTGGCCATGGGCGCGTGCACGGCTATGAATGTGCGACGTACCGCAGATAGTGGACTTTGCGAGCTTGACGACGGCGTCGCCCGGGCGGACCACTTGCGGCTTGGGGCGCTCTTCGACGCCGAAGTCGCCCTTGCCTCGGAAAACAAGGCCCTTCATGGTGTTGTAGGCCGTGCCGTACGCGCGTGTGCTCTGCAGCAGGGTCATGAACGATTGACATGGAGCGGCCAAAACGACCCACGGTTCGTCCTATTCTCCCTGCTAATGTTGCGGTTCTGAGTGCCCAACAGGAACCTACAGTTCCTCCTGTTCTTCCCGCCAATGTAGCGACGCTGATCATTCTGTATGATATGCTGAATGTGTAGGTTTGGTAGAGCGTCTAGCTAGCGCTAGCGTGTCTTGGACCATTCGGATCGTGGGGCATATATATATCGTCTACCGTGGACGAATAGTATAATGGCCTCAATTCTAGACATTCGTGTCCTCATTCGAGACCGTGCCACTCGGGACGTTCTGGAGAGCATCTGGACTGAGCGGCAGCGTCGGCGATCGCAGTGACTCGGCGGCGGACGCCCCCGGGCGTCTTAGACTAGCAATCATACGCCAGTGTCCCGTATATTTCTATTACAGGGATGTATGACGTTCGAATGATTGTAGTTGTATGCATGTGGATAGACTATCCTACCGTGTTGGAAGTTCGCCTCCAGTTCAGAATATGCATGTCGATGTTGCAGGAGGTCTCGGAAGTCTCCGGATGTACCCAGGTGGTCCGAGTGACGGAGACGACTTTGCATATTCCGCCCGTGTCCGACTGTGCTGGGCAACATCATCAAGCACCGTCTGTCTTGACTCCTGGACGAGTGTACCTTCTGTCTACATGTACAATATCCTCTGCTCTACTGTATAACCGCTACAAATGACCAGCCTTGGACCAGAATCGCACAGCGGACATGTACCTCGGTACCACCATCCTCTCCTTATCCTGCAGATGGCATGCATAAGGTCGCATTTATTGTTTAAATGTGTTCTTGTGCATGCGGTCTGCAGAATGTACTGTAGATGGCGCGCCCCACTGTGATGAGCAGCCTTGATTCCTTGCAGTTCTCGCCTCCTTCGTCTATCGATGCTAACAACAAGGAACGATAGCGATCTGACTCTGGCGTCCCTGACGTACCGCACTCTCTTCAAGTTGGTGCCCTCCCACGTCTGGACTTCATAAAGTTATGGCCGTGTTCATCCCCCCGATTTCGACCGCTCACGTGCACCCGACTGCAACGGAAATCTCTCTCGGGTCAGCGACTCCAGAGTCTCCGGTAGTCACCAACTACTTTGTCACCTGCAAATACCCTCGTCTTGGTGAAACCAGCGGCGACCCGTCCCCATGGTGGTCATCAAGCTTTTACGTGCGTCTGCTCGCCGTTATCAGAAGCTATGGCCGTGCTTATGCATTCAAGCTAAACTGATGTTTCTAGCGTAACACAACGAAGGCACTCAGGGCGGCCCGTCCCGCAGTTTGTCATATTGATACTGTTTTCTCCCCAGATACTTCTTCGCCTTGCTGAGATCTCACCGCCTTTCTCTTTGCAAGCAGTTCCGCATCTCAGATCCCAGCCTGCAGCTGACTATAGGAGGGAGTATCGGGAACTGCTCTTGCGGAAACAGGGTATCGCCCCGTTTCATTTCCAACGATCGTCCCTTCTTTACAGGCAGCTCTCGCGGCGTGTACACCACGACCGCGCGGCAAACACCCCCAAATCCAGCACTCCAAACCCGAATACACCGCCACGCCTGCCGCGTGTGCAACGGCCATGGCGGTCAATACCCTACAGATCCCCATCGCGTTCCCGCACGCACCTCCTCACTCAACAACAGTAAAACACCCTCCCCTCCCCCGTCGCTGCCCCCGTCCATGATGCAGTTCCCGCGGAACCCGTCGCACGCCGCGACGCCGTCCCCGCAGTAGCGGCGCCGTATCCGTCGCTGATGAGATATTCAATGGACATGGACGCCGGCTCGTCGCGTTCAGACATACAAACACCCTCAGTGGGGTTCGCGCCCTCTGTCATCTAGTTAGTTGCAGTTGGCAGAACCCATACCCCCATACGCTCAGTGGGCTTCAGAAGGGGAGAGATCGCGCACAAGACGAGGAAGATCAGGAATGCAATGGCCTCATGGACCGACCCAGGTGTCTTCGCGGTATGAATGAATGCGCACAGCCATAGCTTCTGATAACAGCGAGCCAGACCCTTGACTGGGTGGAAGGAAATGCAACCGAGTTTGTCCACCATGGGCACGCATCACCGTGAGTGTCACCATGATAGCAGTCTGAGACACGCTGATTGGTCTCTCGGAGACTCTGGAGCTGCGGTCCCGAGAGCAGCTTCCGATAGATGGCAAAGAGTTTAATAGTCATACTAGTCTGTGAAGACCAGCGTAGCCATGATACGTACTCTCAAGGCGGGAAGTTCAGAGCGGGTACGCGTAAGGGGCGCTGGAATGTATCAAATGCATAGCGTGAAACGCGATCCACGCGATACACCAGTACTGGAAGGCGCGATCACCCGTGCAGCATACATTCTTCCTCTTTATTATCCTCACGCGTCCGGGTGCAAGACCCTCCCGCCGCCTGGTACAACCCCGACGCTCCGGTCGCCATGGCCCACCTGCCCCGCCTCGTGCGGGTTGATGGGTGGCCGCTCGCTCTCACTCCCCTCCCCTCCCACCGACGCCCCTTCCTTCTCAGGCTGTACCCCATCCCCGACCGCCGCGGGCACGCCGGCGACCTTTGCGCGGCCCTGGCGGTACTCCTCCTTGCCCTTGTTCCACAGCTCCGCGTTGCGGCTTGATGAGTGCGTCTGTGTTTGGCTGGCGTTGGGGTCATTGGAGGAGTTGGAGATGGAGGAGAGGGAGGTGTCGAGCGTCTCCATGAGCGAGCCGCGGATCTGGTCGCCGATACCTGAAGCAGATCAGGTCAAGAAGGAAGGTGAGAGCTGGGAGGCGAGAGGCGTACCTTGGACCATCTGGATCGCACCGCTATTCGTCGCGTGCTTGTAAGCCAAACTCATCAAGCGGCGAAGTATTACCTTACGCACTTGATCTTGTCTCCTACTCCCGACATGATGGTATTGCGACGCGATATGTAGCGATTGGATTAAACCTCCAAATGCAAAGAAGTGAATGCAAATAGCGTAGTAAACGACCTACAGAGCTGCTCGTTATATAGCACCGCTGCAGGATATCCACAGGTACGTCACTCCCAACGGTGCCACAGCTCCATAAAGGGAAGGAGAGTGCTATAACGGGAGATGCCAATACAGTCAGCGAGAGACACGTCCTCTCGCTGAGACAAAAACGTGCATCGGAAATAGACAGGTGGTACGAGGAGGACCGGTCGTGTGCGTGAATAAAATCCGAGTCGACTCGCAGTTCCAGCTGCTTCCCACGCCACCACATCCGAATTTTCATCCCGTCCGACTCTGCCACTCGCAGCAATGTCCGACGACGACGACGCCGCCTTTTCGCTCGACTCTGTCTTCACCGTCAGTCCCGTCGACCTGCTCTTCCGTCCCATCCCTGACGCTGTACTTGCCTCTCTTCCCTGGTCTTGTGGCATTCGCGTTATCTCGCGATCGCGCAGGAGGCCCCGCGCCCGCCAACCCCGCCCGCCACAACCGCAATCTACACCCGCGAGAACGAGGACATCGATGACGACGACTGGCACGAAGTGCACATCAGACTCGTCGGCTCGCACCCCCTCTGGGGGCACTACCTGTACGTCCCCTCCACCCGTACTCGACTCGACCGCGCTCACCAGCCAATTGCAAGGTGGAACGCCTCGCGCGCCTTCGCGGCCTTTCTGGACCAAAACCCGGCGCTCTACCGCGGGCGCTGCGTCCTCGAGCTCGGCGCGGGCGGCGGGCTGCCCGGGCTCGTCGCCGCGCTCAACGGCGCGCACAAGGTCAGCCGGATGGTACTCGTTCTGAGCGAGGACGCTGACGGCTGAGGCAGGCGGTGTTGACGGACTACCCCGACAAGGAGCTGCTGGAGAACTTGGAATCTAACGTGAAGACGAACATCCCGGAGAGCGCGGGCCGCGTGGTCGTGCAGGTGCGCGGGCTGTCTGGAGCCGTGCTGGTGATGCGTGCTGATACCATGTGCTGCAGGGATACATCTGGGGCCAGCCCGTCGAGCCGCTGCTCGCGCACGCGGGCGGGGCCGGCTTCGACCTCATCATCCTCTCCGATCTCGTCTTCAACCACTCCCAGGTGCGCTCCCCTCTGTCCCTGTCCCTCCCCCACTTCCCCCGCCTCTCTTCTCACCCATGATTTATGCTAGCACGACGCCCTCCTAACCACCTGCGAGCGCGCCCTCTCCGATTCCCCCTCCCCAGACAACCCCCCGTGCGTGCTCGTATTCTACACGCACCACCGCCCGCAGTACGCCGCGCGCGACCTCGCGTTCTTCGCCAGGGCCCGCGCGCGCGGGTGGGCGTGCGCGGAGGTCCTCACGCGCAGGTACCCGGTGCGTGCCCGTTCACCGCTCAAGGGTAACGATGTGTACTCACGACTGCTGCAGCCGATGTTCCCCGAGGACCCGGGCGAGGAGGAGGTGCGCGCGACGGTGCACGGGTGGCGGCTCGCGAGGGCGGCGCGATGAGCGGTTGGCTGATTCCTCTACATATTCAAAACAAAAGACAGCTGTAATGTACTAATGCGCGGCCAAGAATACCCTGATAAGGAAAGAGGGGGAGAGAAACGCGAGGAAGATAAATGGACGCAGGTGAGAGAGATTGAGTGGCAGCGAGGAAGCAGGGGCACGCGAGGGAGACTGGCACCGACGCGGGCGGGCGAGTACGTTCGTAGGGGGCTGATCTGACAGTGATCTTCTGGCCGAGCGGCGGGTGTCGGACTGCGCGAGGCTGACCGAGCTCCAGGCCAGCGGGGCGTACTGGCGCTGCGGACAGCCATGTCGTGTCTTTCTGAATCACGCATATCAGGCCCCTCGTCCACAATTCCAGCGCCTCCGACCGGTTATTCAGCGTGATGTACTCGATCAGCGCATGGACGTGTATCTGTCCGGCGCATCCTTACTCCACTCCCTGGGAACGTCATAACCATGATATGGCGGCGCTGTGGCACGATGTCGGGGACTCCAAAGATCCAAACGGCCAGTGTCGCGGACTTTCTCAAGTAACGGAGCTTTCGTTGTCCGCGAATTCGCTGATTCATAGGAAGAACATGTACAGGGGATTGCCAACAGACCTAGGTCACTGCGGGCAGAGACCGATGTCCCACCGGCAGGCATGTCAGGAACATCTCCCAGTTGGGAAAACACTTTCCTAGAATGGTCCTTTCTGGATAATGACTGACCTAGACATGAAGAATGTCCTTGAGTGAACAAAGAAAGGTCTGCAGGACATTTACTATGGTCCCCAAAAATAAGGGGACACTTAATTAACATTGTCCTTGTATTCTTCATGTTCCGCTACGGAGCATCCTAGGAAAATGTTCTCGTACCATGGAAGACGAATGTTCGGTGGTGGGACACCGGTGCTTGCCCGCTGTGAGTAGTATTAATCCTGTGCTACCTATTGCCCCATGGACTCGAGAGCCGGCGGCAGCCATGGGTGCATCTGGTAGCTGGTCAATAGATACAATACGAAAAAGCCAAATACATACAAGGAGGTCCCCAACTCGAGATGCCTTGCTGGTCGCGAGACAGGTTATGGGAAGTCCCAATCAAGCAAATGTTCTACCATCCACATATCGTGCTCGGGGGCGATCAGCCCGCCAGGCGACGCATCTTCCGGGCGAGGAATTCCTTCCCGGCTCATATTCGGCGGATGACGCGCCTCCAAGTTCACCCCCGCCCAGTCCCAGTCGACAAGGAGAACGTCTCTCTCTCCGTCGGCGTCACGCACCAGTACATTCGTGTCGCGCACATCGCCGTGCACGTATCCCGCTTCGAACAAGAGGGCGAGCTGCTCTTCCACCGCCCGCTGGACCCATTCGAAGGCCGCGTCCCAATCGTCCACGGGCGTCTCCCCGTTCTGCTTCAGATCCCACAATGAAGTGTACGCGGCTGACTTGTCTTCCATGACAGCCATCAGCCAGCCGCCGACGTTGTTGAGTGCATACAGCGCGGGCGCAAAGCCGGTGCGGTGCGCGGCGCGATGCGCGTCTGCCGAGTAGCGCGTGCTGAACTTGACGTACAGCCGCGTCTCCGAGCCTGCAACATGCGCGCGCGCCCTCGACGGGGCCGTCGTATGTGAGCGCATGCCGAGTCCCGTCGGCGTCTTCGTAAAAGTCGTGGAAGGGACAGTCGGCGGGCGGGCCGCGGACACCCGGCGCGGGGTAGTTGGTTTTGAGGTCGTGGAGGGCAACGCGGAGAGCGGCTAGGACGCGCTGCCCCCGCGCGAGCTCGTCGGCGTTGGTAGAGTGTACGTGCAAGGGCACGCATGCGAGATGTTCCGCGACAGGCTTATCGGTGAACGCTGCGGCGGCGACAGCGAGGTACGGGCCTTGGCTGACCTTCAGCGATATGTCCGAATGCAGTTGAGCGGCACTGACCGAAGTTCAGCAGTATGACTGCCGGGAAGTTCGTCTTCGCCATATCTCCTGGTTCACGACCGTTGATGATGCGGATGTGCTCCATGTGACGGTGGATTGCTTCGATAAACGGCTCGGTCGTGCCCTGGCTGACTTCGAGCTGGACCGCCTGGATATAGTAGAGGAATTCAGCGCCCAAACGGGACACTCGGAGGTCGCCGCCGTTGTCGTGCTTGCTTGCACGCCCACGAAGAGGCCAATCCGGTAGAGTACCTCCTTCGCGAAGGACACGAGAAAAGCTGGTCCGCCGCTGAGGTTCCAGTTTGTATAGTTGCACCGCTTCTGCGCGCAGAGCGTTGAAGCATTGGATGTCGTTGGCGGACGGGACGATGTGGGATATGTCATGACGCAGCTGGCACAAAGTCGCATCCAGAAGAGTCGGGGGTGTGGTAGCTTCGTATGGGCGGCCGCAATAAAGCGCTACGTCCTCATTCTTTTGCGTTTGGTAAAATCGGTGTGGCTGTGCCTCGGACGATGGAGGTTTCGTTGGACGCTTCAGGAAATACGTTTTACGACGTTCGATAATCGAAAGCGCTCGCAGACTGTCTTCATCAGCGGGTTTCGACGCTGCGCATATTGCTGTTATTGTGGTGAGCGTCCGGTGCAATGATGAAGTGGAGCTCTTCCGGCATGAAACCCCATGGTCGACGTATGATCTCCAGCGGTGTGGTCATGGACACTTTCTGAAGGGAAGCCAGGTGAAGTCGTCGGACAGCCTCCCTCAACGTCTCTGGTGGTGTCACCCAGATTCTCCGGGGCGCCTGGCCCAGTCTGAGCACGGCTCTACTCTCCGTCAGGATCTCACTCACCAGGTACATTGCATAGCGTCGCATGTGCTCAGGGAGGCCTGTAGTAACCGGATGTTGGGCGCGGAGTTGGACAATCAGCTCGTCCGCCGCAGCGTCGAAGATAGTAATTGACAGGGGGGGCACGAGTTGGGTTCTGACGAGCAGCAGCGGCTTCTCGGAGAAAGGGACGCTGAGCACCGAGCGGAGGTTGTCCTGCGACACCAGAGGAAACTCGGCTGGCTCGTGAGTTAAGATAGCGAGTTGTATAGAATACTCGTCTTCATCAAGTTCCGGAAGCTCATCTCGAATATGGTCGGGAATCTAGTGCTCTTGTGCGTTGGTATGCTTTTCATGAACGAAATGAACGTACCAGACGCGGCCTGAGACAGGGCTGCGCAGTACACCGTTGCACCGCTGCTCGTAGCTCTGCTACGTTGCAATCTTCGTCTACAGTAGCGAGACCGCTCCTGGCCATATCGAGGAAGAAGATGTTCGATCAAGGTCATCGTGGGCGGAGGTTCACGTTCGATGTCTGTGGCTTTCGAAATCCAACGCCACCGCGGTCGGCGCGGTGTGACCCGTGTTGCAAGCACGTGGCCGTGTGACATGTCCGGACTGAAACGGGACACACGTGATTGGGCGCCCTCCGGCTCGAGCTCGTCGCTCCCGCCGTCCTGCTCACACTCTCCCTCGCTCCCGCCGACGATGTCCTCCTCGCTCATCCTGCGCTCGTCGCTGCCCCGCCTCGCCGCCCGCCGCGCCGCCCTCGCCCAAGGTCAGCGTCCTCCTCCCCGTCCTGTTCCCGCTGACCGAGATAGCCTCTAGTGCGAACGGCGACGAGCAGCTCGACCGAGTACGTCCCCGGCGGCCGTGCGTACCTCCCTTCTTCCCTGCGCATTCCGTCTTTGACGCCGCACAGCCATCTACAAGGGCACCGTGAACGACCCGACGACCTTCCCGCCGCCGTCCAAGACGCACGGCTCGTACCACTGGGCCTTTGAGCGCCTCCTCTCCGCCGCGCTTGTCCCCCTCACCGGCGCCGCCTTCGTCATGAGCCCAACCGCGCACCCCGTCCTCGACGGCTTGCTCGGTGTTAGCCTGGTCATGCACTCGCACATCGGGGTGAGTGTCGTTTTGGTGTTGGTTGGGAGGGCTCGGATCGAGCTCGCATGGGTTGGCGCTTGTATCCTGCTCCGCGTCCCCAAGTTCCTCCTCCCTCCGTTTTATGCTCGTGCCCCATCCAACCTTGTCCTTCCTTCATTCATCATGCCGTCACCTCCTCCTCGTCCTCTCTTACCGCTTATACCATACTTACCCCGCCTCAGTTCGACTCCATCCTCGTCGACTACGTCCACAAGCGCAAATTCCCCATCCTCGGTCCGCTCGCGAGCTGGACCCTGCGCGCCACGACCGTCGGTGTCCTGGTCGGCGTGTACAAGTTCAACACCGAGGACGTCGGTGAGTACCGTGGTCTTTCCCCGCTCCCTCCTTCCCGTGCCTTTGTCCGCATGCCCTCCAACGTGGCTGCATTCTGTATTCGTCTATGTCACCGTTACTGACGGACTGCTGCAGGTCTCACGGAGCTCATCGCGAAGGTCTGGACAGCATAGACGCGTGCGTCTCCTAAGCTTTCAGTCGTCGTACGAGCAGCAATTAGGTTCCGCGGTGTATGTTATGGTAAACAGCGAATCAAATGTCTTCATTGCTTCGTTCGCTTCATCCCGATTTTCTGAAGTCCTTGGTAACCCGATATATTCGGCTCGAGATCATTTCTATCATACCAACTCCTTACGTCGTTCTTCTGCTTAGCATATCAGCCCGTAGCACCCCTCCGCAGAGCACCCTCCGCCTCAGCCGTGAGGGGTGAGCAGGGCGCGGGGTCTGGCCGGAATACCCTCTTCGGAGGGTGCGATGCCTGGTATGCGGGGTACTTGCACTTTGTCGTCGCGTCCGTCACCGGCTACGTCCAACTGCTGAGGTCTCCCCGCGCCATCTCCTTCCTCCCACGCGTCCCTGCCCACCGCCGTCGGTGAGTGGTCTACTACCGTAGTAACTCATTACACTCGCACTTCCGAGCAGCGCTCTCCTCATCTTCCCTGCGTCTGTTCGTCGAGGCAGGCCTCGATCCAGCGGTGTATGGTACGATATCACAACTGGCCATCAACACCCGCATTACACCAACTTCGCACTCGTCCCGCTTTGTTCTTCTCCTCAGCCGAACACTCAGCCAACCCCGTCGAGCAGGGCTGGCGGGAGGGTAGAGTTTCCACGGGACGGCTGGTATCCTCCGTGACCACCTCGACCCTCGCAGCGTCCGAAACTAGACTCGACCTCCACACGAGCCGTTTCGCCGTTCAATCCGTTGCCTCGCCGCTGTCGGCGTGCACGCCTCTAATTGGCCCCGTCCGCTGTGCGATGCGCGCTGACGCTCCACCCCGGCAAAGCCCTATGTCTCATTGAACTCGTTACGGAGGTATGGGGTGTCCATTCCCCCAAGAGCCACCCAAATACGAAGCGACTTCACTTCCTTCTTCTTCCCGAGTCTGCACCATGTCCGCAAGCTAACCGTTATAAATACAGATACATCCCACCCTCTTACTTTCCTCTTTCCCCCATTAGCCTACTCCAGCACGACCAACACATCCCCCGTACTTACCACCCCGCCCTCCCTCACCCCCCGCCCGAAACCCTTCACTTTCTTCCCGACGCTCTCCTCCCCCGCCTCGACGTTGATCTCCGTCTTCATTGCCTCGAGCACGAGGAGGACGTCCTCCGCTGCTTTGATGGTGTCCCCGGGCGTGCAGTGGATCTTCCAGACGGTCGCGGCGAGCGAGGCGGTGACGGTCTCGCCTGCGTCTTGCGGGGCTGCGTGGAGGTTTGATCAGTCTCGATGTCGTGATGATATTAGACTAAGTGGTTGATTGACCTTCGGCCGTCGCTGTGCTGGAAGAAGCGGCCTTCTGCTTCTCGGCTTCCCATTCTTTCAAGAGCTCGGCTTCGCTGAGAGACACAATGAGCAGGGTTCCTATCTCCTTTGTGGGACACGACTGGTACGTACCGCGCCTCCTCCTTCGCGGTGCCCTCCGCCTGTCTCGCCTTGAACTCCTTGATCTCGTCCGCGACGGACGCGACGAACGCGGTATACTCCGCGATCGAGAACGTCACCGGCTCGATCTACCAAAAAAAGCATGAAGCTCGACTCTTCCCAATTCGTCCTCGCCACTAGCACAAGCACAGCTGACCTTGAATTCGTACCGCCCCGCATCGAACTGCTTCTCCATCTACGCATTCACCATACAGCATGAGCGCTCCTCCCCAGACTCACGCAGACCTACCTCGACGTACTCCCCCTCGCTCACAGGCTGGAGCACGACCTGGTCGAATGGCTCGAGGAGCCACGGCCGCGCCGCGGAAAAATCGCGCCCGCGGCCCCACGTCTGCCACACGGGCAGCGTGCGCCCGTACAGCTGGTACCCGCCCGGAGACTCGATCGGGTAAATGGCCGCAACGAGGCCCGCGATGCCGATCGCGCCCTGTTATAAGGCGAGCGAAGGTAAGTGAGCAGCGAGAGAGTAGGGGCGAAAGGAGACTGACGCGGGGCGTGTAAGTCCGCGAGGGGTTCATCTTCTGCCCGACGAGGCGGCAGCGGGGGTCGATCTGCGCGAGGTGAGGTAGGGCACCGCTGTTCCAGAGTTCAGGGGGAACTTACTGGGACCAGGAACGGACACGCGAGGTAGAACCCTACACCGAACACAAGCTTCAACCATCGTCAGCGCCCATCTCATCCAGTCAGGTTGGTACTGCAATAACGCACATAAGGTCCCCTCGTCAGCAACTCCAGCGCCTCCGCCGCACCGCCCTTCAACCCATTATTGCGCGCGAGGTACTCAATGTTGCTGGGGAGGTACACCGACTTGTCGCGGATGGAGCGCATGTACCGGTCCAGCGCCTCCCTGCTCCACCGGTCGTCGAGCACCACGGGGAAGGTGATCTTGCGCCCTGGGAACGTCATGGATTCCATCGAGTCCGGAAGTGAGCTTTCGGCGTCGACGAGCGCGGACAGGAGGGCGGACTGCGGGGTGGTAAGGGGGTCGTAGCGCACCTGCACGGGGTTAAGCGTCGGCTTGTGCGAAGGGAGGGAACTTACGATGGTGGAGCGAATGCATGGCCCGAACGCCCATACCCCTGGGATGTTCTGAGCCTTTGCGGCGGTTTCGAATGCGTGGATGCGGGCGCGGAGGGTGAGGTCCAGGAGGAGCTCGCCATACTCTACCAGGATGGCTGAATCTCCCGCCTGAGTATGGGCTGGATCAACGCCCGAGCGATGAAGCGCGAAAAAGAACCCACCTGTCGGAAGACTACTCGTGGCCTGCCCGTTGCCGGTTCAGCGGGGATAACTTTGAGGATTGGACCCTTGCGATCCTCCTCTGCAACTGGTGCGACCAACTCCTCTGCAGTGTAATCATGCCTACCATCCTTGACCGCTTCCAACCACTGCACACCCCTATCCACCAACCTCATCGCATCCCCAAACGACACCCTCCTAAACCGCACGGTGTCCCCCGCGCGCAGCTGGCCAAGCTTCCACATATCCCCCGTCGCGACCGTGCACAAGCACACGTACCCGCCCATATCCGGGCCGTCGCTCGTGAGGATGACGGGCGTGTCCCCGTTCACGTTGATCGTGCCGAGCGCGTACCCGTTGTCGTGCACGTTGCTCGGGTGGCTCCCGCCCTCGCCGCCGCTCGCGCGCGCCCAGCGGAGCTTCGGACCCTCGAGGCGGATGCCCATCCGGTTGCTTGAGGCGCTCACTTTCCAGGGCGTGGCGTAGAACTCCTCGATGCCTGTTGCGGTGACGAATTCTTCAGAGTCATGCGGGCCGGAGAGGCAGTGAACGGTCCAGTTTGAGGAGTATGTGGGGATGAGCGAGGGCGGTAGTTTCATCGCCGCTTCGTCGTCTTCGGGTTCGCATTTGCCCAGCGCGAGGTGGTCGCCTGCCGCGAGTGCACGCCCCTTGGAGTGGAACTTACGTGAACACTTTCAAGAGAAGGGACTTTAGCACGTACCTGGTACCCACCCATCCCCGTCGATGTACTCTTACTCCCCAAATACTTTGGCACGTCCGGAAACCCCCCTCTCACAGCAACGTACGCTCTACACCCCCTCCCACCCTTACCCGCGCCTTTCACGACCAACTTGCCACCCGCACCCACCACCACCTTCTCCCACGTCCCTACCTTCTTCCCATCGACACTGACCTCCGCGTCCGCGCCGGTCACCGCGATGACTGCGGGCACGTGGAACAGCAGCCGGCAGGGCGTGAGCGGGAGAAGCTCCAGTGCCTCCATCCCGGGTGCGTTTCCGACGAGGATATTGGCCGCGCGCAAGGCGAGCGTGTCCATCGGCCCGCCGCGGGGGATGCCCAGGCCGAGGAGCCGCCCCGGGTAGTCCTGGATCGTCGCGTCGAGCCCGGGGGAGAGCACGTCCACCGCCCTACGATGTCACGTCGTGTTCAGCGTATCCTCGCTGCGCAGACGCGCCCGCCCACTCACCGCGGCACAAACTCGAAGCTGTCCAGGAACTTCGTCGTCGCCTTGCCAAGGTTAAACGTCTCGCTCTCGCATATCGCCTTGAGGTAGCGGACGTTGTTCGGCGGGCCCATGATCTTCGTCGCGGCGAGCGCGTCGACCATCCGCTGCACCGCCTCCTCCCGCGTCGACCCCGAGACGATGATCTTGCACACGAGCGGGTCGAAGAAGGGCGTCACGGTCGTCCCCGTCGATATCTGTTGTCGCGCGTGAATCAGCCCGCCGTCGCTATCCAGCATCAAGCGCCGAATCACTCACCCAGCCATCGACCCGCACGCACTCCCTCTCCTCGGGGAGCTCGACGTACTGCAGCACCCCCGGCGCCGGCATGAACCCCGCGCTCGGGTTCTCGCAATAAACCCGCGCCTCGATGGCGTGCCCGCGCGCATCCCGCCACCTCTCCTCCTCTTCCTCCAGGGCAACCCCACCCCCCTCGTGCTGCGCGACGCCCTGGCGGACCATGAGCGCGACGATGTCCAGCCCCGGGCGGGTCGCCTCGGTGACGGGGTGCTCCACCTGCAGGCGCGTGTTCATCTCGAGGAAGTAGAATGCGCCGGACGCGTCGTCCACGAGGAACTCGACCGTGCCTGTCGTGCATCGAGTGAGTGGAGCGGACGCGGGGACACGGACGCGGGCGTACCGGCAGAGCTGTATCTGATGGCTTTGCAGAGCCGCACGGCGGCGGCGCACATGCGTTCTCGGAGGCCTTGGAGCGTGTTCGTCAGCCTGACCTTGCACGGGGGAGTCTGGAGAAAGACTTGCCTGGGTGCCCGGCTACGAAAGGGCTGGGCGTTTCCTCGATGACTTTCTGGTGCCGCCGCTGCACGCTGCACTCGCGCTCGCCAAAGTGGACGGCGTCGCCGAGCCCGTTGCCGAAGACCTGCACAGTGGTTAACATTCAGGGCAGGATGCGCAGGCCCAGGCCACCCGCACCTGCACCTCGATATGTCTCGCTGCGGGGAAATACCGCTCGATGAACAGTCCCGGGTTGTGGAAGAGTGCCTTGCAAAGTCCCCATGTCAGTCTCGCACTGCCGACAGAGAATGCAGCGGCGCGCCCTGACCTGCGCTCGTGCCCTTGTACCCTCGAATCTGTCCCTCAGCTCCTTCTCGTCCGCGCACACCACGATGCCCATGCCCCCACCGCCGGCCGTGCTCTTGAGCATGACGGGGTATCCGACCTTGTCCTTCGCGACCTCCAGCGCCTCCGCCAGGCTCCCCACGAGCCCCTCGGTCCCGGGCACGACGGGTACGCCCGCCTCCAGCGCCTTCCTGCGCGCCTCGTGCTTCAGGCCCATCATCTCGACGACCTCCGCCTGCGGGCCGAGGAACGTCGCCCCCGCCTCCTTGACCATCCTCGCAAAATCCGTGTTCTCGGAGAGGAAGCCGTACCCGGGATGCACGAGCGTCGCGCCGGTCGCCTTGACAATGGCGACGATCGCGGCAGCCGAAAGGTAACCCTGGGCGTCGGGGAGGGGGGCGTGGGGGGGCTCGGGAGACGCGATGGGGTAGGCTTCGGAGGCGAGGGAGACGTGAGGGGCGAGCGCGTCCGACGGGGTGTAGATGCTGACGGTGCGGAGCCCAAGACGCGCGGCGGTGCGCAAGACGCGTACGGCTATCTCCCCGCGGTTGGCCACGAGCAGCTTGTGCTTGGAGTAGTCGAAGTTGGGGGCCATGGTGGGGCGTTTGGTTGCCCCTCGACGCCGACGCGAGGCAAGTTATACCGTCAGGCGGGGCGGGCAGAGATAGGCGCGAAGATTCCATCTCGTTAGATACTAGATAAGCATGTGAGCGATGAAATCGAGCGCATAAAGGGTTAGTAACTATATATAATGGATCGACCGTCAAGATACGGACGATAACGTGACTCCGCGGATGACCCCGGGCCCTGCGGTCCTTGCAGTTGTAGTCGGCGCCGTGGGCTAAGAGTACAGATGAAACCCGCATCACTCAAGACGACGGTGTCGTTAAGATGCAGAACATGGCCGGCTCCTGGAAGTATCAGGCCGTTTAATTAAGGAGGATGCTGGAATGTCGGAATGATGACGGAGGACACTCACTTCGTATGACTACACTGCCACCCGGTAATCTAAGCGAACGTCGTCCCCTATCTCGATCACAGCCGTAGCTCGGATCTTTTGCCTTCGGCATAGCGTTGAGTGTAGGAGGCGGACGACTTCATTCCAGGGAGCGAATCCGAAACATGAGCAAGCAACAAGTAGTAAACCAAGAAATCTCTGAAAATACAGCGCCCCGGTGACCGGCTCAACAGTAACAATGTGCGTCAATAAATGTGCTGGACTAGAAGAAGTCCCCATTCAAGACCTGCATCACGTCCTGCAGCGCGTTGGACATCAGCACTCGAGAAATACCACATCGCAAAACATTGAGACTCACCCATGCGTCTTCGTCCCACGGCTTAACCCCTTGGCATAAGAGGTCGTCGACCTCTGCCCGTGTGAATCCGTAATTGTCGGCTCTCTCTGCAGCCTCCCGCTCCAGCTCGTGGTCCCAATAAGCCTTCCTCAGGAATTCCTCCCAACCTCCTGTATCTTTGCCTCTCCCTTTACCTTTGCCTTTACCTTGCCTCTTCCCTTTGTCCTTCGCACCTTTCCTCCTTTGACCCTTTTGCTTGGTCCTCCAGAGCGCACTAATATCGTCCGGGATCTCCTCGACCGACCGCCTGCAGTACTCCGGGAGCCACTGTTCGCGCTTCGGCTCGGCCCACGGCGCGAACGTCCCGTCTGGAACCCTCTGATACTCCAAGTACAGCTCCCAGAAATCCCTTACCCGACCTTTATCCTTGATGAACGCCGCCCACGAGTCGGGGAGGTACCGCAGATCATGCGAGTACACGCATCGCGTCTCTCCGAACTTGCACTTGTTCATGACGTGGAACACGCAGACGTTGCGACCGCTGTAAACATCTAGTAAATATTCACAAAACGACGTCCGCGCCTGAGGAGGGACTAACAGCTTATCCCTCACGCTTTTCGCGTCAGGCGCGTGCGAGTATGGACACTCCCTCCCCTTCTTGCACCCGTCGCGATTGTACCACCTGCAGGGAATATTACTTCCCTCGTGGTTGAAGTCGCTCGAGTCCGAGCCTTCTTCCCAGTTCTGCCACAGGTGCTCGTCAGGCGGGGGATATATATAATCCGCATCATGGTCCCAATCTCCCATGCACAAGTCGGCCACAATATCGTGTTCCTTCTGAGCATCTGCGCACGACGGATCGAGCTTCAGCACTACGTGGAAATCTACGGGAGCAAACAGTGAGTGACTCAAATCAAATAGTATCCAATACAATACTACGCAAGGACGCACCCATCATAGCGGCGGCGTAATCCTCCATCCCCTTCCTCGCGAGCCCGCGCCTGTACCTCGCCTTTGTCCAGCCCGGATCGAACTTGAGCGCGGACGTCGCCGCCTCTTCCGCCATCTCGTACCTTGGGCACGCACGTGTCAGTGCACAAAACCCATTGAAAGCCAGAGACTGTATTGCACGGACATTCCGAGCTTGAGGAACGCAGCCGCGGCGTTGCACGCGTATACAGGCTCGTGGGGGCGCAGCCGGCCAGCGTTCTGATAGCACTCCAGCGCAGCTTCATAATTTTTCTTCCTAAACAATTCGTTTCCCTACAAACGACCCGCGGTCAGCCTAGAGGCTTGCCACCACGATAATGATGAGTACTTCTTCTTTATACTTCTCCGCTCGCTCGACCTTCGCCTTGATACGCGCCGCTCTCTCTGCAGCACGCTCAGCAATTCGGGAACCAATATCGTCCATAGCGCTACCAATTAATATGAAGCCCAATAGACGAGGAAGACCCGACAGTGCACGACGCGTCAGCTGTGCTGGCAGTACTGAGCCATTTCTATACGACGCGCACCGCACGTGACGGGAATATCCGGCATCCCGGCAGGTTGGACCGGATTCGACCCTGACCACGGGTCGAACGTTCGAGGCTGTAAGTCGAAACAATAATGTGAAGACGAGTACAGTGCTTTGCATAAAAGTCCGGAAAACGCGATTCGCAAAATCTTGTTTGTAGCAGCCAAACAATACCATATGTAGTAATTGATCACCGTCCATCGGGCCGCTGTGTTACCCGTGTCACGCTCCTCGTCGTCTTCCAGTATCCCAAGTCCCTCGTCGTCCATCGCAATGACCGTATCCCGACAACTGCAATATTGTGTGGTGGCCAATAGGCTTTCCCCATTTGCTACATAAATCTCGCTCACTCCACCTCGCACCGGTTCAGCTCAGGGTCGATAGTCCATCTGAGCCCCAAGACGCACCGACGGAGGTGGCTAAGGCCCCAACTCCATTCATTTCGTGTTGCACCCTACGACGAGCCTCACAAGCGGCTGTCAGGACTACTGGGATGTCCAGAGGATAAAAGCTGGTCGATACTGCAGTACGTTTCTCATCCCCATCCAAGTTCATCTTCATTCACTCTCCTTTGTTTCCCTATGTCTCGACAGCCTCGACGGTCTGCTCAATTCCACAACGAGAATGCAGCGGAAGGCGGCCAGATGCGTCCCGTGTCGCGTTATTGGCTTGAACGTGGCGGTTGGATCGGTGAGCATCAGTTTCTGAGGTCAAAGGTCCCACTGACTCATCGTGCTAGACGGAGCGGTCAACCCTCCTCAGTATTACTACAGTAACGAGGAGATTGAGCATACTCGTCAGGCGGCATTCACTGCTATTGAAAGGTCGGGGGCGCCTCTAGCGAATGTCCAAACTGTGTACGTTCCGGCGCAGCGTCGGGTACTTGCGCCGTCGCCTGCACGCCAAGGCCCTCGTGTCGCCGCTGAAGATCAGGCGCAACCTCCGCCTCCGTACGAGCCTCCGCTTCCATATAGAGGCCAAGCGTCGCAAGGCTCTGCTGCCAGAGCTGAGGCAGGCGTGCCCGAAGAACCTCGCGGTCCCCCGAGTGATGTCCAAGAGATTCGCGAAAACGCGCCCACTGCACCTGGCAGTGCTCCTGCTGGCACTGACGGTCCCGGGGTGCTGGCAAACGCGCCTGCGTCTGCCAATAACGCCACGAACGGTGCGATGGGTAGAGGTCTGTTCACAGTATCTATTGCCATGCTCATCTGACGTTTCGTGCAGCACTCGGCGGCAACGTCGTAGCAGTGACCCTCGTGTACACAGTCAAAGAGAAGGGTCCGTCAACTCGAGGCAGTCGGGTGGTCTCAAAGAAGACCCAGGTCACGAAGAATGCTCTGATATCCTTCTCTGAGGATCTGGGTCGTGCCGACTTCGTTGCTGCCATGCTGAAAGCGCATGATCTCGCAGATCAATATGCTGCAGGTCCACACGCTGGGCCCGGCTTCAAGATCTGGTGGACAGGTGTAAAGTAAGTGACTTCACCAGTTTGATATGCGCTACTAAGGGTGCCTGTCAGTAAAACTGCAGCTGCAACCATTGACACGGACGACGACTTCGCCATCGCAATCGGCGCTATTCTCAGGAAGAGGCCTAGCAGCATAACAGCGGAGCTCAACGCCGACAATATGGATGGCTTCCGGATTCGCAAGCGCGTGAGTAGTGCAACCTTCAGTAGCAATCCCTTCTGATGATCCAGCACAGCCTCTCGCTGCCGCTATGGCTATCGACGAGGATAATGAGCTACTTGACGGAACTATGGTACGTCTGGCATGGTTCTGACACGATCAGTCAATTGATTATCCTTTAGGTTCCCCGCCTAGACATGTACTCCGACGAGATGCAGCTCCATGGAGGCATTATAATGGAGCTGAAGGCCCTACACAAATGTACTGAGCATCTCGGCGAGAACGGCGACACCGGGTATTGCTACAAGACTGAAAATGGGCATGTGCGCCTGAACAATCGGCGTTTCAAAATGTGGGCGGCTGCTATAGTGAGTTAGCTTATTGTATATTGTGTCCGTATCTCATAGCAAGATATCATCATCCAGGCAGCACACGAGAGCACAAAGTCTGTACCTCCGAACACAGCTGAGTTCGATGGTGTGCGCGATGGACAACTGTCGGTTATGAAATCTCGTGGGCGGTCCGGTCCTCGCCCTCTGTCTTCATCTTCTCAGCCTACTGCAAGCTCTGCTGTTGATCCAAACGTGTTGCTGATGGCCGCTTTTGTACCACTGCTTCAGAATATGGCTAATATGCAAACTCCTGGTGCAGGCTTGTCTTCCCAAGCCATGCCTTCGACGCCGAAGCATCGCCGCATTGCCTCCCCTCCCCTGTCTCCTCTCCCCGAACATCATACCGATCTCCACAGCTGCTTACTTGACTTCCTCAACAAGCAGGGTGTTGATTTCCTAGTCTACGAGGAGAGTCTGGCGGAGAAGAGGCTCACCCCTGATATACTTGGGAAGATCCCAGCTGAACGGCTGTGTACTATCACCGGTGCCGTGGAGGGTGATGTATGGAAGCTGCGGGAGTTCGCCACTGAGTGGCAAGCAAGGCTTCTCAAGAAGCGCAGCCATGTGCAAGCTGAGCATGCCTGAACTGGTTTCAAGTTTCGGTATTGTTCCGCTGTCGAGTCCAAACTTTCATTATCCTATTTTGCATCAGATATAATGCTTCACACTCCTTTTACAAGCTGATAATTCTCTCATTCAATAGTATATATTAACTCTGTACTTGTTATGAATAACCACAGTTGATAATCCAACCTATGGCATCCTCTTCCGATACTGCAAGAGTGGCTTGATGGATCAGCCAAGGTCTAACCTGCGGATTTACAGCCTCAGCCTCATGCCTCCGCAACCAAGCCTTTATTGAACTAAAAGCCTGCTCAATTGGATTCATGTCAGGAGAGTAGGGAGGAAGATATACAAGCTTGGCACCTGCAAAGGCACGTAAGTTCGAGCCAATGTCACGCGTACATAATTCGGCGCACTCACCACAATCATCCTCTATGATGCTCCGGATATCCTCGTCGTGGTGAATAGAGCAATTGTCCATGATAACTACGCTCCGAGTGCCAGGGTACGGATTGAGTTTGGGGGCCTATAACCATTACACACCTGTAAGTACAGAGTATCGATCCTTACAACGGGACATACCAGTTCATTCCGTAGGAACTGCTTGAACCTTTCCTTCGTAACAGAACCTTCGAAGATATCAAGTGCTAGGATGCCCTCCGCAGACAGTGCCGGCAGTACCGAATATCGTTGACCCCGCAAGAATGTTTCGCGGCGCACGCACGCACGACCCAATGCTGCCCATCCCATATTCCGCTGGTTCGTCAGGTCATCCACACTCGACTCGTCCAACCATACGATCGACTCCATGGGTAGATCCCCCCACTGTGCTTGCCAAGTTGCGCGCAAGAGCTCATTCCGTTCGAGAGCGGTCTTCGAGATCTTTTTCCGAGTGAGGGCAATTTGGTGTTAGAGCGCGCGAGATAGTAGCAATCGAGACATTCAGACCTTTGTGTTCACTGAGGATCTCCTGTATTTCATCGAGGTACAGGGCCGGGTTGTCCCTCAGTAAGCCATGGATGAAATCCAGGTCGCTCATGTCGAGTTTACGAGGTCGTCCTCGGGGTCGATTGCTTGGGTCAACAACCTGCCCATATGTCCGGTAGATGCTGAGGATTTCATAGATCGTACTGAGAGAGTAACCGCATAGTTTGTGGATATCATGAACAGAAAGGCCCTGTTCATACCGCCATGCTACAATCTGAGAGCGCAGCTCCGGCGTAGTGTACGGGAGAGGCATGGGCAGTGACGAGAGTCACATCGCCGGCCTAGCTGCGGTGATCGATTGCTATATATGGTATTGTTTGGCTGCTACAAACAAGATTTTGCGAATCGCGTTTTCCGGACTTTTATGCAAAGCACTGTAAGTCTGATATCTAAACAGAGAGCGGATCCCCGACTCCCACGGTAGTTGCG
>NW_006920420.1:1497431-1557705 GCF_000344685.1 Gloeophyllum trabeum ATCC 11539 | reverse complement strand
CCATTACACACCTGTAAGTACAGAGTATCGATCCTTACAACGGGACATACCAGTTCATTCCGTAGGAACTGCTTGAACCTTTCCTTCGTAACAGAACCTTCGAAGATATCAAGTGCTAGGATGCCCTCCGCAGACAGTGCCGGCAGTACCGAATATCGTTGACCCCGCAAGAATGTTTCGCGGCGCACGCACGCACGACCCAATGCTGCCCATCCCATATTCCGCTGGTTCGTCAGGTCATCCACACTCGACTCGTCCAACCATACGATCGACTCCATGGGTAGATCCCCCCACTGTGCTTGCCAAGTTGCGCGCAAGAGCTCATTCCGTTCGAGAGCGGTCTTCGAGATCTTTTTCCGAGTGAGGGCAATTTGGTGTTAGAGCGCGCGAGATAGTAGCAATCGAGACATTCAGACCTTTGTGTTCACTGAGGATCTCCTGTATTTCATCGAGGTACAGGGCCGGGTTGTCCCTCAGTAAGCCATGGATGAAATCCAGGTCGCTCATGTCGAGTTTACGAGGTCGTCCTCGGGGTCGATTGCTTGGGTCAACAACCTGCCCATATGTCCGGTAGATGCTGAGGATTTCATAGATCGTACTGAGAGAGTAACCGCATAGTTTGTGGATATCATGAACAGAAAGGCCCTGTTCATACCGCCATGCTACAATCTGAGAGCGCAGCTCCGGCGTAGTGTACGGGAGAGGCATGGGCAGTGACGAGAGTCACATCGCCGGCCTAGCTGCGGTGATCGATTGCTATATATGGTATTGTTTGGCTGCTACAAACAAGATTTTGCGAATCGCGTTTTCCGGACTTTTATGCAAAGCACTGTAAGTCTGATATCTAAACAGAGAGCGGATCCCCGACTCCCACGGTAGTTGCGAGGAGGGTTCTGTCGGGAAGAAATGGTCGCTCCACCATACAACTCGCTCTCGCCGTGAGAACCTCATGTAAGCAACGTCCCGACCGGACCGACGCCACTTTCGTTTCGACTTGAAGACAACTGCCCACACACACCTGACGTGAAAGGTCAAAGTGATGCAGTGCGTAGCATTCGATAAAAGGATGCATTGACTCAAGTGAGGCTGACAAATGAGACTAGTATCTCTGAGCGGGAACTGGGAGGAAGCCCCTTTAAATACTGATGTAGATATAACACAGGACTATATCGATACTGTGTATGTGTCTGTACGCATCAAGACTGGCATTACTTGACCAGACACTCGTACCTGGAATACTTGATGGTTTCTGACTGGAGTCGGGGATTGGCGCTTGCGCCGCTACGATCTGAGATCTAAACAGAGAGCGGATAGCATACACGGGTATGGCTGCACACTGCCAGGCAAGGTGCTAGGGCTAACCTCTGGGAAAAATATGTCGTGAACTCGGGATTATATTAATAGGGGCCTCTCAAGCATGTGCTCACCGGCTGCACTAGAATCTCCCACTTACCATCTTACAAGTTATCCTGCCCTCGGCGCACGGCATCCCAATCCTCCTCGTTCAGCTGCTCCGAAGAGTCCTTCATCAATCCCAGGCAGATATCCGCGCGCATCCTCGCCTTCCTTCATCCTCCCCAACCGGGTATTCTGAATCGTACATGTCGATATTCGTACAGAGCAGCCTGAACTTCTCCAAGAGCTCGCGGTCTTCCTCCAAGGCCGACCACTTCTGGGGCAGCGTGCGCAAATCATGCGAGTAGGCGCAGCGGTCGTCCCCGGACTTGCACCCGTCGCAGATATGGTACGCACACCCGTTCCTCCCTCTGTCGTCGCACATCGACGCTCAGCAGAAGACATACGCCCAGCGAGTCGACACCCACAATAAGTCTCTCGCGCTCTTGTGGTCAGGCGCATGCGAGAACGGGCACCCCGCGCCCGTCTTGCATCCGGCGTGGTTGTACTCTCTACAGGCGACCTTGTAGAAGTCCTCGGAGTCAGAGCCGGTTTCCCAGTCGAGCGCGGGAGGCCTGTCGAGTCGCGGGTACAGGTGTAAGGGGTCGACGACCTTGTCGTCGAGGTACCCGAGCCCGGCGGGCACGAGCAATCGCAGGGTCTCGGTCACCACCCCCAGCTTCGCCTTTGCCTCCTTGCACGACGGATCGAGCTTGATCACCGTCAGGAACTCTAACATTACCGCATCAAATCTCGCAGATACCCAAGTATGGGCACCTGCTCTGGCCTCCAAGTACTTCGCCTGTTCCAGTCTGGCCAGGCCTCTTCTATACCTCGCCTCCACGGACCGGGAGTCTACCTTGAGCGCCTCGAAGGCAACCTTTTCTGCCAGTTCATACCTTCCGCAGCACGCCAAAGTAAGTCACGGCCAATGAACATACAACGCGAAGGATACACACTCTCTGAGCTTGAGGAGGCACGCAGCGGCATTGCACCCATAGACCGGGTTGGTGGGGTATATGCGGTTGGCATCTTGGTAACACTTGGTTGCTTCGGTGGAGTCTCCTCTCCTGTAAAGCTCGTTCCCCTGGACGTAGCGGTAGTCAGAAGAACGGAGTCCGGCACATAGGTGTGTTCGCTTGTCCCTTACCGAGCTTTTCCGCGGGAGAGATTCTCTCTCTGTTGCGTGCGGCACGTTGTGCGGCACGTCCAGCGATCCTGTTTTGCAGCTCGTCGTCGAGCGCGTCGGCCTTGCAGTCTTTGGTCATGAGCCGGTCTGGAGGGCGTAAGAGAGAGGACTGTTACGGTTGTCTACGGAAAAGTGAGCAGACACGTTTATATACCCCGCACACCTTTCGAAGACCCATTCTTAGAGGTTGCTGCGTGCCTTCGTGGCGCGATCCGCATAGCTACAAGGTTATATTCGTCCAAGAATATCGAATCCCCCGCTCGGCTCAGAAGTGGTACACTTGCATAATGTTGCATTCATCCAGACTAACATATGCTCCTGGGTGATTGACGCGTGGAATTTAATTCTGTCTCCTCGAAATCAACTCGAAATTCTCGACGGCGTGTTCGATCACGTGGTGGGAATAACCGGGCAACTAAACTAACGAGTCGACTCACAACATAATACTAAGCTCACTCCACAGGCTTGCTCGTGAGCGTCACCACACTTCTCAATACGAATGCTTTGATTGCGTGAATAAATGGCCAAGTACTCGAAGGGAATCTACCAAGGTCACCATCGCATTTCAAAACATGTTATATCTGTAAGCAGCTGCGTGTTAGCTTCTCCCTCCTTAAGCGGTTAGTTAGGACTGCACTCGTATTCTACTTCGCAGATCACGCCACTGCATGTGAATTTTACACGCTATATACACCGTGCCCCAACACCTCCTGTAAATCCTCAAGGTCGTCCGACATATCTTCCACCATATTGCGACATATCTCGGTAAGCGCTCGCGTTTGCTTCCTGCCAACCCCAGGAGGCGGTGGACATGCATCAAGGACCACATATACCGCCTTGAATTTCCGGAGTGATACTCCATCCTCTCGCAGCGTGATCCATTCTTCGGGCAAAGCGCGCAAATCGTGCGAATAGTCGCACTGGCCTTCTGAAGCCTTGCATCCGTCAAAAATATAGTGTGCGCAGACGTTGCGCCCACTAGCAAGCAGTGAGTTTCAGACCACCGCTCGGAACAACAACGAGCACACGTACATTTTGTCCCGTATGCTCTTCTGGTCAGGTCCATGCGCATACGAGCACCGCCTCCCTTTCTCGCAGCCGCCGTGGTTGTAATCCTTGCACGGTAGGAAACAGCCTTCGTGCCGAAAGTCCTCCGAATCAGACCCGGTCTCCCAGTCCTGCGCAGGAGCCTTGTCGAGGGGCGGGTAAGCATACTCTGGATCCGTATCGTCTCCGCTATCATCTTCAGCGTCTGCGTGCATTTTCAGCACGTCGCGCACCAGGTAGAGTTGCTCTCGGGCGCCCTCGCAGGAGGGATCGAGTCTCAAGGCAGCCACGAAGTCTGTACGAGTTTAAATGAACAAGGGCGCGCACGCCAGGAGATTAAGAGCTTACCAGCCATTGCCTCCCAGTACTTTTTTAGCTTCATCCGTGCCAGCCCCCTGCGATATCTTGCTTTCACCGATCGGGGGTCGTACTTCAAAGCTTCGATAGCGCCGGTCTCCGCCAGGTCGTACCTAATATGACAAGCGTCAGGCAACTTTACAGCGTTTGCACATTATTGTGAATACATCTCAAGCTTGAGGAAGCACGCGGAGGCGTTGCATGCGTACACTGCGTTGGCGGGGTAGGTCTGGCCCGCCTCCTTGTAGCATATCACCGCCTTCACGAAGTCTCCACGCCGGAAATGCTCGTTGCCCTGAATGTGAGTAGAGTTCTGGTGAGTAACTGGGGAGGGTGTCAGTGTGTGGCGGACGTACCCTCTCTTTGCAAGCCTCGGCAGCCGCGATCCTCTCTTGGGTCCGAGCGGCCCGCTGGGCGGCGCGCAGAGCAATCCTCGTCTCCAAGTCGTCCTCTACCAACGCAGGCGTCGAGACGTCGCTCATCGAGAAAATCCAATGGCAATCAGAATGAAGTTGTGGCTTGGTTGTGGCAGTCGTTTGACAGTTGAGACTTGAAGTGTGAGACATCACGCTTCTGATCTAATGCCACTTCGCGCCACGATCCGCGGCTCAATATGGTAGCCACACTGCCTTATTTGGCCGGAGGCCACCTTCCCGTGTGGAAGTATGAATTCCAGCCTTGATCGACGTCCTTACCGAGCACACATATACATATCCAGGAGAGCAAGAATACGCTACATAGTGACTTTAGGCGATTTAGGATACAATTCCAGGACATAAGCGTTTGTTACAAAAACCTTTCCAGTCAGGCTACGGAGGCACTTCGCAGCAATATGCCCGCAAGAAATTCAGTAGACAAGAGGAATCATAGAGTCGATACTATGTCACGAAACCTGCTGTAATGTCAGAGAAGACTCCCACTATCATTCCCCGACAAAGCGAGCCGGCTGTGCCGCGAGAACCGCATCTAATAGCTGCTTGAGGACCGCCTGCTCCGCAATCACTCCCTGCAGTAATTGCTTCAGCAGTTCCTGTTCACGACCTTGCGGATCCGTAAGACCACTTTCCATGTCTCTTGGTTGTAGACCATGTCTGCTTTTTTCGGGGTCACGAAACAGGAAAACTCCTGTCAAGAGCACCGCCTTCACCATAGTTCTCAATGTTAGAGAGAACCCTATCCCTCATATGGAAAGGCTGCCAGCTCACGGAGAATGCCAAAAGCGCTAGGCAAGGCAATGTACCCATAATGTCTGGAATAAGGCATCCATGCGAACGCCGGGTCAGCGGTGACGCTCCACAATCAAGGAGAGAGCTTACCGATTGCAGCGCCTGCCAGGCACACCATGGAGTCAATTGTGTTATCCGAATTGAGATCCACGAACGTACTGAAATCCGTTGGTGCACCCGGCAGACTGCCCCGTAAGCCCGTGAAGGCAAAGACGGATGCGATCGGGGCGACCAGAACTTCCGCTCTCACCGTCCGCCCGAGGAATATCACGGAGATGCAGATGGTAAGGAACGTAAGGCTTACGAGCCCTACATCCTATGAAAAGTCAAGGCTGAAGTGATAATAGAGGATCACGCACAGATCGCGACGACTACTGCCACAACATACGCGCGGACGGCGGTGCTTCGTGTAATTACGACCGCTGCGTAGTAGATATCGTTGGGCTGTGAGTAATACACATCCAAACGTGTAGTAAAGCCTCTGGGAAACGAGAGGGAGGCCAAGTCGGTTATTGAGCGTACTAGCGAGGTCGAGTAGTTCCAGTACATACGGTGTAAACCCATTTATGTAGTCGATGCCAAAGCCTGCGGGGCTACCGTCATCGTTCACTGCCCACAGACTAAACGACGTAGAATACCTAATAAGGCTTGGAAGTCAGCCTGACTGCTAGACGTGTTAAAAGAATCACTGACGAGTCGAAGGGGTAGAGCGGCGCCCGCGCGGGCGTTACTGCCATGACCGTCCGCAATGGGGTCGGACTTTCTGAGAAGTTTCCACACACATCGGTGATGTTCATATAGCTTTCAGCGGCACCGAAGTCAGTCATCCTAAGTTTTGATGTAATTTGAGTTAGTCCCTAAACAAGGAAGAGAAACTGGGACTGACACAGTGACAATAAATGAGATGGAATGCGGGCTCAGCTGGTTTCCCAGTGAACAGATGGCCCCAGTCCAGGACCAGTCAACGGCGACAGAATTATTTTCGGGAACAAATGAGCTGAGCGTACCCGAAACACCGATCTATCCGCCCGAACAAAAGCCTCAGTCCAATCACGCGTGTAGATAATGGGTTGGGTGATGACGGGAATACTCACAGTTGCGTTAACATCCTCCACTGGAAGGTCCAACCGCACGAGGCTCTGCGCTTCCAAGCTATGAGTGAGAGGCAGAATGATGGCCAAGCACACCGCCACGTATCCCACACACAGCCAGAACCAATGATACGTTCGTACTCTATCGTACATCTGCCTCCAAGCACGAGCCTCATACGCAGCTCGCCAACTCTGCCATTTTTCCGTGCCTAACCTCTGAGGTCCTGATACCACTGTAGAAGGCGCGGACGGGAGGCCGGGGGAGCTGGTACTACTAGTAGCACGGACTTGGAGACGACTCGGACCGTCGGAGTCGACATCTTTAGTGCCGTCAGAAGTTGCTCGAATGATTTGAGACATGGGAAGATTCTCCCATCCAGGTCCATTGGTAGAGCCCGACGCCAAACCTGTAGGCTCAGACGAGTTCAGTTCGAACATGTGAATTAAAGTGGGAGCAAGGGACAGAAGTCGAAGGATGGGATCAAGGTACTTGGAAGTTGTGCGAGAAACTATACGAAAGTTGTACCTCGCCTATATATCTCTATATCTGATGATCGTGCACTGCAGCTTGCAAGTGCCTTTCGGATATAGTCAGCCTGCGGTCTTTATGAGGCGTGCTCAATTTCGAATTGGCCATTAATATCTGACAGGACAATAGTAGGCGCGCGTCAAATTCTTGTCCTTGGGATACTACTACTTACATTGACAGCAGTCGCTCCATTTGCGTAGCTCTGGTAGGCGGTAAGTTGGGAGCTGGTGCGCTCGACTGGCTGTCGAAAAAGACACTTGCCAGGTTTCGTAGGAGCTACCTCGCCAAGTGCAGTTAGTTCGTGGTTATGTGGTCTTAGGGCGCCCTGTAGAGGTGAGTTTCGAGTTGTATCTGTCGCTCTGTATGCCATCAGCTTGGAAGCGGACATCTCTCCGACATTTCTCCTCCGAGTCTTATGTACATGGGAGTCGGGCAATGCCGTTACTGTACTGATAAGCCTTCTGCAGTATAAGGCCACGAAAGAATCGACGAGCTCCTATAGGTCGCTTAGTCTATCCTTTTGGGACGAAAGCTGGTCTCGTATCCGAGACTCCTGCTGACATCCTCCAACCAAGTGAGCCTGCTGTCCCACGATATTGCACCTAACATGCTCACTAGTCACGGTATGCTTGAGACCTCCTGCTCCGCAATCACTCCCTGCAGTGCCAATAATTGCTTCAAGAGTTTCTGTTCCTGAGCACGCTGCATTGTAACACTTTTGGGCTATGGATCATCTTGACGCTTCTCCGGGGGACGAGAGAGGAAAACGACGGTCAGGATACCGCCTTTACCGTAGTGTTTACAGTTCAGGAGAGGAAGGTGAGTCAGTGAGCTGCTCACAGAGAATGTCGTACGGCGAGACAAGGCAAGGTGCCCATGATATCTAGACGAAGACATTCATGATGTACACGCAATAACCTCGCAGATGGACAGCGCTTATGCTTTGGAGACAGTAATGGCAGATTTCACTGAATAGTACAACAGCGAGCGATAGACACATAGATTAAGAGATGATTGGAGACAGAGGTTATTACGTGACAGCAAACAAGGTGAAATAAGTTAAGAATTAGGAGTCCGAATCATGTGTGTTCTACGGTCTGAGCAAGGATAAGAATACAAGACGACGGTCTACAGCTGATGCAACCAGCCGCCTCTCTCTCACTTGCGGTTCGCAAAGGTCAGGAAGGAGCCGTCCTGCTCCGCGGGCTTCGATAATGCAGCATTCCTGGCAACGTGCACGGTAATAAATGAGTCGCTCTCGAGCGGCAGGGCCACAGATACTCACCAACCCCAGTTGATGTCACCGCCATCGCCGTTGCGCTTGAAGGTACCAGTGTTTCCGAGGTATAGCTCGTACCCTATCGTTCCCCCAACCGAGATATCAATCTCGAAGTGCTGGTGAACCCAGTCCGTGCCCTGCACGCCGTCGAAGCTAGCCACGTGGTCCGTGTGGCATGCCACAACATTGACCGGCGCGTACTTCTTCGCCATGCCGTCGACAACGTTGCGGACTCCGTTCGCGCGCTTGGTGTCGTCACTCCCGCCTGCGCCAATCACCGCGTCCAACAGTTCAGCGACGCTCCCGGCGACGTCCGCCCATTGACGCTTCTCGATGGTGCCGTTGGAGAATGTCGGTTCAACGGAGCGGCGCCCTGGGGGCTGGAAGTCGGCGTCATCGAAGCAACTGAAGAGGGGATGGTTCTCAGTCCATTGAAGCGATCAATAAATGAGCGACTCACTCGCCACAACCCTTGTTACCGCCGATGCATACACCGGTTCCGTCTGCGAGGGTCGTCAGACCGTTGACTGTCCCCTTGCTCTTGTCGGCGCAGTTCAACAGATTCTGAAGTGCTTCCTTCACCGCATTTGGCTCCTTGTCGGGATCAGTCATGTAGAGTGAGCCTGAGACACAAAGTAGTTAGATTGTAGTAAATATTTGTAAACCGAAGCGCAGGGACTCACAGCCAGGAACGGAGTCCACATTCCACGCGCTGCCTGTCGCGCCATATGTGCACGTGTTATCCTTGACTAGAGTGCCAGTCCAGTTATCAAGGAGGGACTGGCATGCGGCCAGGTTGGCGTCCTGCGTTGTACCACAGTGCACATCTGCACGCGCTTCGAGCAAAGGAGAGGCAGTGGCGACCGCAACACCTGCAAGGAGGACGAACACGGTAGACAACATTATCGAATGTAGAGGGTGCCGAGTGCTGTCGGTACGTGTAAGAAGTAGATGGGCTGTTGTGTTAGTCAATACTGACTCGCACCACCTTTTATACGTTGGATGCTTACCGCATGGTACGCACGGCGGTAAGTCAATCCGCCGCAGGGTAGAGGACATCATGAAGAGTGGAGCGGTAAACCTGCCAATACTCCACGGTTGAAACGCGCCAGCCGGCTGAATTTTCAAGACTCATTGCAGCTACCACTCGAGAGTGAGTCCCACTCTGAAAAGAGCATATCACGATGGACTCGAGCGGAAGCGGTCTGGCAGGAGGCGCACTTACTGCGATCTGGCCGCCAAGAGTGAAATGGAGCGCGAATCAACCGAGAGACGCAGCATCAAGCAACGCGCCATGCACAACTATAGAAGTGGATCGTGTTAGACTCGTCGGATACAGGGTGCTGTCAGGCTTTCTTCACGGGTCCGTACTGGAGGGAACGATGGGACTGCACAGCCGCCGCCCGGGCCGTGGTTACTTTGTACCGTGACGGTAACGTTTTGCATGCATGCCTTTCATTACCCTTCTCTAAGAAGGTGGGCGTTCAGTACTCGCAAGCGCGACACATCAACTATAATTTACCCAGCCTGAGCTGCTCTAAGTACTTATCTCATCTTTCAGCAAGTCCCTGCAGATACTAGTATATATCACCTTTAGCAACAACCGTGACCTAATGCAATGTCCGACTTTGATGGTTTCGCACCACGGGATTGGTTGCGAAGACTCCAATCAATTCTGGCTGAGCGTTGCAAATGCGGTTCGTTTCTTGAACGCGCCATCCTGTGCTTGATGTCAGCGCCATGGAGGTTACCAAACTTACCTACTCCCCGCATCAGGAAACCGGAATATCTCCGGATGGAGACAGCGTCTCCGCGGCTCCGCCATGTGCGGGATGGAGACAGGTTCTCCAGACGGAGACGAGGTCTCCATCCGGAGACATGCCCCCCACTAATATACAGTAATATGTGCTAAATTTTGCTCGAATGCAAAGAGGAGCACGTATAGCAAAAACATAAGCCCATATCCTGTCCCTATGTGAGGGATAGATATCGGGTGTCAGGTATACGAACTCCCGCTGAAGCCACGTGGTGTCTCCAGGAGTCTCCATCTGGAGACGCTGTCTCCGTCCTGCTCAGGACGGAGATGGCCTTCTCGGGATGATGGGGGGACCTCTCCGTCGCTCCGGGGCTCCGTGTGACTCCATATGGAGCATATGGAGATTTCCGAGGTTCCTGATGCGAGTCACGGAGGAGTGGCTCTGAGTACGACAACCAATGCTTGCCGTTGCCCTCGGGGGAAAGTTTCAAAGGTCCATTATACTGCATACCATCATCATCCGTTTACCAACTGTCACTAGCTCCCTCTGGCTCCATGATTTGGACTCTTGGATTTGTTCGCAGCAGCGCCAGTGTTTCAGCTGTTTCGGAGGTTGACTCGACACCAATATGCACCTCGTCATGGGCAAGTAGGAACTGGCGTCATAATGAACCCCGATGCAAGCAGTAAAGAGCTCGCTGACTCCAGCCTAAGTATAAAAGCTTAGCTACTCTCCTGATGTACTCATCAACAAGCCGCGCTCACCTAACCTACCAGCAGCACTGACATGAAATTCCTCTACCCCCTAACTATCATTGCTGCCGCGGCGACCGTCACCTCCGCTGCCAACCTCCCCGGCCTCATGAAAAGGCAGGGAAACATCGACGACCAACCCACATGCGGCACGACCGCCGACGCGACCTTGTCCGACTGCCAGTACCTATACGACCACTGGCCCGACTTCCCCGACTGGAGCCCCACGTGCCACTACTTCGACGGCGTGGTATCGACGGCCTGGCGCCCCGCATGTAATGGTAACTGTAAGCATCGAGCTGCCCGTCGAGCCCGGATTTCCTACTGAACGTTCCCATCCAGGCTGCATCTACACCGACTGGAATGGCGGCCTCTGGGCCGACATCCACACTGCAGTCTCTCACCTGTTGGACTGCGGCGACAAGGCAAAAAACACCGTGAACGGCGTCCTGCAGGTCGTCGACAGCGGCCGGGTGTGCCTCTCGAATGGAAACGGGTGTGGAGACTGCGTAAGTTCACTCAGCACCTAAGGAATCTTAGCGATTTTTGACCTGTATTCTGTAGTTCGAAGATTAATTTGTGTTCAGGGTTTTCCCGCTCACACCACGAGTCCTCTATCTGTGCATTTCGCCTTGATTATATTTATTTACATGTCTATGTGTTGGAAACTGTATTATACGCCAGAAATAGGAATGATGAGCAATTGAATCAGAACAAACTAAACTATGACTGGTTCGATGAGCTGATGATATTCGTGGTTCTTTCGTGTACCAATCAAATTGTGCCATGGATTCACCACTCATAGTGAAGACGCACGGTTATCAGTGAGGTTGAGGATCCCTCGGGACAGCAGACACTGAGTCACTGCTGGATTTCACTACAGTACAACAACAGTGATATTTACTTGATTAACACAGATACATATTTGATCAGTACTAGCTAGCGAGCTGGAATAACTTAATTAATGGAGGTCCGGATCGTGTATGTTCGCTGCAGGAACTAAAGGTGCAAATTTGGTTTCGAAGAGTGGCTTACTTCCGGTTGGCAAAGGTCAGGAAAGAACCGTTGTCCTCGGCGGGCTTCGCCAACGCAGCATTCCTATGAGAAGTGAACGATAAGTCAATTGCTCTCCCAGAGGCGTTCAAATACTGACCAGCCCCAGTTGATATCACCACCGTCGCCGTTACGCTTGAAGGTACCAGTGTTGCCGAGATAGAGCTCGTACCCGATAGTCCCACCGATCTCAATATCGATCTCGAAGTGCTGGTGCACCCAGTCCGTGCCCTGCCGTCGAACTTCGCCTCGTGGTCCGTGTGGCACGCGACGACGTTGATGGGGCTGTACTTCTTCGCCATGCCGTCGACGACGTTACGCACGCCGTTCGCGCGCTTCGTGTTGTCGCTCCCGCCTTGTCCGAGGATGGCGTCGAGCAGCTCAGCGACGCTGCCAGCGATGTCAGCGAACTGCCGCTTCTCGATGGTGCTGTTGGAGAATATCGGCTCGACGGAGCGGCGCCTAGGAGGCTGGAAGTCTGCATCGTCGAAGCAACTGGCGGGGAGTTTTGGGTTAGCTGGGCGTCCTGACTGTACGGGTGAGAGAGATACCCACTCGCCGCAGCCGTCGTTGCCGCCGATGCACACCCCGGTGCCGTCGGCGAGGGTGGTGAGGCCGTTGACCTTGCCCTTGCTCGTGTCCGCGCAGCCCATGAGAATCTGGACCGTCTCCTTTATGGCGTCCGGCTCCTTGTTATCCGCGTCCGTCACGTAAACCGAGCCTTTTACGGAGAGCACGTATATATGTCATCTTAGTAGACTGAGTTCATGGAAAGGGCACTCACATCCTGGGACAGAGGCGACGTTCCACGCTGAATTCCTTGCGCCGTACGTGCAGCGATGGCTCTGGTCCAGCTGCCCGCTCCAGTTGTCCAGAATCGATTGACATGCAGCGAGGTCTGCGTCCTGCGTCGTACCGCAGGAAACATACTCTCGCGCCCCCAGTAAGGGGGCTAAGGGCGAGGCCGTAGCGAGAGCGGCCCCTGCAAGGAGGATGAAGGCAGATGATAGCATTATCAAGTGAGTATGGATTGGAGGAAAATCTGTCTGAGTAAGGGGTGAAGACGCGCTGGCTGGTTATGCTGCCTCCTTCGGTTGATTCAGCCCTTCTTTTATACCTTGCAATTCATCCGTCCAGGTTGGCATATGGTACTTTGCTACCTTGCAGCCGGTCAGGTCCGCGGCAAAACATCTATCACAGACAACTCCACATAACGCAAGGCCAAGGCGGGACGAACGAGTAGTGAAGTTACCCGGCGTGAGTGTTGGGAATCATCACGCTGCAGTCCAAGAGTGCAAGCCATGCCACCGCCAAGGGCGGATGGAGCACAAAACAGACCATGACGCGACTTCATCCAGCATTTATTGTCTTGCTCACAGCCATGAAGAGGAGCAGCGTAGCGTAGTACTGATTAGCGAGAGAGGGTACTTGACGGATCAAAAGTGATGAGGTGGAATACTTTCAACAGGATGGAGCACAGCCACATCTAGCGGATGCCGGCGGCGTTTCGTCCTCCTCGGACCTTCAACATTCTTCGTTCAAGTCCTCGTCAGTGAAGCCATACTTACCGATACATTTAACTGTCAGAGAGCATGTGTCTACAAGTCGTCGATGGTATCGTTCTTCCCAAATACCGTTGTGGCATTCCCCAAGCCCAGAGTTGTCTTTGATGCCCGACTTTGATGGCTCTTCGCCTCAGGATTGGCCGAGCCGACTCCACTTCATCAACAGAGGAGGTTGCAAATCCCGCGGCCAATCATTTGAGCAGAACGAGCTGATGTCCGAGTCGCAGCAGGAGTATACTTACAGTACGACGAAATGCACAGGTCGCGCCACAACCCCGCCGACGAGGTTTGCTGCCAAGACGAAGCTAATCGTCCCGGAGACGAATGCAGAGGATGCCTGCGGCCCAGAAGACCAGCTGGTTGAAGCTGCAACCCGCCATCATATGTTTGCTCCAAGGAACGTATGTCATTGATCCTCTGTGGCCTCATGATGCGACCCCTCAGACTTGGCTGAAGACGGACTTGTTTCGAGGGTTGTTACATCATATAGGATTTCGACTCTGAGTCTGGTACGACGGTGGCTCAGTAAGTGCTCGAGCACAGTATATAAAGCTGCCTTCATAGTCGTACCTGCCCAGACCTCAGCAGTCCAACATACGAAGAAGCCCTCGCCCCTAAGTTCACTTCTTCAACCACCATGAAGTTCTTCTCTGCCGTCAGCATCGCCGCCGCCGCCTCCACCCTCGCCTCCGCCGCCACCCTCCCGGGGCTCATGAAGCGACAGGGCAACATCGACGACCGGCCAACGTGCGGCACCACCGGCGACGCGACGCTCTCCGACTGCCAGTGGCTGCACGACAACTGGCCCGACTTTCCCGACTGGAGCCCGACGTGCCACTACTGGGGCGGGTCTATCCAGACCGCCTGGCGTCCCGCCTGCCACGGGAACTGTGAGTATCCAAGTTCTCTAGATACTCATCCCACCTGCACAGTGCTGATGCCCCTCTGCCAGGCTGCGTCTACGTTGACTGGAACGGCGGCCTCTGGGCAGATATCCAGACGGCGGTCGGGCATCTGCTGGGCTGCGGTGACAAGGGCAAGAACACCGTGAACGGCGTGCTGCAGGTCGTTGACAGCGGCAGGGTCTGTATCTCCAATGGCGACGGATGCGGAGACTGCGTAAGTGGCATCCTGGCAAACCAGTTCGGAAAGGTACTGATGTTACTCCGTAGTTCGAGGATTGAACTACCTTCGACACTCTGGCGCTACACTACGAATCCTGTCGCTAGCCGGCTTATTAGTGTTTCTCGTGCCCGCCTTAGCGGGCCTTTCTGCTCTCATTGCAATAATTTATCTATTCGGACGTTTGTATATCCCGATGTATGGTTGTGCGCAGTATAATATGACCCTGATTTACCGTTGAAACTCGAAGTAAGCGGGAGCGAGAAGCGATGAGGCTCGCGCATCGAGCGCTTCCATGTCACATCCTGAGAACAAGCCTGGATGAGCTGGTTCCGTACCAACTACACACATCGCACCACCTTTGCAACCCGTCGATAGCGCAGTGGTCAGTCGCATGAGCGCATTCCCTAGCACAAGATCAAAGGTTTAAGGGCGAAGTACAGGGTGCATGTATGCTACAGCAGTTGAGAAAATACACAAGATATTGGAATGTCTTTGGTTAGTCCGTGACGTCCAAAGGAGGACGGTACCCATATTCGCGTCTACTCGAACCGCCACTGACAAGACAGTAAGTAAAAAAGAATCCGACATAGACCATACTATGCGAGCAAGACGCCCACCCACGCCGTACACCACGCCGAGCACACCTCCCTCTCTCAGTGCATCACCTTCCACATCCAGCTCGGGCCCAACGGATCCGTCCGCTCATGGTTCGCACCCGTCCACATACCCAGGACACCCATCGACGAGCCGGTTGCGCCCGCCTGGACACCCTCCATCGCCCACTCGTTCTGCCAGCGGTCGCCGTCGCGCCGGCAGTGAATCTGCGGATCCGTGAAGTCAGTATCGGTATAATCAGACTCGCGATAGACGACTCACCAAATTCCACCTAACTTCAGCTTCCTCCCAATTTCTCCCGATCATGCCCACAACACCCCATACTCTCCTCATCGTATGGTCCGGGCCCGCAGCCTATTTTCAGGTATCAGCACATCAACAGGTGTTGCAGACACACAGAGTAAGAAGGGATAGTAGGACCACAGGGGTGCCATGAGGAAAACACCCGCACCTGCCCTTCCACATGGATATCAGGTCTGTCGGGGAAATCTGGGTTCGGCGTGTAATGCGAGACATGCAGCTGCAGGGGGATGATGCGCATCGCCTCCTGGAGCGTCGGGGAGCTGTACCGCGTCGCGGGGGCATGCAGCTGTCACGAATGAGTACATGACGAGACAAGCGAGTAGCAGCAGTGACGTACGTTATTCACTACAGCAGCGCCGATTCCAGAAGGTCAAAACACGCGAACCCAGACGGGGCAGTCGACTCACAAATAAGATCCCGATAATCCATCCAGCACACACACCGCCTCCACGCCCCCTCCACGCCCGCCCAATCCCACCCCTCGCACTCCCCCTCCGCCTTCTCCCTCTCCTCCCCCACCTCCTCCTTGCCCCCCGTCCCCGGCCTCATCACCCGCCCCCGCACACCTCCCAGCTCCCCCAAGCCCCTAATCACCCCCTCCCCGACCGTCTCCACCAAGTTCGCCTCGACGACCATCCGCACGGCCGCGAGGTACGCCCAGTCCGGGCGGAGCGCGCGCGGCGGGGGGAGCGCGGGCGCCTGTGCGGGCGGCGGGGTGGGCGAGAGGTTGAGCAGCGGGAAGAGGAGCGACGACGCGGTTTCTTCGTCGTCCTCGTCTCCTTCCTCGTCATCGCCGCGCCCGTCCTCAGCGGGGTGGTCCGACCCGTCCGAGGACGCGTCGGCGTCTTCGTACTCGTTCCCCTCCCCCTCCCCCTCCTGACCTCCCTCCCCCTCAATCCGCACATGCACCACCACGCGCCCGCCCTCCTCCCCCTCCTCCGTATCCAGCACCAACACCCCCTCGCCCTCGCCCTCGCCCTCCGCCGCGCGCAGAAACATAAACGGCCGCTCCTCCCTCCTCTCTTTCCCGTTGGAGACGGGGAGAAACGGGCCCCAGCGCCGCTCGCGCCGGAGGTACTGCAGGTTGTACACGCGCATGCGCGCGAGGCGGCGCGCGCGCGCGGGGAGGTCCGCGTCGCTGTCGTCCCCATCGTCCTCGTCCGAGACGGAGAGGAGGTCTGGCGGGCGCTCGTCGTCCTCCGCGCTCGTGTTCATATTCGCATCTCCTTCCTTGTCCGCGGGACGCCAAGCGCCCTCCTCTGACGGCCTACCCTCGTCTTGCCTGTCCTCCCCATCCCGCCCTTCTCCTCCATCCTGCGTTTCATCCCCACTCTCACTGCCGTCCGCGCTGGCGCTCAGATCAACCCTGGCGCGCGCGCGCCCCCGCCGGGTGGGTATGAACCCCGTATACGCCACGAGGCGCCAGAACGCCTGGCCCGCCCCGCTCTCGTCGAACTCCCTGTACACCCGTCACATCACTCACCTTCCCTCAAAATAAGCCAAAGAAAGCAGGGCGCACCGGTCAAACACCCCCGCGCGGCTGGGTCTCCTCCGCGACGGGTGCCTCTTCTCGCTTTCGCTTTCCCTTTCCCTTTCCTTCTCCTTGCCCTTGCCCTTGCCGTTCCCCTCGCCGCCGTCGTCGACCCCCTCCTCCTCGTGTTCATCCTCCCCCTCCCCCTCCCTGCACTTCCTCCGCCCGCGCTCGAACGCGCGCGGCGGCTCCCCACCGACCAGCCTCCACCCCACCTCCTCCGGCCACCCGCGCTCCAGCACCCCGCGCACCCAATCCACATTCCGGCTCGCGAGCGGCCACTCCAGTCTCTCCCCTTCTCCCCCCATCAGGAAAACCCTCCTAAGCTAATTATATCTAATCATGTCTAATCCCACATAATTATGCAGGATTAGCTGCATTATGCAGTTCTATCTAATTATACAAGTTAGGTTTGTCCCCCAGCTAATTAGGTATAATTATTACCAATTAGACAGCATCATGTCCTGTCAGATGGCACTCATGTTGCAAGCATATTGTATCATTTGCCGGGATAGCATAAAAAGCATGGATATGTATTCACAATGTAGCTACAGACAGGCATGTAACTACAGTTTCTCTGCCCTCATTAGCCTATCACTTTCCCCACAAAGCTGGCTAGGAAAGCTTCCAATGGCAGGACAGGATGAGAGAAGGCACGGACAAAGTATAGGTAGGGCAGATCATTCAGCCATCAGAACACACCTATATATGATATAGTGCAAACCACCTGGATACAGACCCGGGCATGAAGACATACAGCCTGCAATACAGAATCATGAGCCACCAGCATACACAGCAAAGAGAGACAACTTACTCCGGGTAGACAATGGACATATTTTTCGGCAAGTGGGAGGCCGCGCAGCACATGCATGTGCATGCCCAGAGTGTCAGGCGTGCACACGACACATCTGGACAAGTGCAGGGGCCAGCGAAGGCGCAATGGTGACAACAAGACACACCATCAGAGACCACAGCAATAGCTCCACAATGTTGAGTACATACCTATCCAACTAGATCTGAAGCTTCACATACACCCATGCGAGCAGGCCCCGAGCACATACCCGAGCATCTACAGCTGCACCACCCCCTCATAGTAGCCTGTGCCCCGAATCGCAGCTAACCCATAAATCAATGTATGGCATGCAGAGTTTGTTCTGAACTGACCATATTCACCTTACACGGCGCACGTATAAAGATGGGTGCACGCACGAGCTTATGCCAGACTGGCACTTCATTCAGCACACATTGTATCCTGCGGCGTTGAGCAGGGCCCGGTCAATGGAGTGACGGGATCCGGTATGCCAGGAGAATGCGCTGGCAGCCATCATGGAAACCTGTGATCATGAGAGTTCGTTGCAGAACAGACATGACTGAGTCAGTGGAACATACCCAGAGACGTCGCCCGCGACTCCCTGCATGAGTCAGGCCCGTGCATACGGACGATCCGGTGCATGAAAATGGGACCGAAAAGCTCCTTGCCCGAGGGAGGGGAACGTGACGACGGCGAGTGAGCCAGCTGCCAGCAAGGAAGGAAATGAGAGACGACGCGAATGTTGAACACGGCAGATTGAATCGGAGTTCAAAAACACGGTATCAACAATGTCATGTGACCGGCTACTTGTAACCGGATGACCGGGCTTTGAGGAGAAACCGCCAAGTCCGTCCAAGTCCCTCAGACTTCGAGCTCAACTATGTTCTCATTGGCAATGGGGGCTTTCCAACACATACAGGTTTCCGCATACGCCGCCGAGCATGGTGCGGATGACATCGTGATGACCACGGTGTTAACAAGCCTGGAGCCCAGGGCTATGGCATGCTGGATATGTCGGTGGGTATGTGCACTCTTCTGGAACATATATACATTCTTGATCAACCAGATACAGGTACGACTACCCGTAGCTTGGGTGGTAGGTAGTGTAGCTGGTACGAGGAGCAGCACATCCCAGTGAATGGGAAGATGTCATTATTATAATTATAATAGTGAATGGCATGCATAAACCCATGGGTGCCATGATGTGTACCCGTATCAAACCCGCTGTGTTGACGGGTCGGGGACAGGTACTCGGGTACCGCGGGTTTCGGTTTCAAGAGCACATTAAACGATGTGTTCTCGATACCCTTCGGGTCACGGGTATGGCAAAATGCAATGCATACCCACACAGGTTACTGGAACCTGTGCCATTCACTTTCAAGAAGAACTTTGATGCTGACTTTGAGCCTACAAACACCTATCATTGCTGGAATGGGATGAATGCTATGGAAGGTATGTAACTATTCCTTGAACCACTCTGCATACTTACCTCATAGCTTTGACCAGTTCTCCGGATGGATCTGCATGAACAAGTTGATGAAGGTTGGCCGTTATGGGAGCTAACAGAGGTATATCACTTGTTCTGAAGTCAGAAGCAGGTCATGTGGATTAGATGTCGGTCATTCTAGATTATGCAGCAATTATATGCATAAGAGGGATTTTTTGCGATCATACATAATTTTGTCTAAATTATGTCTAATTAGCATGGGAGGGTTTTCCTGATGCCCTCCCCTCCTGACCCCGACCCAGACGCAGACCGCGGGAAGACGGCGGGCAGCGGCTGCCCCGGCACGGGAAAGTTGGCCCAGCTCGCGAGCGGCGCGGCGAGCGCGGGCGGGATCGGGTGCGCGGTGTGCAGCGTCGCCAGGAGCGCGCGGAAGGCTGCTTCCTGTTCCCGCGTCGTGTGCGAGGAGGACGGGGAGGGCGACGAGGGGGCAGAGAGAAAGTACGCCGCGGCGCGCACGCGCGCCTTGAACTCGCCCTCCCAGTCGACGTCCTTCGCTTTGCTCCCGCTGCATCCGTACATCGTCAGCAAGGCGCGCTAGCGCGCGGACCTGATGACTACATACCTCGGTTCCCCGTGCGCCGACCCGTGCCCGTGCCCATACCCGGGCGCGACCCCCGCATTGATCGCGCGGCGCGGGTCGTCCCACACGCCGAGGTATATCTCCCGCCAGAGATGCCCGTCGGGCGGGCTCGCGAGGACCCTGTTGAGCTGGCGGCAGGTAACTGAGAGCGCGGCGAGCGTGTGCGCGAGGAGGAGGGTGTGTTCGGGGCGGAGGGCGGGGTCGTCTAGCGGGGATGGGGGGGAGACGCAGGAGGGCGCGAGGGCGATGAGGATGGCTTCGATGAGCTCGGCGGGGAGGGTGAGCAGGGGCGATTTGGTGGGCGGGAGAGCGTCGGTGGTGGACGTGGACATGGCGGCACTGGTAGAGTGCAGTGATCTGTGTATGTCAGTCTGGTAGTTAAGGCGGCTTTAATCCCTTGGGCGTCAAGGTTTCAGTCAACCTCTGAAGCCAAGTAGCATGTGTGTCGGCATCATAATGAGCACTCACCAGACGAGCTCTCGCAAGCGCCCGATGTATTCGTCCGTCAGACTCGTATCCTACCTGATCGGAATCGAACTGTCGACCAGAGCTGGATGCAACGCGATCAACCCCTTGCGCGCTACTCCATCTGAATCGTATGCTGGTCACAGCGTGAGCACTCACCTGGCGAGTCAGCTAACACCTCCCTCTGAACCGCTATATGGGTCAACGTCGTCTTATTAATACCACTAAGACTGTGACGCTCGGTACCGGAATTATACCGCCGGGAATGCAAAAGCCAGAGTTATTCTCGTAGACGCGAAACTTGTGACCACGTCCGAGCCGTCTGGATCCGGCGCTGAGGATGTTTTCCGGAGAGAAAGAGATAGAAAGAGCGTGGAAGGTGCAACGGAGGGCAGGTGGCGGGACGGTATCGAGCCAGAGGAGGCTGTCAAGCTGCTCCCTTAGAAACAATTGTATGGCATTTCTTAAAGATGTACAAGCAGTTAAACCTTGCAATTCTACAGCTATGCTTATCCAAGGTAGGGCTATAGCTTCGCTTAAGAGCACAAGAGCACAAGACATTCTGACCGTGTACTAGCCAAACCTGTCAGTAGAGGGCCATTGCTATGCATGGCAGGACACGAGTCCTGAGTTGTGTCTGATAAGTGATAGCATTGGGTGTATAAATGTTCCAATTGATGTATACAGTACTCTTTCTTATGCACATATCAAAAGCTCTGTATGTGCAATGTCCCCTTCATTCATACTTTGTCCTCCTGTGGCCCTGCCATCATTATACCATAAAAGTCCCTGCCACTCTGACAGATTAAAAGTTGGTTGGTATTGGTGGCTACAAAATTGTATTTGTACCCAGCCCAGGGGATAGTAGCAGCTGCACTACTAGACACAAGTAACATAGATCAAAGTGCTCCTCTGCTGCCAATCTTTGATTGGCAGCTCTGTCACACAGGTCATTTGTCCCCAGTGGAAGAGACAGTCAATATCACCTGCAGACTCCAGGTAACATCCAACCAGAACCAGAGTGCTCATCCACTGCCAATCGAATTGGCAGCTTCCTCACACTCATTTTTCCTGAACCAAGCTGAAGGACAGTCATTGGAAAGGATACTCAAAGAGTACCCCAAGCAGCTGGGAGCAGAAACAAAATATATATATTATACATGTACTAGTTTCAGTTTCTCAAGGGGACATATAGAGACCACTGAGCAGAAGAAATCAGGGTTCCAGAGGCAGCAGAGATTGAAAAGCACAGGCCCAAGATGCCTGCAACCAAAGAGACTTGTATCATAGTCTCTGCCACCCACATGTCGACTCAGACTATGTGTGTGAAAAACAATCAATGTTGAGACTGGTTCCCACAGTAACAATCCATCAAACTATTCAGCAGTCAGTGTATTATTTCAGAACACAAGTGCAACATTCAACAACCTCTTATAACCAACCTAAGATCAATGTGTATGTACCAGTAATGATTGGATTAACAGGAAGCACATCCCACCAAGTTGACATGCTTCAACTGCTGCACGTCCTAGACTAATGAGCGAGTGGGCAACTATGACATCACTCAACAACAGAAATGTGCTTTCTGCAGTCAAGCTATGTCATAATAAGCAGGAGCCAATGAGAAGCCAGAGATCCCAACCGGCGCAGCACCTCAGCCACCGACTACAAACAGCCACAGAAGTCAATTCCCACGGTAACAACATGCCACACACGACAAAGTGCATGCAGTAAAGGAAGGAGATATGAGTAAATGCTCAAAATATTCCAGTAGATGGATAACCCAAAAAACCTCTTCGTAGAAGAAACCATGGAAATACACCGAAAGCCCAGGACGAAAACACAGTATTATTGAAACCAGAGACTACAAATCCGATTAAATCCGATCTTGTAGTCTTTTTGTAGTCTCCAATACCAATGGACTTTAAAGCGGACATTAAACAGTGTAGTCAAGACTACAACCAAAAAGTCGCACGCATTCTCGGCATCGCGATTCCCACGGGGTACAACGTTCGGCACACATCCAATTTTGTGGGTAAGGACTCATCCTTCCTAAACTCAGGACTTGTAATTACCATTTTGGCCTGACCCCTTAAGGCCTTCAGATCATGTTTCTACTCTACACTATCATTATAGAATAAATTGTTCCATGCAATCTCCAAACAGTTTAATACATTACTAAGTGACATTCTGGATGGAAGAAATAGGTAGGACATCAGCATACACACCCCATTAAGCTTACATTCTTATCTGTGCATGGCCTGTCTTGGGCTCTTAAGTAAACCTATAGCCCTACATCGGATAAGCACAGCTGTAGAGTTGCAAGGTTTAACTGCCTGTACATCTCGAAGAAATGCCACATAATTCTTTCTAAGGAGCAGCTTGACCAATGACAGCCCAATTAAAAGCTGTTTTGGGGAACACAGGGTCATACACCTCTCATATATACTGTAGGACTTGTACAATAGACCTACACATAGAGTCTGTGTCATTCTATCCTAGGAGAAAACAATCCATATCAACAATGAGGGTACAATAGGGGCAAAATATATGTGGGACAGTGGGACAGCCCACATGGAAGGTCTACCAGGATAGGATTCCTGACTGGCCACACCATGGGACAGTCCCATGTCCCATGTCCCACACCCCCCTACTTAGGGGTAATATTCATGAAGATCAGTTACCCCTAGTAGGGGTATCCAGGGGATATCTGAGTTGTTTGTAGTCCAAACTAACATGTCGGAATACTACAGGTTGCATGCACATCCCTGGTCGAGTCTGATATCCCAAGCAGGGTAGTGCCCTGTTCGCCTCTCGTAGAAATGCGCCTGCCATAACTAATACCAGAGAAACATAAAAAACCCCATGCTCAGATCCAAAATAAACCATACCATACCACACCTCCCCCTCCCTATCCACCCTCACTGCATCACCTTCCACATCCAACTTGGACCTATCGGACCACTCTGCACACGATCCCCCTTGGTCCACAACCCCAAGACGCCCATTGCCGAGCCGATCCCGCCCGTCTGGACGCCCTCCACTGCCACCCCGTCCTGCCCGCGCTGCGGATACGCAGGGTCAGCCCACTCAACTCGGCAGGTTAAGAGGAGGAAACCAGACTAGTACGCACCAGGCTCCAGCGCACCTCCGCCTCCGCCCAGTTCCTCCCGATCATACCCACCACACCGCACACTCCCCCCATCATCTCGTCCTAGACGCAATCATCAGCACACGAATGGCGTAAGGCAGCCTGAGATACGCGCGCACCTCCCCTTCGACGTATATATCCGGCCAGCCAGGGAATTCCGGATTCGCGGTGTAATGCGCGACCCGCAGCTGCAGCGGGGCGACGCGCGCCGCCTCCATCGGATGCGAGTGATAGCGGTACCGCCTCGCAGGGGAACGCACCTACAACACTCGTCATGTCACGCCCACCACACACCACACCCATAAACGACGCACGTTATTCTCTGCTCGAAGATTTGCGGGCAAGCAAAGTCAGCCGTGGGCTCATCGGAGTGCATGCACGCCCGGCTCACGCGCGACCTTCCGATAATCCATCCAGCACATGCACCGCCTCCACGCTCCCTCCACACCCGCCCAGTCCCACCCCTCCTCCCTCACATCCGAGTCGTCCCTACCTGCTCCCGCACCGCATCCACTAAGGCCCGCGAGGTCCCGAAACCTCCCCAGCTCCGCCTGCATGCCATAATCGGTCAAGTTCGCCTCGATGACCACCCGCACGGCGGCGAGGCACGCCCAGTGCGGGCGGAGCATCCGCGCAGGCGGGGCCTGGTCCGCGTCCGCGTCCCCGCCCTGCTCTCCCTCATCCACAAGCAAGAACGGGCCCCACCGCCGGTACCCAAAGTCGTACACGCGCACGCGTGCGACGCGGCGCGCGCGCTTCCTCTCGCCGTCCGCGTCGCCGGCCAAATCCATGTCCTCCTCCCCGTCCGAGTCTGGCTCGGCCAGGAGGTCCACGCGGCGCACCGCTGGAGGCGCGCGGGCGGCCAGGAGCCCCGCCCCCGTGTACGCGACCACGCGCCAGAACACGCCCCCCGCTACGCTCGTGTCGAACGCCCTGCTGCGCATCAGCACACACCAAAACGCACGAAAGCTTCGACGCACGGGTCGGACACCTCCGCCCACTTCTTTCCCCGCCTTCCTTCACTCCGTGCATCGCCGTTCGCCTCTTCTGCGCCGGCGCTCCCCGTCCTTCCCCAGCCCACGAGCCGCCAGGCGACCTCCGCCGGCCATCCCCGCGCCAGCATGCCGCGCACCCACTTCACGTTCTTGCTCTCCCCCTCCCTCTTCCCCTCATGCAGCATCGCGAGCAGCGCTTGCAGGACGCCGGGGTCGGCGCATGCATGGGGGGCGGGGGAGAGGAAGTACGCCGCGGCGCGAGCACGCGCGCGGAACTCGCCCGCCCAGTCGACGTCCGCAGGTGCGCTAGGCGTCGCAGGGGGATCCCACGCGCGTAGGCATATCACGCGCCACACGTCCGCGCGGGCGAGGGCGCGGCAGAGGTGGCGGCAGGTAAGCGAGAGCGGGGCGAACGTGCGCGCGAGCAGGAGGGTGTCTTCGGCGGGCTCGGAGGAGTCGGAAGGGGATTGGGATTGGGGAGGTGGTCGGGCAGAGGCGAGGGCGAGGAGGATGGCTTCGAAGAGGGGCGCGGGGAGCGTAAGGAGGGGTGCGTCGGTGTTCCCGGTGGTGAGCGGTGGGGGCATGGTGAGGCTCCGTGTTCCGCAGCTTACACCTGTCAAATCGTCTTGGAAAGCGGTGGATACGATAAAACCATCCATTGACGTTCAATCGCATCGACAGGAGCTTGCAAACTCACCTAGAACGCTGTTAACTACGGACTGCGCAGATATAAGCAACCGTGACCCGCACCTGCGTACGTATCCCAGGCCTTATAAACCCCTCCGGGTACCGGCATTCTACATACCTCGATATCAGACAGATGATTGTTGGTTGCTTGTCTGAGGCTGATTGAGGAGGCGCAGTATCAACAAGAACAGCCAAAGTTATTCTCGTTCAGAGCACTTGCGTTCTTGTGGACGGTGCCGTGCTCACCCAGTGTCATGGAGGCAGGAACTGAATCTCGCAAGATACGGCGTCCATACGGTATAGGTCCGATCGCAGCGGGATGACGATCAGAAGGCGTGGGTGTGAGTAGACTCTATCCGTCAAATAGTTTGTACACCTACAACAACGAACGCAATCTCAACGCGTCCAATAATCAAAATGCTACAAGTAAAAATACATTCCACGCACCACCCCCCATGCCCAGATCAACCTAACCGCCGCTCAGCACACCCACGCAGCAGCAGATCACAACTTACTCATCGCCTTCTCCTCCTGCTCGAACAGGCCGCGCCCGACCTCCTCCCACCACCGCTCCGCCTCGCGGTCCGCGTCGTACCCGAACTGCACCTCGCTCTTCTTGCGGTCCGCCCACTGGTTCGGGTTCCCCTCGTGGTTCGCATCGTCGTCCTTGAAATCCTGCAACTCCCGCTCGATCTGCCTGCGCACCTCCTCCGGCTCGCGGCCCCACACGTCCGCGGTCTTTATCTCCTCGGGGTCGTTCGACGACAGCACGGCCTTGAGCTCGGCGCGCATCGCCTGCTTCATCGCCTCGTCGCGCTTCTCCTGCTCGGGCCCGTCGGGCAGGTGGAAGATGTGCTGGTTCAGCCGCGACTGGTTCTGCGTGTCCGCCGTGCGCGGCAGACGCAGGGACATGTACGCGTGCAGGAGCGGCTTGATCTGGGATTGGTGCGAGACGCGCGAGAAGAGGTTGCCGAGGACGGCGGCGTCCTCGATCGCCATCGCGGCGCCTTGGGCACGGTAAGGCTATGACCGACGTTATCAGCAAACGTGAGTAGCAGAGGCGGGAAAGGGTACATACAAGCATGGGATGGCATGCGTCACCTAGCAGGACGATGCGTCCGGACTCGTGCACCCAGTTGTCGAGCGGTCGCCGGTCCATCAGACGCCATTTCAGAGTGGAAGAGACAAAGTTGAGTAGTTTCCGTACTCTGGACGTGGGGCATGAGACATTGGTCGGCGATGAGAATCATCACGTACTCACCGAGGCTCAAAGTCGGCGAAGTCGGCCCGCATCTTGTCTGCGCTCCCCTCTGCTGTCCAAGACTCCACTGATCCATCATCTGGATGCAAGAGCACAAGATTAAAGAGCTTCTTTGCTCGCTGCGTGGGGAAGGATTAGCAGGGTTTATTACAGAATATTGATGTCGCCGCAACGCCAGTGTATCAACCCCCCGTAGCACCATAAAGTGCGTTCGGATGCACACGCGCGCCGGACGGGTACGGTTTCTGACGCCCAAAGCGCTGCATACTACACAGGCCTCGGCCGTGCATTCGAACGCGATCTCACTACATAGTATTGCGGGATAGTGACCGCTGGCGCTGCGGAAACGGCTCACAATAAATAGAGCACTCACAATATTGTATGCCATGAGATGTCTCCCGGGCGCCATCCAGCCCGTCATCTCCGGCGTGTCCACAAACGGCTTCAAGTCCGGATCCTTCTCCATAAGTTCGGTGGGGATAACTGCTCGATACGCAGCGTCCCCCGTGGGCTCCGCATTCGTCGTCTTGCCGAGAACCACCGTGCGGATGAGACTCTTCACGCCATCTGCGCCGACTAGGAGGTCGCCGGTAAACTTCTCCCCAGTATGCAATGTTATCGAAACGGAGTCAGGGCCAGGCTCGATATGCGTGACAGTCGAGTTCAACTTTAGCTCAACTTGATCCTTCGCGAGGTCGAAGAGGAGCTTGTGGAAGTCAGCTCTGTGGATATGCACGTACGGCGCGCCGTACTCCTTCTCGATCTTGTCTCCCCACCGCGCATAGCCGACCCTCTCGCCCGTGCTATACCGCCTGAACACGATGGCCTCCGGCTTCACCGCGATCTTGCTCAGCTGCTCGCCGAGGCCCCAGCGGATGAGCAGGCGGCTGACGTTGGGCGTGACCTGGATGCCGGCGCCGACCTCGCCGATCGCCGGCGCGCTCTCGAATACGGTGACCCTGTGCCCCGCCTGGCTGAGACAGTGCGCGGCTGCGAGCCCGCCGAGCCCGCACCCGACGAGGAGGATGTTAAGGGACAGCGGCGCCTTGCGCCCACCGTATAGGTTGAGGTTGTGGGAAACTCCCTCGGCACTGGCGGCGGCGTCGGCCGGGACGTAGTGCTGGTGGCGGGTGAGCGGGGGAGGCGCGCTGAACGGGATACTCACTTGTGGCTGGGGAACGCTCATGGCTGCAGCTGCGAGGGGGACTGTTGGCCTTCATCGCGGGCGGGAATGCGATCTGTTTTATGCTTGCCCATGGGTGATAATTGGATTATCCTAATTTTAGTGCCTAGCATACGGTCCGCACACTCTGGTTAGGGTTCCGCCTGCCATACGGGGGCTCGTCCGAGGATTTACAGTTATTTTGTGACGCTGTAAGGGTACTTGTCCCATCCGGATATTCACCATTGCCATTCCGCTGGCGATTGGGCGTCATCACAGGCAGTGGGTCAGTCCGTCGTCGGGCTCGTATCATCGGCGCGCTTGCAGCGTATGGTAATTGGTATGCAAAGTCGTTTATTCGGTATGGGCACTCGGTACCGGACAGGCGGGAGGAGTTAATTGCGGTGATGCCTCTAATAGCTATATCACTCCCCACGGCTCCTCCAAAACGTTCATGCTGGCCTATCACGCGGGCACGTCTCTGCCAGTCCGCGAGAACAGTACAGACAGCAGGCGCTCGCCGTCGTCGCGGGCCTCTGCTCGGGACTGCAGGATAGTGCAGGTGAGCTCCGTCCGGCTGATGGAGGCGCGCCGCAGAGTTGATCACGACTCGAATTTGTTCAGCATGAATAGCGGAGGATGAAAGGAACAGCCACAGATTACCCAGTTCACCGCTTTATGTGCGTTTGATGCCGATCCATGGGTCGTGTCCATCGAAGTCGAAGCGTCGAGCAAGCCAGATTGCGTTCTCATCGGGCGCCTGCTGTGCTCCCATTCGTAGATATATAGATGCCACTTCCTGCCTCCGTGAAGCTTTGGAGCGCGCCTGCTATTGGACGGATGGGTTTGTGGCCAAGCTTAACTATAATAGACAGGCAACTGGATTGGCCGAAGAATCAAGATGAGGGAACCATACAGATAGGGTACGGCAGTACGTCCTATGTCTCGGCACACGCTGAGGTGCCATCTGCCCTCGCACAGTCGCAAACACGGCTAGTTCGCCTGGTATTCGAAATTCATCAGCGGATTTGTATTTCCTCGCACGGGAGTGCACTGAAAATACGTCACCATCGGCCGTGTGTACCTGTACTCTCCTCCGTTGTCTCGACTGGCTGACCTCCATGGGCTTACAGTCCAAGATCGATACCCCGACCGAGGCGGGCGATGCGAGTATCAGATTTGCCGGGATCAATACGTCGGCGCTAGTCAGCGCGTTACCAGGTATCCCCGCACAGACACGGACATTATATCCACGGTCCATTCTCTCGGGGCGTCTAAATGACATGCAATCCAGCGTTCCCTCCAGCTGTTTGGGTCCACCGGACACCGCCGAATGCACGACCAATCATTCCCCATGTATACCCCGGACACGCGCTCGGGCGTGCGATTCGGTGGGACATTGCCCTCCAGATGGCGGGGATCGTGGGCGTGCGACTCTGCCCGCGAACTTGGTCGCCGCGTATACTTACGAGTCCGCACCAGAGAAGCGGAGGGTCGTTCGCGCTCGGCGACCGCCCGCTCGCATAGTTGCGCAGAAAGGTGTTCGCTGCTGGAATGGCACCGCTGACTCGACCGCGATGGGATAAGACCGAGTTCTCTTCTTGTAAGCACGTTCCGCTTGTCCTACCGATTGCAGCGTGCTGCACACCTGTCTTACGGGACCACTTACCTGGCTCGGAGCGCCCTCCTCCCTCGTCGTCCACTCGCAGCGTATCTGGCTCTTTGATCCGACGACCATAGCCACTCGTCACGCTCAGCAGACCATAGCTCGGGTGCGGTGCGCACCATCCCCATTCCCGACCTCCTGGGCGCATTTCCCCGGAACGCGCGGCACATCTTCCTCCCTGCACCAGGGCCAGCACGTGCAGAACCCCCGAGTTCAGTGCCGGAGACCGGACACGCACATCGGATACCGTACGCGAGACGCTCCATCGCCTGTCCCGGTCAGGCCGGCCCCTCTGCAAGCACCATTCCCCGCAAGAACGCCCGCCGCCCCCGCGGCACTTGCATAATCGAAGGCATGCGGTCGACCCATCGACATGACCCCCCTGCGCCAGCTCGCCTTTTCACAAAATACATCAGGTGACGCCACCGTCTACTGTGATATATATAATATACCGGTAGCCCGCCTACGCGGGAAATCCAGCTCGCCGTCCGTGTCTGTCCGGAGTATACAAAATGTAGCCTAGCATCATCTACAACTTCTTATATCCAGCACGCGTCATATCCAAATCGAGAGCCCCGACACAAAAGGAAATAAGAAAAAAATAAGATACCCGCGCTAGGGATGCTCGACGTGCACGACGACGCGCTGCCCCGCGAACAGCGGGTGGGCCGCGTCGTCGCTCGCGGTGATGCGCAGGAAGCCGTTGCATTTTCCCTTCCTCTTTTCCGTCCCCATTTCCACGCCGTCTTCGCTCTTCACCTGTAGCATATCCGCGTCAGTGCGTGGGGAGGTTCGGGTGGGGCGTGGGGTGTGAGGTACCTGCGAGGAACCGGGGGAAGAGGAGAAGTACCCCATGAGCGTTTTGGGTTTCTTCGTCGGCGGTTGGGTTGCGCTGGAGGGGGTGGGGGAGCAGGAGGAGGAGTAGCACAGGCAGGGGAACTCTTCCCTGCGTATCCACGGGGAGGACGTGATAACTGTGCCCGTCGACCTGCGCACCACCGTCGTCAGCACCACGAATACCCCAAGCACACGCAAGAAAGGAAAGAGAGCACCCAAGCGCCACAAAAAGAGGAGGCTGGTACGCACGCGAACGCCCCGCGCGCGGGCGCGCAGCTCCGCCGGAGCTCCTTGACCACCTTCGCGACGCGCCGCGCGTGGTCCGTCGCGGGGCTCCTCACGATGGAGAACGTGCCCGCGAACAGCACGCTCCCGCGCGCGGAAGCCGCGGCGGAGAGCGCGCGCATGAGCAGCGTGGACGTTTGGTAGGGCGTCGGGGCGGGCGCGGCGGCGACGGAGGGCGTGCGCGGGGCGGGGTGAGCGGCGGCGGTCTCTGGCTCGCGCGGGCGTTTTAGAGTGAGGGCATCCCGCTGGGAGGCCGCGAGCAGCGGCTTCTCCTCCTCCTGGGACGGCTGCGTGTCGTAGACCCTCTTCCGGTGCAGGTCAGCAGTGATCGGCGTCTCCTGGGCACTCGCACTCGCAGCAGCAGCCCTGCGCATCCTTTTCCGGCGGTCCTTCTCGCGGCACTTGAAGCACGTCTTGTGCACGTCCGACGGCGGGACGCGCAGCTGGTGGCAGTTCGAGCAGTTCCTGTACGGCGCCGCGGGTGAGGGCGAGGCGAGCGCCTGCTTCCCAGGGCGGTCGAAAAGCGTCGCGGGCGTGGGCCGCGCCTTTTCTCTTTCTTTGTCCGCGGCGCGTTTGAGGTCGATGGCGAGTGAAGGGGCGGGGTTGAGCGTCCTAGGCGCCATGGGGAACGGGCGCGGGACGGGTTTGAATTTGAGCGCGGGTGTGGGGGTAGGCGCGTCCATGTCTGGTGCGAGGGAGGGCGTCCGGTGGTCGCGTCGCAGCCCGTCGCGGACGCGCTGGGCGGCAATCGACGAAACGCGCGGGGTCATGTGACCGCGGTGAAGGTGACGTCATGAAGTCCTCATATGGATTCCGCTGTCGACAACGTCTCAGGTGGCCGCACTCACAACTGGATGTGTCAGCGTACCTCAGCTGCTCCTCGAGAACAACCCAAGCAAATCGTTCCTTGCCCCGGGTTGTACACAGTCGCAGCAGCGTACCGTGCGCGCGCCCGACTCCGGGTTCGCGTCATAGCTAGGAAGTGCTGTGAAGTTTGAACGCATGACTTTGCATATATGTGCATCTGTTCTGCCTTATTCGAAACAGGTGTTCACCATATACACGCCGGCCAAATCATATAGTAGTATGTATGCAGAATGCCGGCGTTTCAACGCGACTCGGGTTACACGTCGCCGCACGTTGCCTTTCTCAGTTCAGCGCAGCGCCCCCTGGGCGTGTCTCCTCTCGAACAGCCCACGGATATGATGGAAGGACACAGGTCAGGCTACCTCGCAGGGGAGGATATCGATATCGACGTCCTCATCGCGATCCCTGCCCGTCCTCAGCCCCACAACCCACAACCCATCACCTCGCACTCGCCCGGAAGACACCCCACCGCGCTTCCCGGGGATCCGACGGTGTGGGTATAGGGACGACCCTGCCGGCGACGTTATGCCCCTACACTCGCATCCGGCCCGGCGTACCTGCCCTCCCCCTCCCCTCCCTGCGCCGCAAACGGGTGGAGCGGTCGGGTCGGGGGACGGGCGGGGACGCAGAAATACAACGAGAGCCGGACCCGTGCGTCGTACCCCGTCTTTCCCTCTGATGTGCTACAGGCGACCGTCGCAGCGCTGGGCTCTTCCCCTGCGCACGCGCCTCATGATCTCTGGTCGACCCATACGCGGCGGGCCCTGTATCTGCCTGGGGGGAGGGAGGGGCAGGCGCTGGGCTCCGTCCTGTCGGCCTCGTCTTCGGGTGCGTGCCCGTCCAACCGCGGACGGGCGCTTCCAAGGCGATGCCCACTGCCATGTATGCTGACCACGCGCGGATGCAGCCCGCTCCCCTCGACTCCCGCCCCGATGTGCGTTGCGCGCGCCTCGATTTGCACACAAGATACCCCGGGATATACCTGACAATCGTCTAGACGAACGAACGAACGAACGAACGAACTATATTGCGCGGCGAGCGCCGGGGCGGGTACGTCAACCACCGCTGGGCGCACAGCGAACATGGCTACGGCGACGCGGGAATAATGCAGGTGATCCGATACCCCCCACCTCGTCTTCAGGGCTCACTTCCGCCGCGCCCGCCTCTCGCGCGCAGAGCCCGCCCGCCGTTCCAACGCAGCCCGGAGGTGCTGCGGGTGGCAAAGGGCTCCGTGGGGACGAGGGAGCAGGGGAGGACATGATGGGCGCTCGAGCACTGCACGTCCGCCCCGCCAGAGCCGATCACCGGGGTGAGCGCATGATGACGGGCGGGCGGCTTGTCATTTCCTTGCGCTGAACTCGGGGATCGTCAGCGGCTGGCGCGGGCATTTTCCGACGTCAGCACAGGGCCAGTCTGTTCGCACCACGCACCGTCGCTTCGGCCAGTGCTGTTGCGAAGGTCGGCCGTCGCTGGGATTGCCACGTCGAAGAAATCGGGAAGAGTTACACACACGAAATGATGCGGAATTCGTCGCGATGGCTGGCACTATTATCCAAGGAGGTGCGCGAACAGTTCCGAATCCAATGGAGAAGGCTTTGAATCGCAGACGCCGCCGGCATCGGTTAGATGTGGCTGTGCTCCACTCTGTTGTTGAAGGCGCTCCACCTAATCACTTCGATCCGTCGAGGACCTCTCGCTAACCAGGACTTTGACGCTGCGCTAAGTACTCCTCACCAGGGCGGTGAACAAGACAATCCGTGATGAAGACACGCCATGGTCTGCTTTGCGCTCCATCGGTTGAGGTGGCCTGCACACTTGGGCTTGAGCGTGATCATGATGGCTCACTGACAGCGGTGTCAATGGCCTTCACTACTCGCTCAGTCGCCGAAGGCCTTCGCGTTTCATTATGTGGAGTAGTCTACGATGGGTGGTCGCCCGATTGCCTGGCCGTCTGCAAGGTAAGAAGACATCGTCCGCCGACTCAGCGCCTGGGGGCGAACCGCGAGGTATAAAGACCAGCTGAATCAACCAAGGAAGGCAGCATAACCAGGCGGCACACACACACACACACACCCATACCTGACATCGCCTTAATCCCTACTCACGCACTTTACAATGCTATCTTCCGCAGTCATCCTGCTCGCAGGCGCCGCGTCCCCACTCGCCCGCCTACTCGGGGCGCGCGGGTACGTCTTCTGCGGCACGACGCAGGGCGCGGAGCTCGCCGCCTGCCAGTCGATCCTGGACGACTGGAGCGGGCAGCTCGACGAGAGCCAACACTGAACGTACAGCGCGAGCGGCTCGTCGCCTCCGCCCCGGGCTGTGGGTCCTCGTTCGCGTTCCACAAATCTAGTCTATTTTATTGAGGTGGCGCGCGACAGGCTCGGTGTACGTGACCGACGCGGATAAGAAGGAGCCGGACGCGATAAAGGAGACGGTCCAGATTCTCATGGGCTGCGCCGACACGAGCAAGGGCAAGGTCAACGGCCTCACCACCCTCGCCGACGGCACCGGTGTGTGCATCGGCGGCAACGACGGCTGCGGCGAGTGAGTATCTCCCTCACCCTTACAGTCAGGACGCCCAGCTTACCCAAAACTCCCCGCCAGTTGCTTCGACGATGCAGACTTCCAGCCTCCTAGGCGCCGCTCCGTCGAGCCGATATTCTCAAACAGCACCCTCGAGAAGCGTCAGTTCGCCGACATCGCTGGCAGCGTCGCCGAGCTGCTCGACGCGATCCTCGGCCAGGGCGGGAGCGACAACACGAAGCGCGCGAACGGCGTGCGTAACGTCGTCGACGGCATGGCGAAAAAATACGGGCCCATCAACGTCGTCGCGTGCCACACGGACCACGAGGCGAAGTTCGACGGCGTGCAGGGCACCGGACTGGGTGCACCAGCACTTCGAGATCGAGATCGAGGTCGGTGGGACCATCGGGTACGAACTGTACCTCGGCAACACTGTCACCTTCAGGCGTAATGGTGACGGTGGCGACATCAACTGGGGCTGGTGAGTGCCCGCAGCAGCCTTTCGCTGCGATCGCGATCGATTGACAGTCCGCGTTTCGTAGGAATGCCGCGCTGGCAAAGCCTGCTGAGCAGGACGGCTCTTTCCTGACTTTCGCAAACCGGAAGTGAGAGAGGAGGCTGGGTGCTCCAGCTATCGGCAGCCATCTTGCATTGTTATCTCTGCTCTGTCCCGGTCCCCGACTCCCACGGTAGTTGGGAGGAGGGTTCTGTCGGGAAGAAATGGAGAAATGGTCGCTCCACCATACAACTCGCTCTCGCCGTGAGAACCTCATGTAAGCAACGTCCCGACTGGACCGACGCCACTTTCGTTTTGACTTGAAGACAACTGCCCACACACACCTGATGTGAAAGGTCAAAGTGATGCAGTGCGTAGCATTCGATGAAAGGATGCATTGACACAAGTGAGGCTTACAAATGAGACTAGTATCTCTGAGCGGGGACTGGGAGGAAACCCCTTTAAATATTGATGTAGATATAAGACAGGACTATATCGATACTGTGTATGTGTCCGTACGCGTCAAGACTGGCATTCCGCAACTTGACCAGACACTAGTACCTGGAATACTTGATGGTTTCTGACTGGAGTCGGGGATTGGCGCTTGCGCCGCTACGATACATGATCTCATGATTCGGACCTTCAATCGATAATTTATACAGCCTTGTCGTCTGCTATATAATCACATCTTTCTCCAGACCTGCAATCTGAATGTATAACTCATTGTTGTACTATCCAATGAAACCCCGCAGTGGGTTTGTCTCTACCATCTCGGAAGTATGAATACTTTCCTTCCCGTGTACCTGTCGTCTCACTGACGTGGCAACATTCTGTGAAGATCAGGAGCAAGGCGAAGGACCGTGGTTTGACATAACGTATATACCATAAATCATAAAGGCGCGTATGTAACATGATGGTGCTCATAGAGACCATTAAGGGAAGCGTATGTGATTATAAGGTGAAGGACGCTGTGTAAGCGTAAGCGATGGTAGACAGACACGCGCGTCCTCGAAGACGCATCCCCAAAGCAGCAGAGGCCAGAGGGCCTCGCATTGACATGGTTCTCCATCGGCATGAACTGTACCTTCAGGTCGGGATTTTGCTGCTGGGACTTCTCGATCTTCTTCTACTCCACCCCCTGTCGCTCTCTCGACGATCATGATCCTTCCTGCGGTCGTAGCGATCTCTATCTCGCTCCCGCTCCCGGGACCTGGATCGTGACCTCTCCCTCCCCCTATACCGGGAGTCGTACTTATCTCGTGGCCTATCATCTCTTGGCCTATCTCTATCTCTTTCCCGATCCCTCTTGTACTCATAGTCATAGTCATACTTGTCCGAACTCTTGCGGCCCCGACTATACCTGTCATCCCATGATGCCCTCCTGCGCTCCCGGTCACGATCCTCATCGTGCGAAGCAACAGAAGACGCCGATTGTGCGTGTCGAGAATAGGATCCCGAGCGAGACAACTGCGATGGCATACGATCAGAGGCTCGCAGCGCCCTGGGCTCGCGCGGTGGAGAACACGGCCGACGTGCATGCGCCTGCTGTGCGTCACCGTCGAGACAAGACATGGGAATAGGTATACCAGTCTCCGATGATGCACGGACTCCGTAACCCGATTGAGCGTTCGACACCGGATTCTCTGACTTAGGGGGACATGGGACGTCGGGGCTAAGCGATGGCGTGGTTATCGGAGTGTTACCCGTCAGTGGTGCTTGACTGCCAGGAGTGGTTCCTGAATCCAAATTTTTCGCTCGTTAGAACATCTCTCGATTACAGACAGTGTTGATACTCACTGAAGACGGGTATCTGAGGCTGCGAAGCACACGGCGGCACAGGGGAGTTGATACAAGGCCCTTGCATAAGAGTCGCGAACTGAGATGGCTCAAGCTTGACCCCTGCCTGGAGAAGAATCTTCTCGACCTTCTCGACCTCCGACAGCGGTGCAATAGCACTTCCAATCGTATTCAGGATCGGCGGAGGTGGCGGGCACGCAGGTGATCCCTGCTGTAATAACTGCTGTTGAATCGAATGCAGTTGTGCCATATCAATTTGCATATTCTGCGGTGATCGTCTCCTCGGATCCCGCGTAGCCTGCATCGCAGCAGGAGCCACCTGGACTTGCCCTGTTTCGGGGCCGGCATCAGCAGGCGTGAGCGGTCTGGGAGCAGCCCTAGCTCGTCTTATAGGCTCTAGCCGATCCAAAGGGCCTGTGCCACTCGGTATGGAAGAGCTAAATGGCACCGAAGGTTCATGCTCACGCTTGACGGGGATATTCGGTGAATAGTTGCTCGTCGTTGGTGTGCTGAATGCTGGAGATGGGCAGGCCGCCGGCAACGGCGATGCCTCGTTGGGAGGCTGCGGGGGTGGCATCATCGGAGACGCGAATTGCACTGGCGGGGATGCTGCCTCTGGCTTGATCCTGTGAATGCCCGCTGAATGGTCGATCGTAGTAGATCGCGAAGATAGGGGTGTATCGATAGATGATGCAACACTAGATTGTCGCACTGGTTCTTTTGCTCGCGACATCGTACTGGCAGCATTTGCTGAAGCAACTCTCCGAAGTTCCGATTTCGGTCCAGGTGGTTGCGCCGCGGGCTGACTTGCGGTCTGAGAGGGAATAACAGGTGAAGCCATTGCGCTCGAGGATCGTTCACCTCCAGGCTTCGGTCCAAACCTAGATGTCCGCTTGACCCGTGAAGAACCTGATTGCGTGCTCTCAGCATCGGTGTCTTGCGAACCCTTTGTATTCGATGCATTCGTCAGAGCATTGCCTTGCTCCCCGCCAGCCTTCTTTGATCTTCTGACAACTGTCACGCTCGCAGACGTTGATGCAGTCGATACCGTATTGTTAACCTTCTTTGAGGGACCAGGTGTAGCTGATACACCGGAGGTCACTGCACCGCTTGCGTTCTTATTCTTCGGAATCTTCAGTGTCAGAGGTGATTTAGTGGTGGATGCTTGCCCCCAGCCGGTCCCGTCACTCTTCGCCTGCCCTTTACCCCTGCTCGCGCCTTTCTTCGCGGCAGTGGTCTTCAAAGACTGTTCATCCCCGTCGTCGTCGCTTTCCACTATTCTTTTCCGTTTCTTCACCTGAGCCAATTGGCCCACGGCAGCATCACCTTTTGCGCCTTTCAGCTCCGCAGCCGTCTTCCGAATGAACGCCTGCATCGTCCTCGCAACCTTCGCGTTCCCTCGCACGTCTTCATGCTCCTCGCGCACGTTCTTCCGCATGCTGCGGATGGCCGCTGTGAGCGCCTTGAGATCAAGCGCGTCCATCCAGCTTCCGTCTTTATTCTTCTTCGTATTGCGAGAAGGCATCTTCGCCTCTATCCATCCGTGGATGAGCACGCCGACCATGACGAACTCGATCGGGCTCAAGCGCGCAGGGCGACGGAAGATAATATTGCATTCGCTGGTGGCGGCAAGCTTGATATACACGTCAAACATATCGCGCACCTAGACGGCAGGATGAGCTATCATCGCCGCAAGAGGACGAGAGACAAGCGAGAGTCATGCAAGTCGACACGACTCACCTTCCCTTCGATTTCCTTCCCTATGCCTGGCTTTTCCATATACTTCACCAACACGTCTGTATGCGGGAATCGCGAGAATGACGGGTACTGCTCCACGAAATATACTGTCGTCAGCATGCACTGGAAGTCCCTCCCTAAAGCGAGAAAAGAGATGGGTCAGATCCTCTCTATTCGACTGATGGGCACACACCTCTCTCCGTCCTCCAGTCGAGGGTGCTCCCGAATCCTTGCGGGGCCGGACCGAGTACAGCACGCTGTAAGTTACGAATGTAAGAAGAGAACGGGCCGTTCAGCGCTTGCATGCGTTCTGCCACCTAGTCAGTGGCGTTGATTTAGTCAACCCAAAGTCAGTGGTGCGCACCTGCAGGGGTCAGCGCTACACCAAGTTGCACTCTCTGCGACACGCCACGAAGTGAGGACATAGTCGCATTGATTCGAGAAGCAAGTCACCTGGAATATTTCTCGTTCCTGGTCCTCATTAAGGCCGTCATACTCGACGCAAGATATCTACACCCAAGGAGATTGGTCCATTCCGTCAGGCACACGCTCTTCACGCTAAGTATATGCGGATATTTGCACCTGTTCGTTACCAAAGCGGTTGATGTATGCTCTCGATAGGAGTCTTCGCTTTTGCTTGCACCCCGGCGTCTGCTTGTAGTATAACCGCTCGTTCGTGAAGCTGATGGAGATTGGTGATGAAATGGGTTGAATAGCGTGAAACGGGTGAGAGAAGCGCAGGAGGTGATGAAAGTGGTGAGCCACCGAATGATGGGATACCGACAAAGAATACGTACGAATCTTTATCTGAATGGTGAACATTGCAAAACCGGCATTTAGTTACTAATGCAAGGTATTCGTATACACACTTACGAGGAATCTGTGATATGGGAATGTATGAGTTAACGATATGTTATGTGTTTCTATGAGATATTCGAGTACTCACCAACCCGTCCATGAACCTGGAAACGACACCATGAGTGGTGTAAGGCGCAAGTCAGTAAACTGATGAAACAATGCTACGATAATAAACAGCATATATGATGTGCCACCCACCTCTGAATCGACGTCAAGCGTTGCTTGCCATCAATACATACACGCTGTTCTGTTCCGTCATCGTGCGAAATGACAGCTGGACACAAATGGGGGCATCAAAGACCTCCTTCGGTGATTCGTGAAGTACTGGAAGACGCACCGAAGATGATGGGTGGGATGTAGTAATGCCGCAATATGGAGTCAATGAGGCCCGATTGCTTCGTTTCAGTCCAGACAACATCTGACGAGCTTCAGTATGGCGCATACAAAGGGCAGCAGCGGTGTACCTCTTTGATACTCCGGGTCGAGATCGATTGATCCGTCAACGATTTGATCTATATGTGGCGAAAATCAATCACTGGTGATTCTGGCGAGACAGCCGCCTCATGAGAGGGGCATATAAGCGCCCACAATAGCGTCGTCAGCGCTTATCAGAGGATGCTCTTCGTCTCCAACCGCAATGTGCGGGGACGATGCTACAAAGCCAGCGCTCTCTGATCCCGAACACAGTGATGTCGAAGCATAACCGAGTTTGGGAAGCCATGGAAAACAGGGACAGGAGGTATGTCGATTGTTCTATGTGCATCGGCAGAACAATAGAAGTGAACACCGCATACACCCCTTATCCCCCACAGGCGCGCAGTAATGGAAGGAAGATGCAAATATAGACTGAACGTACCGTACAACGATTTCGCGGTATACTGCGTCGTCCTGGGTGGCCTCAACGCGTTCGTGATCACGTAGTCCCCCTTCTGCCCTTTACCCGCTTTCTTCCCGGCGCCGGTGGCATTGGCTGCAGAGCCGCGTCTAGAGGTAGGCACGTACACGTTATCCTCTTCATCCTCGGACGAGGGCTCGTAATCGGAGAGGGAAGTAAGAGAGCTCTCCTCTCCGTCTGAAAACTCCGTATCCATCGTTTGGCGTGTTGTCTGCGTTCCAAAGCAGTGGCACAGAAGAGAGAGGAAATGCCAGACAAAGGAGCGAGGGACAAGAGCTATATAGGCGGCTGGTTCAAACAAAGGGGTGCTCAATGCCACCGCCGGGTTTTAAAGTCGCAACTTGAACCGGCAAGGTCAGTGCGTCCGGGAGGGCATGTGCAAACGTGCAATCGATGCTTGAAATTCGCTCAGAGCTTGCAATAAATACGAGAACAGGCGATTTTCTATTTGGAGATAGATTCTTCGTATTTATCTCGCGAACTTCGAAGTTTGCACATATTGGGGTTTGGCTATCCATGTGGACCCTCCGATCACCGCAGATCCCCTCCCGATGTTGTTCCACAAAGGTAAGGAACGCCAGACTGTTGCCAGACACCGAAATTCCAGTTGAAGGCATGTCGGCAAGGAAATAAACAAATAGCTGCATCGTATACAAGGAGACGGCAAGCTAGTTGCTAGAATGCCAGTTGGACAAGACACCATCCGAACGAGACAAGGTTCTCAGGGTACTCATGTGGGTGGCTTCGTACCACAATCGCTGGACCTGAATATTCATTTCAAAACTCCTGCAATAGCCCTCAATGCATCTCGTGTCCGGCCTCGACCAGGACACGTTCAGATGCTATTGTGTCCACAATCATGATACCTCATGATACGGGGTGTTCGTAGCAGCGTGTGGATGCTGAGGGGAGTTAGGGGTGAGTCAAATGAATGTCGCCGCTCTCAAGCAGAATCGATATCACTCTCGGACACGCTGAACACCCGTACATCTGCCGGTAAGAAGGTCATGCATCCTGCCTTATCTCCAGTATCGGGCTCAAGCTTTACTCCTCAGTAAGGGCCGGACAGCTGCAGCGCTGGCATGCCTCCACTAATATCTCGTGAAGCTCCGTTGGCGGTCCTTTCTTAGCGCCTGCTTATATCAGACTGGATGCCAGTTGCCTATGTCCATGATCCTGCGCACGCAAATACTTACGCTAAGTAACGAGCGCCGCGCAGTGATCACAGCTGTGCTTGCACTCCAAAGTCACCCCTAATTGCTGTTAGGTCGGTTCCGAGTCACCAATCTTTAGAGATATCAAGGCGCGGGAGAATGATTCAGGTACGCCCACCTGCTTATCATCGAGGCACCCATCGGGTAGATGCCAGTACTGACGGATGTAACCTATTTCGGTGGCAGCACCAGCACTGAACGTTGAAGTTGCAGGAATTCCTCGTTCAGGACCAGAGTGGTCTTAAAACCGGATGGAGCCCTGTTAATCTGAAGACTGGACTCTGGGACAACTCGGGGTTGCATAGATTCAAATTGATTTCCAGTAAGAATGCCTGTCTATTTGTGGCATAAATCACCCGGCTTGATCACCAGAACAGACCAAGAAGGATTCATTGACACTCATCTCACAGCACTGCCCCAGAATTGTCTTGTCCGGCTACGCATCCTGACATTCGACATTATGCTACTGTATAGGACTTGCAACCGATCCGAAATAGCTATTCATGGTGAAACACGAATACGAGGAAAGAAAGTGTTCCCTTGAGCGAACATGCGGGCACAAGTCTCAGGCATGAATGTACTGGGAAGAGGTGTGTTGTCCTCCAGCTTCTAAAATCATCTCCTCGACCTTCGATAACCCAGTGGTCATGTGGGATGCCGAAGGCCTGAATGGTTCATGTAGGTGTCCCAGTCAACTTCGCATACATAACCATCAAGATAGTTATCCCTCTCCGGACCGGACTTGCGCTTCGTCCTCGGTGAACTGCAACGTGTTTCAAAGCCTTCATTGACATTCATCGATTAAGGTACATTTAATAAATACTAGCAGAGTTACATTGGTATAATTTAGGGAATTAAAGTCCGTGTTTATTATGCAAGATAACGTGATGCGATGCAGATGCAACTGTCGTGTCAATGAGAGGAGTGGTCGTTCGTCTCATTTATTTACGGTTGGCGAAGGTTAGGAAGGAGCCGTCCTGCTCTGCGGGCTTGGCAAGCGCCGCGTTCCTGCATACCGCGCAATCAGTCACTCAGGTGAACATCTACAAGTGCGGTACTCACCAGCCCCAGTTGATATCACCACCGTCGCCATTGCGCTTGAAAGTACCAGTGTTCCCGAGGTAAAGCTCGTACCCAACGGTACCACCGATCTGGATGTCGATCTCGAAGTGCTGGTGCACCCAGTCCGTGCCCTGCACGCCGTCGAACTTCGCCTCGTGGTCCGTGTGGCACGCGACGACGTTGATGGGCCCGTATTTTTTCGCCATGCCGTCGACGACGTTGCGTACACCATTAGCGCGCTTCGTGTTGTCGCTGCCGCCCTGGTCGATTACGGAGCTCAGGAAGCCCGCGATGCTACCCGCGATGTCGGCAAACTGCCGCTTCTCGATGGTGCTGTTGGAGAAGGTAGGTGTAATGGAGCGGCGGTCCGGAGGGTTGAAGTCGGCGTCGTCGAAGCAACTGCAAGGTAAGGTATATCAGACCGAGTCCGGGATAAAGGGAGGACGGGATGCTTACTCTCCGCAACCGTCGTTGCCGCCAATGCAGACGCCGGTGCCGTCGGCGAGAGTGGTGAGGCCGTTGACCTTGCCTTTGCTCTTGTCCGCGCAGCCCAGGAGAGTCTGGAGGGCCTCCTTCACCGCGTTGGGTTCCTTCTCTGGGTCAGTCATGTAAAGCGAGCCTGAGGATCAACCATGTCAGCGCATGCGATACTGAAGGACGAATGGGGAGGCAGACTCACAGCCCTTGACGGAAGCGACGTTCCACGCGGCACCATTTGCACCGTACGTGCAATCATTGTCCTTGACTAGCACACCGTTCCAGTTGTCGAGGATGGACTGGCATGCAGCAAGGTCCGCGTCCTGAGTCGTGCCGCAGTGGACGTCTGCACGCGGCGTCAGCAAGCCGGAGAGGGGGGACGCCGTAGCAAGGGCGGCGCCTGATAGAAGGATGAGCGCAGAAGACAGCATTATGGAATGTGTTATGATGGAAGAGGTAGTGGAATCGGTACAGAGGACGGGTCGGTCTCTGATGAATTTCTGGATGGATTCTGCCATGCCTTATATACGGTGCTGTTCACCGACCCATATCCTTGACTTCGGGGAAAAGTGAACTTGATCTTGACAAACGGTAGAACGCCTGACCGACCGTACTCCACACTTTGAAACGCCAAGTTCGACTCAGTGGAACTGCACAATCTACACCTCACAGGTGGTAGAAAGCCCATCAACTCCAAGAGACAGCGCATAGTTGCAGACGTCTACCGGCAACTATGCGATGGAGCTATAACATGAGTATGACATCCTCTACGTTCCTCATCAACAATTGGAGTTCATAGCCATGGTTTAATTAGAAGATTGCCGACAAGAGGGTGCCCGGCCTTCGCGACGGATCAATGTGCAGTGCAATGCCGACCGACGTGCTCGGGTGCACACAGCCACTGATGTCAACGTTTACACTTTCATCATGGATCTTCCCCCGCTTCAATATCGTACAACATAGAAATATTCCTCCGATACTAAGTACCGTCACGAGAGGACATTTGGCTGCGTTTCGCAAGTCTTATGTCTCTCCTCAAGCTTCTTCTTTCCGTCTACTCACTTACCACCTCCTCTTGATGGTTGTTTTTGATGGCTCCCCGATATTTGATTGGCTCCACAAAATGAAAGGTGACAGTAGCAACGTCCGACTCAAACTGCGTAAAGGACGGTCTTGTGCTGATCATGCTGCAGTCATTTGCATGTCCAAATCCTTAGGCCTGACTACCCTGCCCCACGGCCTGACGGAAGAGGCTGGGTGCCAAGATCAAGCTTGACGCAACTGCAACGAAGGTAATCAACACCGGAGCGGCCTCTCCACCCCGAACCTCGCGTCTGCCGAAAAGGCGGCGAAATGCACCTAGCGCTGCGTTTCGGCACCATCTACTTGCTCCAGCTAACCGTAGGCACTGCTCTGAACTCCATGATCTGTGTCTTTCATCTTACCCGCCGTCTCAGTTGTTTCGGGGGTCGTGATATCATCGAAGACTTTGGCACTTCGACTTCAGTCGGTATGAACCTCGAGTACGGGTGCAGTGCCTTCAAGCGGTGTATATAAGTCCATCTCCGTTCTCGTCGTCCCTCCAGACCTCCAGTAGTCTACCTCCTTCCATCACCTTCTTCTCTGCATTCCGCCTACCTCATCGCACTTCATTATGAAGTTCTTCGCCACCCTCAGCGTTGTCGCTGCCGCCTCCACCCTCGCCTCCGCCGCCACCCTCCCGGGGCTCATGAAGCGCCAAGGCAACATCGACGACCAGCCAACCTGCGGCACCACCGCCGACGCGACGCTCTCCGACTGCCAGTGGCTGCACGACAACTGGCCCGACTTCCCCGACTGGAGCCCGACGTGCCACTACTGGGGCGGCTCCGTCCAGACCGCCTGGCGTCCCGCCTGTCACGGGAATTGTGAGTGCCTTCCTGACCTTTGCTCATCACCGTGACATTCTGATCGTGTACGCGCAGGCTGCGTGTACACGGACTGGAACGGCGGTCTCTGGGCGGATATCCAGGAGGCCGTCGCTCACGTCCTTGGCTGCGGTGACAAGGACAAGAATACCGTGAACGGCGTCCTACAGGTCGTCGATAGTGGCAGAGTCTGCCTCTCGAACGGAGACGGCTGTGGGGACTGTGTACGTACCGTGTGTACCCATTCTCGATGGATGCTTACCGTCACCCTTCTAGTTCGAGGATTAGATTGCCTCCACCCTTATTCAGAGACCTTTAGGTCTCACCATGCTTCACGATCGTTCAGAGCTTTATCTATATTCGCAAGTATTTATTGCATCCTGCCGTGGACATTGTATTGTATGAGAGAAATTGGAGATATTATCATCGATAGTGGGCTAATCTAATGAGAGTGACCAAAACGCATCGAGAAGACTATCGCTCTAATGCGTGATATACATTATGTTTAGTGTCACCATAGATCGTGCATGGAAAGTAAGATTGAGCGCAAAGCCGCACTGTGCACTGCATCCGGTGCGTGTTAAATATCCAGAAGCAGAAAGAGCGCCTTCTCTTGGTCGGTGAAGTCAATCTTGCGCCTCCTCCTGTGCCCAGCAGCCGACTCCTGTACCGCAGGGTCTCTCCCTACCATACACTTCACGAATTTCGGAAGGACCCTCGGGTCCTTTGCTGAAATCGGGAGCACAGATCGTACGCCTCTTGGAACGAGGAGAACTTGCGCTTGTCTTTCTGTAGTAACTTCCAGTCATCGGGGAGCGCGCTGAGGACGTGGCAGTACTCGCACGCGTCGGGGCCGAACCTGCATTTGACCATGAGCTGGGACAGACAGACGTTCCTCCCCCTAATGGAGTCGGAATGCTCGGGTCACCATTTCGTGAGACAAACGGAGTTCAGAGAGATGGAACGTACATCAGGTCCCGCACGCTCTTATAGTCCGGCGCATGTGAGTGCGCACAGTGCTGCCCCCGCGTGCACGCCCCGCGGTTATAGTACCTGCACGGTATGTCGTTTCCCGAGTGGTTGTACTCGCTGGAATTGGAACCGCAGTCCCACTCTTTGTCCAACGTCTCCAGCAAGGGCGGCCAGGCATCGTCCTCGGGCGTGATACTTGAATCGACCACATCGTCCTCGTCGGATTCAAAGAGGCTCTTACAAAGATCGAGCTCTGTCTGTGCCGCGGTGCACCCGGGGTCTTGTGTAAGGACTGTTTGGAAGTCTGACAGGGCGGTTAGCCGGATGTAGACGCTGGAAAGAGTATGCATCTTAGCACACACCTAAGATGGCACCCCTATACAAACCCAAAGCCTTTCTCGCCAAACCTCGTCTGTACCGGGCCTTATGGTACAAGGGATCCTTGCATAGAGCGTCGTCTGCAGCGGACTCCGCAAGCGTATACCTACCGCATCATTAAGGCAGTGAGCGACGTAGACAAACGCAGACTGGCCAATGCAGCGTTACACGGATATGAAACCTCATGTGGGCGTAAGGCATTTGCCCGTCGGTAAAATATAGTTGCTTCAAGGTACTCTTCTTTTCTGAAGTGCTCGTTCCCCGGTCTCCCAGGGGTCAGTACGGTTTAGGACTAAACCAATCAACCTTGCCTGTTTGTTGAGTGCTTCAGCCTCTTCCACGATGGTCTTGACGCGCGCTGCTCTCTGCGCGGTGCGTTCGGCTACTCTCTCCTGAATCTCTTTGCTGCTCATCTTCTTCGGTACTTTGTAACGTGTATTCTCCACGTCAGTGAGAACAGATCCTTTACGACGTGTCATGGTGAGTGGAAGATTGCAACGGGCGGAACGCAATTTATGGGGCGTGGCGGCCGGCGCGTTATGGAGATCCATTTAGCTGCGCGTCTCTATCACGTGCTGGTCTATCCGTCCTCCTCAAAGTTCCCAAATTCCTCCAAGCGCACAGGATCTATGGCGGCCATATATATCTGCTGATATCGGGAAAGCGACGGAACGTACTTGCCGTCAGGATAGTCTTATGATCGCGACCAGGGACAAAACATATACGCCAACCGAGGACCTGGTGATAAGCTTCCACGGCGGACAAATGCAGTGTCCAATTCCGCGGTGGCGCAGAAATTGGACAGTCTGTCTCTTCAACTGTCGAATTCCAGCCTATTCCAGCCCGACTGTCACGCTGTCACACTTGCGTCATCCTGACGGTGGCGCACGTTAGACACCGACGAGTGGGGTTTTCGTGTCGACTCCTGATCATGAAGATCTTATCTTGGGACGGACCGCCGTCTGCTCATCGCCGGGTCGCCAGACAACAGCGACGCTGTGCGCTCCCACCAAACGTTCATTGCCCGTGACTGTTGACGCTGATTTCGTGTCGGGCGTCGGGGAGTAGGGACATCGTCAGCAAGACCGGTTGCGATACAGCATTGGACTGTCGGCTTATGAGGCTGTGAGTGCCGTCTTGGACTGTCGATGCGCGCTGATGCTGCATATTGTACGGCGTAGCTTGGTCTGCCACCTGCTGGGTCTCAATCTATGGTCAATCCCTTGGTCGACGTCCGTGGGTTGAACACCCCTGGATCTACTCTAGCACCCCCCGACGGCCGCGAAACGGCCTCTTCTTGGTGTATACCTGGAGTGTCGTCACAACTAGTCTCATAAGTACCTCGTTGTGTCCCTTTGTCACTGAACTAACTGTGATGCAAGTTTAGGGTGTGTCGTTGTCGATGCCACCTGCAGGATCGAGACTTCGTCTGCCGATTTCGTGATCCCCCTTACCCTGGGACCAGCCTAGTGCCGTCGGCCTCAAACAGATCAACGCCATCGAGCACCGCTTCGAGGAGCTCCGAAATGCCTTCTCCTTCCCGCCACCATCAACGTTGCGCCCTTTCCTCCGGAGGACAATGTCGCCAGTGTGGACACCGCGGGCCTGCGCCCGCTCCCGCCCGCAGAGTGTGAGTCCACGCCACCGCCCAACCCACCGTACACGCCGCTGCCCACGTACGACCATAACCTGAGTCAGCTGCTGAGCCAGCTGGACGAGGTACAGAGTGGGGCGACGGGAGGGTGCGCGAGCACTGAAGGAGGTTGTGAGGTGCGTGCAGGGGGAGGTGAGGTGTTTCGAGGAGTGGAGGATGGGCTTGTAGGCGGTGTGGATGCGGATGGGAGCAGGATGCAAAGGAGGGCGGGCAGCCGAGGGAGGTCGAGAATGGGGTATCCACATCCATGCGATCGACGACAATGTCGAAGTCAAGCACTCGATGAAGCACCAGTGCCAGCTCCCGCTGCCATGGACGTCAATGAGGACGAGAACATCCCGGAGCCACCGGTGAAGATCGTAGTCGAGCCTGGGGATCCTGAGGACGCACCTCCTCCGGACACCTCTCATCAGGATGCTGCAAAGAAGGGAGAGATGGAAGTTGACCGGGAGGACACGGGATCGTGATGCCATTATCCAGGACATGGAATGACCAGTAGTGGAGGAGCCCCAGGACGCCAACGACGTCGAGGCAATCGCCGATGCTAGGGGTCGGCAGTACTTCAAGTTGTGTAATTGTTGTATTTGTAGTTTTGTGGTCAAGCTGACCGTCGAACAAAGCACTGTTCTACTATAAAGAATAGGCTGTACTGTACTAGAGACTTAATCTATATTATTTCCGGCCTCGACTTAAGTCATGCACGAGAAGTGTAGCTTCCGCAATGCCAAAGGTATGTGCTGGCCTCCTACGCAAAGCACCATGCGAAACAATATCATCCGGACGTATAGCGATCTCTTGAGCTGCAGACCGATTGTAGTAAAGTTTAGTAAGGAATCCTGGTCGACTGCTGAATGGGTTGCATCTTTGGTCATTCTCTGAGAGCTCCTGGTGTGCGCGAACAAAAATAAAAACTTGTTTGGTGTCCGTGACCAGCATTGACCAGATTGTCTTGATAAATCCTGAGGAGTAGCTCCCGTCAGGTAACCGGAAAATAATGGAGCTATTTCCCTCGTGCAGGCTATGGTCAGAGAAGTCCCTCTCCTTGTGCATGAAATGCTGCTTTCGAACAGCTGTCCGAGGTAGAATTACGGCGTTCTTTGGATGTGGCAAGTCTGCGTAGTGCCGCACGGTCACTCCAACTGCATGGAGATATGATAGGATGCAGTCATAAGCCATGGATGAAAGCATCTCGCCTGTAGTATGCTCCTTGAGAAACTTGAGATATGTCCCATCCGAAGCTGTCTGGATCGGCGCAACTGGCGATAGCAAGCTGTACGCTTTCGACAGTGGATCGTTAACTTGGATCGCATCTTGGATCTTAGCAGTTAACCGCCCATGGCGGCATATTTGCCTGAGCATAGTATAGTCAAGATCACCTGTTTTGCAGTCAGTAAAGTTTGTCAGACTTGGAGTCAAGCTGATATACGGGATACTCACCCATATGTCCATTTGTCTTGATTTTCTGGAGTCTGCCGTTGTGGCGTTCATATGGGAATTCACTGAGGGACATTAGTGGTCCCCAGAACTTCAGCATTTCACCATTATGCATAGCATAATGATGGTTCGGAACGGAACCTGAATGTGGGTATAACTTTTGAAGTGATGACCGATAGCGAATGTAGTGTTCCGTGTACCTATCTGCGGCGACATTAGAAGTCGAGAACGACCCGACGATGTTTGTACAAGTCACTAGATCATAGAAGTTGTCAAGCAGTGTTTTGTGTCGAGCAGTCTGCCGCCTTGAGGACCACATCTCCACCAGGACCATAGGGAGGATCACCGAGAACAGAATGAACCAATTATCAGCTTTCAGTTTCCCATGTGATTTGTCGCCGAGGTTTCTTGGAGGCCTCTCTACCCAAGTAGGGAGAACAACATCACCAATGCAAGCCCGGATCTTTGAGAGGTTAGTCGGATTAAATTCACAGGTAAGATGATTCCCGGGTTCAGATGGACCTGTCGAAGAGTCATCATCGCTATCGGATTCATCGTCGGGCTGTATGAAGTCATCATCACCACTCTCTTCTCCACTACTGTCAATGCGGAATTGGACAGGGCTGGTTGTCCTCTTCTCAGAGAGTGGTAAGTCATAGTGGGTGATGCTATCTTCGAGTAAGGCATCCACTTCAGCTGATAAGTCCTCTGTGTCGATATCCATAAAATTGTCATCGCCTGGGGCTGATGCTGCTATGCCCAGGTCATCCTTGTCATCGCCACCGGGCCCAGATTCAATACCTATTCCCCATTTCCTACGAGCATGATGCTGGAGAATACCCTCCATCCAATTATGCATTACACCGAGGACAGTATGTTGGACGGGGTTCCGGTAGAATAGCTTGTGAAGGGCAGACCATCGGACTCCATACTGAGAAAATAGCCGCTTCCTCTCGGCCTTTGTCTGTGCATCTCGCCAAAGACCAGCAGCCATTCGTACCTCTGCACCAGTCCGCGTTCCCCAGCTCGCAAGATCTAGAGACTCGATTTCACTCCTTCGCAGCGGACAGAAGGAACAGAATGGCTCGGCGCTGTGAGATGCAAAGCCAGCACCTTTGCGGATAGCCACAAGGTCACCGATGAATGGCATTACTCCAGCTCGAGTCCAAGAGCCATGTGGATGCTTGTAGGTGGGTATCAGCTTTCCGGTATAGAAATCAGCAAGCTGGTCAATGACGGGATCGACGATATGTGTGATGGTCGTGACACTTGGCTCATTTGGCGGCGGTGTGATACCAGCAAAGAATGTATTCTCCGGAGCCCATTGCAGATGTTCCGGAAGATTCAGACAGAATAGCATGATTGCACCAGTGGATATCTTCTTGCCTGCAATCTTATTCGTCAAGGGATTGAACCAGTCTATGAAGAAGCTGAAAACGAGATTCCCCCGAGTTGATGTGAAGGAACCAAAGCTTTGCCATGCTGGGCTGTCTCGTATACTGTACATGATCCCATCAGGGGATGGCTGACTTGTGTACGACTCCTCGATCAGATCTTCTATGCCAGGACGCGATAAGAACCATGTAAGCCATGCTTCAAACGACTGAGTAGTGTACAGCCGTCGAGGACAGGGTTGAGGTCCAGCATTACTCCCATGGCGTACAGTCCATAGAGCTTCACCACAAGGCTTACTTCGGCGTGTCTCCCGCCGTCGGCAAAATTCAGGACAATGATCCACTGGATACTGTGCAAAGCACTTTGGACAGCACACGGACCGGATTAGAACAGGATCAATTGACAAGGTGGACAGAGCAGAGTGTATGTCGTCCTTCAAGTTGAGTTTAGGCAATGCTGATTCAGGTGCCACCGAGACGGTGAGCGCAAGCTGGAAAGCCATGAAGAAAATGATGTGGATGACCTTCAGTACCACAGTCGAGGCTCGCCGGCTCAAGCCACAGCAAATGTGAAGCCAGGCTGCAAGTACGAGGGCGAGTGTGATGATAGGTGAGCTCTGTTGCTCGAAATCTACATGAAGGATTCAGCTAGTAGGGCACCGAATACTAATTATGAGCATACCTGTGTCCCTAGCCCATCCTCTATGCATATCTGGCTTCACAGTCTCAGTTTCAGAGAGTGGCCCTCCGCCAGCCTCAGAGTTATCGACAGATGCTTCCAACTTGCAAGATATGAGTTGCCTCACACAATCACAGCAAAGGATATCATACCATGTCTGTACGTCTTTTCCCTTTCCTGCTTCGGACCTTTGAGCGAGTGCGCCGCCCACGTTCCTTCTGCTGAGGTTGGTTGCAGTCATCCGTGCTCGACTGGTCTCCTTTATGATCCTGGCTATCATCCAGCTGATTTGTCACTGCATCTCGGAGGGCTTCATGATCCTTTACGAAATGTGCCCGGCGAGTCTTAGGATGCACAAGACGCCCTGATTGTGTTTTGCCACCGGCATCGACATAGCTTGCAGTGCTGCATGTCCTGCAGAGGCATACCACCCGGACAGCCTCGGGCGGTTGAGATCCAGCTCGAGTCAATTGCTCAGGGATGTTCATACAAGAAGGCTCAGTGGGAAGGTGAGATGTTCATGAGATACAGACGACCGACACAACACAGGAGGCGGATGATTGGGACGTAATTACGGTGACATGCATGCATATGATTACTTAAAAATGTATAAATTATATACATGCAAAGCTAGCCTACAATGTTCTCAGATGTGCCTATCTACCATCTGAGCAAATCTCTTGCGCTGTTCAATTACTCCCTTATCCTCATCCTGTCCAACGACTCCCCCATCTTCATCCGAGTCATCCTCCGCTTCATCACCTGACTCAGCAGAGATAGATTCCACCTCTTCGTCTGGGATGTTGTAACGTTTGAGCACCTCATCTGCATTCTCCTCGAAAAGCTGATGGTCGTCCTTCGCCTCAGCAGCGAAAAGAGGCACCTGCAAGATGAGCGATGCATCTGCCGGAAATGCCAGTCTTTCGTTGGTGATCTTCCTACGGACACCAGGGAGTAATCGGTTATAGAAATCGGGGTCAAAGTAGTCAAGCGGCATCGTAGTCGGTAGGCTTCGGAACGAGGAGTCTCGCGGATTGACAGGCCAAACTCGCTCTCGTTGAGTCCATCGGCGCGTTAGGAGAGTTGTTTCCTTCCAGACTTCATCAAACCTCCTGAAGAACCTATTCGCAGCTTCAGAGCGCTCTGGTCTCCGTCTAATGACGTACGCGCGAACGGACGGGTCCCATTCGTCGTCTGAGGTGGCCTTGATGTCGGATACAATGTCGATGTAACGCTTGGGGAGACCCTGTTCTTTCGCGAACTTCTTCCTGGCTTTTGCAAGCTGAAAGAGCATCAGAATCATCAAAATGAGGACATGTAGAAAGCCGTAGCTTACCCGGCAACGATTCTTGTATGCATTCCTCTGCTCCTCAGAGAGTGAAACACTACCCGGTGATCTGTCCTCCTTCTTAAACCGCTTCTGTTGATAGTGATGGACAAAGTGATCGTACAGCTTCAGGAGTAGCGGTGTATCCGACGTATATTTCAGATTCGGGCCCAAGAAAGTATATGTTCCTGAGACAAGGGCCTGCTTGAAGGTCGCAAGGGCGATGATACGACAAGCTGAGTTATACAATGAGTAGGGTGTGTCACGGAGGTCGGGACACCAGCACGTAAGCCCGTAACGAGCGATGTATGCCTGCATGTACTGGAGGATGTGCTCTTCGACCTCCAGGACATACGGTGGTGCAGTGCCCCGTGCTCCGAAACGGAATGACCGCGAGACATCAACCAGGCTGACATTGATTAATGGTAGTCCGGCGGTAGCTGCGATGAGATTCCCCTCAGAGGAGAATCGCGCGGCGAAGTCGGTGAGGACGTCCGAAGGTGGGACTTGCGGGACGGCGTATCGTTCTAGCCTCCACAAGATCCGGATATGTGTATACAATGCTTTCTGTATGGATACACATGTGAACGACTGCATCAAGAATCATGAATCATGAAAAAATCTTACCTTCAGTCCACCGAGATCAGGAGGCAGTTCAGAATTGAGGACACGATACACCTGCGCGGTAGGTTTCTTTGTCGGGGTTGAAGACTTTCGCCGGCGCAGCTTCGGGTTCAGAGGGATCTTCTTACGCTTTGGGAGGGGATACGGAAGACTGGATCCTCCAACGCGTTTCGGAGCAGTGCTGGCGGTGGCGGCGTTCATCGGAGAACGTGACGAGGCTCCAGACGCCTGTTGCGGCAATGGTAAGCGTCCCGGGGCTCCCTGCATCACAACGTCTTCCCCATCTTGCATGGCGTCCTCCCTGCATGTAACTTAGTGCCAGCGATAATAGAGATAGAGATACGACATACCTCGCGTTACCCCGTGCTGCCTGCAGCTCTGCATAGAGTGAATCTATCTGTGCCTTGTACACCTGCTCCCGCTGCTCGAATTCCGCTCGCAGAGATTGCTCCCGTGCGGACTGCGCTGCCTGCATCTCGACCCGGATCTGCTCATGTCGTTGCTGGACTCTCTCGATCTCTCTATGGAGAGCGCCCTCGATATAAGCTGCAAATTCAGGTGTCAGCTGCGGGACTTGACCGGGCGTTGTCACTGTGTTTGCGTTTGCGTCTACGGGCTGACCAGACATATGTATCTAACGTGCAAAGCGTGCCACTTGAAAGGATCGAGTAGCGAAATGATCAGCGGGCGAAACTCGAATAACTTATATTAGACTTTCGAGTTCGATCTTGAGCTATAAGCGAGGGAACTCCAAGGAATATTCCTTGCGATGTAACGATCGCTCTCTGCGCTCTTGACGGCCGCCAGAAAGAGGACCTTGGTGAAGAAGTCATCCAAGCCATATAGATGTACATTTCTCGACAGTGTATGAGCACTGAGAGCACATCCAAAGTTTGAATTGATCAGCATAGGTGCCGGGATCAGGCAGAGCCACAGCCTTATCGGTCCATCTCAACGGATGCGCAAATAGGCTTAGGTGACGTGAGTTTGCTTCGGACGCTCAATATTTCGACGTAGGCCGCGTTGTAGTGCTATAACAATACATATCATCCAAATTTTGGACCTTAGGTAGCCATCCGACAGCCTACAGGTCCCATTTTCGCAGCTGTCACGCGCTCCGTGTGACATATCACACTCGGACTTCACCGGGATCCGGAGATGACATCACAGTTACAGTGTGACGCGGGGCCGGAAGCAACGGAATTTGACAGCTGAAGGGACAGACTGTCCAATTTCTGCGCCACCGCAGAATTGGACACATCATTTGTCCGCTGTGTTCGGCATGGATAGGCCTGGATAGGCTAAGGATTCGAATCTCACTGAGGTTGTAACCTCTATCTTCTGACCTCCCCAACGTCTTTCTTGTACCCGCCCCGCGTCAAATCGTCGAAGAATATGGCTCCCTTGAAAGCGACGGTGAACTGTGATATGGGGGAGGTACGTCCTTAGTTGGATGTAACCCAAGGGGCGTCGGTATTGAAGCTTTGCTCGGTGAAAGGGGTATTCCCTGTATACAATGGTAAGAGCACCTATACCGCTTCTCCGGAGGCGGATTGTCATAGATGAACAACACAGGGCGACGATGAGTCCCTAATGAAGACCATCCACCTTGCGAACATCGCATGCGGGTTCCACGCCTCGTTCGTACATTCCTGATATCCGCGCAGACAATCGCTTCATACACACCAAAACTCAGCGACTTTTCAATCATGGACAAGACCGTCCAGCTTGCCAAGGAGAACAACGTCCTCGTCGGCGCGCACCCCTCTCTCCCTGACAGGCAAGGTTTCGGCCGGCGCGAGATGGCCATGGAGCCCGTACGCCCTTCCTCCTCCGCCCCCTCCGCGTTCTCTTACATGTTCTTTCCTCTTCCAGGATGAGCTCGCAGCATGCTTCACATACCAAGTTGGCGCGCTCTCCGGCTTCCTGAAGCGATACGACCTGAAGTTGCACCACGTGAAGCCGCACGGCTCCGTCTACGGCATGTGCGCGCGCGACAAGGGGCTCGCGAAGGCTGCCATGACGGTGTGTAAATCATTCGGGGATGATGTTGCGTTCATGGGGCTCGCGGGCACCGCGCACGTCGACGCGGCGCGGGAAGCGGGGGTGCGGTTCATTCCCGAGTGGTTTGCGGATTTGGATTACAGCCCCGAAGGCAAGCTCCTTATCACCAAGTGTGTGTCTTATTGTACGACACAGCCATGTGTGTGTGGGTTACTCAGTGATCGGGATGTATGTCCTGCAGGAAACATGCCCCTGTAACTCTGGAAGAAGTCCGCAGAAGGGTAACAAACCTCCTCGAGAACCGCCAGCTGACGACGACGAGCGGCACCCTCCCTTTTGCCGAAGATGTCTCTGAGGTGTCCATATGCGTGCACAGCGATACTCCAGTACGTCCGTGTCTGCGCTCAGTGTAGCATGAAACGAATCTGATGTTGTCGTGATAGGGCGCGGTCGAGATCGCGAAGGAGGTGAAGAGGCTGGTGGATGAGAGTAATCAGAAGAATGGGTACACCGTCTAAGGATCAAGTACAAGAAGACATCTAGGGATTGTTCGTTGTATGAGTGGGACTGATGGATGTCTGAGACGGCGGAAAATGTATGCTGGCCTCGTCTAGGCGACTCTACATGCAAGACATCACAGAAGGTATCACTACTGGAGTAAATTACTGCTGACAGCAAACGCAGACGTACTGTGGACTTCTCTTCCGTGGATAAAATGACGTACATCAGCTGGGCGACAACGAGCAGGACCCGAAAGCAAGATACATCCTGATCACTTGCACGAACCCTCCTACGGCGCTCACGAGTGGAATCAGCACTATCACGGCTTTCAAGACATTCAATGGCGTGAGCGGGGAGAAGTTGGATCTGCCGATGGTGGCTACCGTAGCCCCGAAGAATTGCCCCGTGCACAACCACGCCATGAACCACTCTCTCTCCGCGACGGTGCTGTTCCCCTTGTGGAAGCCGCTGATGACATAGATGACTATGTAAGGCAGCACCAGGGCTGCTGTCCCCACTGTGAATTCGAAGACTTGAGCCAGGATCTCGGATGTGGACAACTGCAGAAGGTCTGGCACTGTGGCTGAACTTAGTAAGGGTGAGATACGAGCAGGCCAATGCTAACTATGAGATTGTCCACTCAGGACCTCACGGAGGGTTCGTAGTGCATGTAGCAACTCGAGGCGATCGATACACGACAGAAGAGTTTGTGGTCGATGCAACGTGGAATACATATTCAGCTCCGGGAGCGTCATTCGGGAGAAGGATAAAGTCCCGAGTCTCCGATTCAGGCATCCCCGCAACGGCGACCCTGAGGATGGCAGCAGAGGCGTTATCACTTTCGCCTGTCTTGGATGCATACCGTAGAGACAGGTACCCGGGGGTCATCCTTGTGTGATCTGCGCAGACACTAGGATTTCCTGACCGCGGCAGATACCCAACGCATCCGTCAAACCTGGGGTATGGCCACCGCCGTTGTGCCTCTTGGAGCACTGGAGTGCTCAGCACATACATGTAGGGATAATTCCCAAGTAGAAGGCTGCCCAGGAGATTGACCAGAGACATCAGGGTGTGAGGGAATACACACAAACCGAACGGGGCATATCCGTACCGGTTGATTTGGTCTCCTCTGGTGCGGTATAGCGTGAGTGATGAGAAGAACAGTTGCCCGATCGACACTGCCATCTGCAATCTGCTATGGGACCTGGGTAGCTTCACATCCCAGCAGTTGTTGAGACGCCGCCTGGAAGTTCGGTTCAGCCCACACGTAGACCTCGGAAAGTTTCCATTCCATATTCCCCGAAATGATACGATGCCGTACATCTATTTTCCTACAGGAAGAGACATGAAGACATGCGGAGGGTAACGGGTCATTGATGAAGTATATCCATCAATTCTATATGTCTCGAGGAAGAAAATGGCGAGCCCTTACTGAGAGGGAGTCAAGAAGTAGTTATCGGGTATTCCAACATAGACCAGGTCCGGAGAAGCTGCAGGCTGCCAGTCTTGACCGCGCCCAACAACTAAGAGTGCTTCACTTATTAACGCGCCATAGAGATCGCTCCGTTGATTCCACAAGATAATTCTTCGTTTCAAGAGTTCGAGAGAGTATCGTAAGCTGGCGAAGGGTATGAAGACGACGACTATCTTCCAGGCGATCGTGTCGTAGGCCCGCGCTCCGGGGGTGGAACGTGCCGTCCCTGCATGTGTAATATAGTTCTCCACCAGGAAGACGACCACGTCGGTCCGAGAAGCCGGCACACAGATCAAGGCAGTACGTATGGGAATCGTAAGGCCTGAGGTCGCGGTAAGTGCTAGCAAGGTCAACAGTGCCAGAAGGCAAGAGGGGCGAGAATGCAACATGCCCCCGGAAACACCGGGGCGTAAAGGTCGGCCAGATCGAGTGGTGATACTTATATAAAGCCAGGCATCGCTGACACGCCTAGAGGGCAGCATCGTGTACAAGGTTCAGCAGATCACAATCCTGCCGACTCGAAGCAGGACAATCCGATACGCGATGCTTACCCTTAGCCTCGTTTGCCGAAGGCGCTTCGTAGCTGCACAGCGGGCACTCCGGTTCGCCCATGAATGTGGAGTCTGCATGAAATATCGCGGTTGGCAGGCGGAACGTGTGCCTCATTCATCCCGGGTGTCTTGCCAAATCTCTAGAGTTACAGGTCAATTTCACCCTAGGAAGACGGACAGAAGAGACATACGACTCTATTTTGAGGAAGCCATGCGTAGACATGCGGTTTCCTCACCATCTAAGCAAGTGATCATAATATGCCCATAGGAAGCGAATAAGAGGAGACACCAGAACTGAGCGGGAACCCTTCAGTGGCCCTACTCCCATCCCGCCGGATGACAGCGGCTTTTCGAAGACAGGGGGCGAGGTCGCCATCGCGCATCATTGTCAGCAAGCGAGAAGTATCGATATTTTGTCACAGCAGCCGCTGTTTCATAGCGCTCCGGACTGCGGTGCCATACCAGTAGAAGTGATACGTACAGGCCACGGGAGCGAAAGTCGTGAACTTCATGATCAAGCATGTAGCATGCAATCACAACCGAACCGCCAGTCAACTGCGTCACTTCCTTCTGAGGAGAATCCGTATGCCTCAAAAGCAAGAAAGCGGCAGAGCACCACACAATGAAGGGAAGCAAATATGTTTCATCAGTTCGGTGTCAACGAGCACGACCCAAAACTGAGGTACATCATGATGACCTCAACGAATCCTCCCATCGCGCTAGCTAAAGATATGCAGACGATTGAGACCTTGAGAGCGTTCACCCATGACCAGCAAAAGGAACCCGATCTCCCGAGCGTGGCGATAGTCGCCCCAAAGAATTGGCCCATGCCTAGCCACGCCATGAGCCATGCCCTCTGCGCGATGGTGCTGCGCTCTGCCTTAAATCCGCTGAGAGCATATATCACGAGGTACGGGAGTACCAGAGCCACTGGCCCTCCTATAATTTCGAACAAATCAGATTTGTTGAGTTGAACGTCGGGGCCAAGACGCTTTCGAACTGTATTGAGTCAGGAAGATGTAAGCAACAGGTTAGAAATACTCACGGGTTGCCCGGAAGCCTTCCTGGGATCGGCAGCTATCATATGCAGCTTGTAGTATGCGGAGCAACTCCAACCGAATACCAGTGCGGGATGGAGGTACTCGTTTAGTGTTGGTAACGGATTGGATATGAAAGACGAAGTCTGTGGCGTTTGGGTCCGACAGGAGCTCGAACTCTCTGGGTTCCGAGCCATCCTCGACTCTAACCGTAAGGATATCCCGAGATTTCTTTTCGTCGTCGTCCGTCTGCACTTCAGAGTGCCAGGACAAATAAACCGGAGTAAAGGCAGGGTCGTGCGGGCCAGTACTACCAGTTTCGTTGCGTGGCAAGTAGCCCACGTACCCGTCGAAGCTCGCGTCCGGGCGCCGCGCAGCTTCCTGAAGCACTGGGGTATTCAGGACGTATACGTATGGATAATCCCCCAGGATCATGCTACCGAAGAGGTTTACCAGAGACATTAGGGTATACGGGATCACGGATAAGCCAAAGGCTGCATATCCGTAATAGTCGATTTGATCGCCCCTTGCGCGGTACAGCGTCATCGAAGAGAAAAATAGTTGTGCGATAGATATCGCCATTTGCAACCAGCTCTGAGACTTGGAGAGTTTGACGTTGACGTTTTCAGGGTTCTCCAGGAGATGCCGCGTAGCTGTATGCATATCCAACTCCGACCATACATAACCTTCTGGTAGAACCCCGATATTCCCAAAGATGTTTCGATGTCGGTGGTCAACCGGCTTACATGGAGCAATTTGAAGTGCAGCCGTCGCTCGCCGGTGGGAGCTGGCACATGGTGAGTCTGAGATTGCAGTGATGGGGAAGCGGCGGACTCACAATGCATGATGCGAGAGGAACCCTTCCTGTAACCGCACGTATACCTTGTCGACGTTGGGCCGCCTTGCAGGTCTCCACGTTTTGGAATTTCGCGCGACAACAATGAGGGCTTCCCTTGCCAGAGCTCGACCCAGGTCGTCCCTTCGACCCCACAAATGAATCTTACGCTTGATAAGCTCCAGAGAATATCGCAAGCTTGCGAAGGGTACGAATACCACCATCACCTTCCACGCAACCGTGTCGTACCACGACGCACCAGGAGTAGAAAGTGTGGTGCCTGCATGTGCAACATAATTCTCGAGCAGGAACACGATCACGTCAGTCCACGAAGTCGGTACGCAGACGAGGGACTCGTATATCGGCATTGGAAGGGCTTTCGTGACAGCGATTCCTAGAGAGGTCGCCGATACAAGAAAGGGGACGATGTGCGAGTAGGGCATGGTTCACGGGGAGGATGCCAACCAGCCCGCGCTCTGATATGGGCGGACGATCCGTGGCACGCGTGCAGGGGCTGGATTTTCTTCAAAGTTTCATAGGTTCAGAGACTGCGAGTTGTGTTAATCGCGAATCAAGTCTACAATGTGTCTCCTGTCTTCGCCTTGTCATGCGGTTCTGCGTCGTGTTGTAAGCGTGGACTGAGGGATCGTGATACGGAAGGACATACGCGTATATATGTCCTTGTACGTGGTTACACTGGTGACAGAACCTTCCTTACATTAAGACTATGCGCGGGATCACGGTAAGTACATGCGCCTTCCTCGATGGTCGGATATAGGCGCTGGCAGTCCCATATATACCAATGGGCGCTCGCAGTATATTTCAGTCCAAAGGCAGCCGTGCTGTCAGATGGGCGGTGAATAAGAGAACATACCTGGAACTTGACTACCACCGTACTGGCGAGTCACTGGTAGGGTCTAGCATGGGTATACCCGGGTTAACCCGTGGGTGTGCCCGCGGGCAAAGTGCTGGCGAGGACGGTGCCCGTACCCGACCCGGGCAAAGTGACATGGGTATGGGTAGACCCGTGGGTGTACCCATGGGTACCCATGGGTGCCCACGGGTACGTGTATTGTCAAGTACCTCTATCTCGTGCTGATAGTGTATAGGGTAAGAATTATATGCTATCATTTGCTTTTGCTTTGCCCTTCCCCCTCCCTTCGCATCTGCCTTATTACCTGCCTCAATCACTTGAGCAACAACTTCCCCATCGGATAACAGAGGGGTCTTGATCCATGAGCCTACTGCTACCTGGGCCTTGAATGATTGCAAGGACATATTATGCTGTAAGTGATTGAATGGAGTGGTACATATGCCAAGATGTCATCCAGCTTGTGGGCCAATGGAGGCATG
>NW_006920420.1:1483545-1496985 GCF_000344685.1 Gloeophyllum trabeum ATCC 11539 | reverse complement strand
TGGGTGTGCCCGCGGGCAAAGTGCTGGCGAGGACGGTGCCCGTACCCGACCCGGGCAAAGTGACATGGGTATGGGTAGACCCGTGGGTGTACCCATGGGTACCCATGGGTGCCCACGGGTACGTGTATTGTCAAGTACCTCTATCTCGTGCTGATAGTGTATAGGGTAAGAATTATATGCTATCATTTGCTTTTGCTTTGCCCTTCCCCCTCCCTTCGCATCTGCCTTATTACCTGCCTCAATCACTTGAGCAACAACTTCCCCATCGGATAACAGAGGGGTCTTGATCCATGAGCCTACTGCTACCTGGGCCTTGAATGATTGCAAGGACATATTATGCTGTAAGTGATTGAATGGAGTGGTACATATGCCAAGATGTCATCCAGCTTGTGGGCCAATGGAGGCATGATGAGTCTGTATGCACGGCTACCGCATCGGAAAGGCTAATGAAACTATGGATCGTAGATTGCAGTACGGGCGACGAAGGAGATGATGACGACGACGGCGTTGATAGTACAGACTGTACAGGAGTGAAGGTGGAGCGAACGGACGAGACTTGGACGAGACATTCGTTGCCAACACAGTCAGCACTCCAAATACAAGGTAAATAGGTCCTCGGCCCACGGGTGACCCACGGTCTACCCACCCTAGCACTGGTCCTGCCCGTACCCGTCCCGGGTACAACGGATGGGTACCCATGATCCGTACGGGTACACCCGCACGGGTAAAGTACGGGTCGGGCGGTGGGTGTACCCGGGTAATGCCTGCCCGTGCGCATGCCAGACCCTAGTCACTGGGTCAGCCTGAGGCATGATTGTGCCGCTTGCTCCGCACGGGAAGACAATCCCGCAAAGGAAGCAAAATCCTATGGAGGTTCCATGGCAGTAATGAATCAACCACTCCCCTCAATGCTCCATCGGGCTGTCGTCGGGGGACCTGATGTTGCCTCGCATTATAGGTGGATACTTTATTGGTCTGCTGGCACGTCTCTTTGCGCGTAGGGTTTTTCCTGGCCGATGACCGATGGAAGCGATCGTCGGGAATGAATTCCAAAGATAGGATGTCCTGGACGTTTGCCCCATAATCCATGGAGAATGAAGGAGAGGCACGATAACAGGGAAATAGTACAAAGTCTGACTGCGAACAATCTTACTAAATTGGGACCAGTCCCAGACCGACTGGTTGGGGCAGGGCTATAGCGCGAAGATTCAAGCTGGTATATTGAGGTCGGAATACGGCAAATATGGTGTACATCATATATGGATTAAAATTATTACAAGACATCCGATAAATGAATGAACGGGTGTATCTCAGTCACAGCCTACACCAGAACCGTAAAGGAGAGGAATGGAATATATTATATTGAGCACTCTGACAAGCGGAGAAGTCCATTGCAGACGCTACAGCCGTGCATCCGAAGGCATCTTCTTGATTGCCTGGCGGACGCCTAGATCGGCGAGGACGTCTTCAGCTCCAGCCAGAATAGCATCATATGGTGACGTGCGATGGTACTATGTCCAAAGTGAGCATAGATCATTCTGGCGATGCACAGGATCCACTCACATTCTCTATGTACTTGCCCATACCTGTCACCGTGATACCACGGCCGCCAAAGATCTGAGTAGCATCCTCCGCAGTCTCGCGACCTGTTCTGGAGACGAATCTGTAGATGTCAGATAATGAGCCCATCGTTCTAATACGATCATGGCGGGTACAACGTACTGCTTCGCAAGGGCAATAGGTCCTGCTAGCTTATCAGATTGCTCCTTATACGACATCTGACAGCTATATGTTAGTGACGCTCGTGAGCATGGGGGAGTTGACACACGTTGCACATTTGATGCGTGACTGACTCCATCCAATTCTGACATGCTTCGACCCTAGATATGATGCTCGCGAGCTTGGCGCGGATGACGGGCTGGGAAGCGAGGGGTTTTCCAAACACTTGTCGTTGGTTCGCCCACCTCAGTGACGAAGTCAGTTTTCGCATACCCACACTGGAAGACGTTGGGGACTAAGAATACGCACTTGAGACATTCCTCCAGGATGAACCTCTGCGTGCCCAGACTGGTAGCAGCCACAGTCCACCGCTCGTGGTTGAAGTTGCTGAGGATGACGGCAAGGCCACCGCCCACTTTACCAAGCGTGTTCGCGATGGGAACTCGCACTTTGTCAAAGGTGACGTAGGCCGTCCCGGCGACCGAGGAGTACGACGTCTTGAGTGGTTTGGTATTTACGCCTTCCCCTCGTGGAATCAAGATAACGGTGAGGCCGTCCTAATGACAGCATGAGGAGTGCAGCCTCCGGGGCGAGGGAATAGCTTACCCTTGTTCTGCATCCCGTAGTGAAGTAGTCCGCGAATGTACCATTCGTAATCCACCTATCTCTTGTAGTCAGTAGACGCACAATCACATGGAGGATAACGCGCACTTCTTGGTTCCTGAGATAATCCAGTAATCGCCGTCCCTGACTGCGGTGGTCTGCATGCCGGCAACATCGCTGCCAGCAAAGGCCTCACTGATTGCCAAGGCGACGAACTTCTTTCCGTTTAATACGTCGGGTACTACTTTCGCACACAGCTCTGGCGAGCCGAAGTTGAGCACGGGCGGAAGACCGATCAGGACACCCGCCATAAACGCGTCGGAGTACCCGCGCATTCCGAGGCGACCAAGTTCCAAGTCGATGATGAACTAGAGACCAGAATTTATCAGAGACTCGACTATAAGCTGGTTCTGAGACGGAGTCTACCTCATGGAAGTAGTCAAACTCTTCCGGCGTAATGACCCCTCCCATCAATGACCGACCCTTCAGATGTTTCCCGGGGCCCAGACGCATGCCAATGATATTGTTGTCCCTGAAACGATATTAGTCCAAAATAACATACACGTCGAGATCGTGAGACATACGCCAATGCCCGCACGACCTCTGGGCTCATCCTTTTCCCGTCCATTTCACGAGCAAGTGCATCAGGTTGGATGACTTCTGTGAACAGCGTCCGGACGGCCTTGTGGAATCTGCGGTGGCTGTCATTGTAATACGGGTTGAAATAGCCGTTGACAAGCCACGTCGGCTCTGCATAGGGCACCTGCGACAACGCTCCTGGCGCGGGTGGCTTAATTTTCTCTTCTTGCCCGATAATCGTGCCAATCTGCAGGCGAGAGTATTGCGGGCGGAGAAGTACTTCATGTCGGTGAAGTCCAAAGAAGACCTTTGTGGCATCTCTTCCAGCTGGAAGGCGACTGAGCAAAAAGACGATACAACATGCACGTAGAGACTGACCAACTGTTTCGGGGTAGAAGACTGACGCTCCGCCAGGATGCATGTCGGCGAACTTGGATACGTCGTAGACTTTAGAGTCGATAATGATCCACTAACGGCAGGGTGAGAACGACGGGTCAGGACAACGGGGCACAGCAGCTTACCACATCCCCTTCTTTGTTATGCTACACGTTCGTTCCGTCATTCACCATCCGAGCGAGTGCGCAAGCGATTTAACTTACCTGAGCTACCTCTTCCTCGGTAAACAATCTACCGTGCTTGTATGAGCTTGGCTTGTTCTCTTCGGGCAACGACGTGCGAGGCAGGGGAAGACTCATGGTGACAAACAGGTAAGGGGCTAGAGGGAGGGGACGAGACCGAAAGTGGGGAGTTGAACTATACCGTTGGCGGGGATCCTAGTAGATATGCGGGGATGGCAGCACAACAACACAGCCGCAGCCCAGAAATCAGCTGCCTACCTGCCATCCATCCGTTCGCCACCATCATCTTAGAACGCCTAATTTGAGTGTGATCAACGGGTGCTCATCTTTTCTGCAACTGGGTGATCGGTTGAGGGTTTCATGGTGGCTTGTGGCGGTAGCGAAATCACCGTGACCGCTCGGCGTGACAGCAACTACTTAGACACGCAAAGCTCCCTGGCGCCTTTGCCCCGTATTGGATTAGCCTTCTCCTAGGCAATCCCTATGTCGATTTATGCCGACTACTTGGACGAACATTTCAATACGCTGGAAATCCAGGAAGAAATGACTCGTGACAATGTCCAAGAGGATTAACCCAGATGCCTGCGCGGTCATGGGCCAGACTGGACCGCCAGGCGGGTGCATAAGGACCCCTGATAATCAGTATCGAGGCTTTATTTTAGATGCCCAAAATTCAGCGTCTTTGTCCGCGCCAAATTTCCCGATTTTACGCCCTTTTGTCCGCGAAAAATCAGGTGCCAGCTCGATTTGCCTTCCATATTTGGGAATTGTGGCGTGGGTAACGCTCAAATCTTCCCGCGCTCGGCGTATGCCGAGAAATCCTGCCCAAAATGGGCAGGTGATGTCCGCGGGAAAAATAAGGGTTGGCCGCTGGGCTCCCAAAATCGGTCGCTTTGTCCGCGACAAATCAGGCCTGAGGGGTCTCAGATGGCCAACTTTTGTCCGCGTTTCCACAAAGCCTCGATACTGATAATCAGGGGTCCTGGTGCATAACGTCGAGATTATTGTGATGGATTAGCAGACTGGTGCGACCTCAGATCTGATATTCCCGATTGCGGTACTGGTCCGGTTTACTATAAAAGAACCGGCATAGGCTGCGCCAGGCACAACTACAGTAACGCGCATCAATCCTGTCGGAGCCGCCGTAATTCCCCGCAAATCAAGGTCGAAAAGTTCCAATGCCCTGGAATTTGATCCGTCGTTGATATGATGCCCGTCGTTACTGAGTACCTGTCGTTACAGATCAGGAGGTCTGATTAGCAGCAATCAACCGCAACACCGACATAGCGTACCTTAAGTCCGCCTATGTACCCGACTTTCTCAACCCAGATATTCGATACTCCTTCATCTTCTAGTGACCTCGCACGAAACCTGGTGACGTGCGAGTATGTACTGCATCGATATGCAGTCCAGCCACCCACGGCGAACATATCGTGAATACCGACATCCCCGCCTAGCCTAGCGACGTTGGTGCACGATGCTGTGCTCTTTTTCGGGGATACATATATCGGTCTCGGTCCAGCTATGAATATATGATACTCGCACCCTTCTATGTTTGCAAGTCCCATAGACCAAGAAACCAAGCAGAACACGCCGCAGGTCCTCACGTTAATGGCTGGCTATTCCGAGCTAGTATCGTGATCTCCACGCCGTTCCTGCGCCCGTTAACGCAGCCCATAGGTACCGACACAGGGGCCATATATCTGCAGGGCAAGGCACAGCGTGATAGGAAATCGTAATACGCTTCACCCGCGAATACTTACAGCGGAGAGTCAATAGTTCGAGCTTTATGAAAGAGGTCGAACCTGCACATAAGAGCCTACGATATCAATACATGAAAGAGACCGGTCGTTGTCGCCTGTACGCTGTTCAGTACTCCGTCCAAGTCTGGGCCAAGTGTTTGATGTGCAGAAGCAGGCGGCAAATGCACTCAATCTATACGCCGTACAGTATATCGCTGGCGTGTTGAGCTCTCCACAGTGATCCCAGACCTGCCGAGACATGTAGAGGCGGTTCAGTCGATTCGTGTCATACCTTGTATCGGCGCGGACATCGACGTCCTCCTCGGCGGACCCTAGTATGTGATTGCGAATGTGGTGCGGAAAGATCGAGAGTGTAGCACCTCTGGACAGACACCTATGTAGCACGGCGGGAATTTCGTGTATGCTCTTGCAAGCCAATAAAGGATCAATTTTATGCTTTATCCGAACGAATCCACGGACATCTAAATTTCAGCACACAACCATAAGGTCCGCGATTCCCTGGTGTGTATAACAGGCCTATGCTACCTTGACATCTACAGCCACTGCTTGTTACCATATTGTGAAAGGAAATCCCCCGACTTCTCCAGCGTCAAATCATCAATGACTTTCCGCATCTGCGAAACAGCTTCTTCGGGCGTCGAGGGACCCAACCAGTGCGGGTACTTCTTCTGGAAGCGCACAGCCAATACCATATTTTCCTGAATCTCCTCAGGAGACCCTGTACCATGGATGCTCATGAATTTATCGACATCAGGAAACCCAGAACCCGTGCAGGGAGACGTACCTTGCATAACTCCCTTCCCTTCCGAGGTGTCAACGACACCCGGAGCTAGCGAAAGGAAGGCAATGCCATCCTTCTTGTAGTCCACAGCGTACTTCGCGATGGCCATATTAAGCGCGGCTTTCGAGATGGAGTAGGGTGCCGTGGACGAGATCTCGACTTCGAGCGTAGAGTCGAGGTCCGCCAGCCCGGTAGAGATCGCGATCACCTTCTTCACGGAGCCTTGCAGTAGGAGGGGCAGGAAGGCGTTGGTAGTGAGCAGAACCCCGATGAGGTTGACGTTGAGCTGTATTCAACATGTGTTGTCAAGTGCTGGTGTGCGATGCGAGGCTCTCGACTCACAGCGTCTTTGACATCCGAGATCAACTCGTCGGCATGATCTGGAAGACTGTGCATCATCGCTGTGAGTTGCGTGATACTCTCGTGCAATATGCTTTGCTTACTAGCTCCGGACGCCGCGCACGGCGCGCCCCGTAGGAATCAGGGCAGCATTGCTGATAAGGACGTCGAGTTTCCCGCCGGTAACCCTTCCGACCTCGGCAGCAGCGTCCTATATGGTGCTCATAATCAGACGGAAACGTTGCAGCTGTCGTGGTGCGGATTAATGGACATACGGATAACGCTTTCTTATCCGTGACGTCGGCCTGGAGAACGTGGACGTTCGGGCGGTCAAGTGCGGTCAACCTGGTAGCCGTCGACTTGTTCCGGACAAGTCCAAACACCTCGTTGCCTGGGATGGAGCTCTGTGGTAAAATGCGATTAGGCCGGTGGGGCGAATATCGTGCATCAAACATACCAGCTGTCTTACGAATTCGAGCTGCGAATTATCGGGGTCATTCGAAGCATACACGATGATTTGAGAATGCGTCCACGTACCCCAATTCCTCGAGATGCTCCTGTCACTACGTACGAAGGCATGTTAGACTATCCTATCAAGATGCGAAGTAAGTAGCTCTCTGTTGCTGAAGCCCTTGGGACTTTGCAGGCTTTATACACCGCAGTTTGGTTTCGTTCGACGGCATACGCGTTCGCACTACATAGGCAACGCACACGAATCCTCTCGGCAGAACTTGCCTGACGATCCATTGAAGACCTGAACATGGATGATCAGATCCAGTGAATATGGACGGACCTCCGAGTCGGATCGCCGTTGCAAATCCCTAGTCTGTCAATGAGTATAGTAACTCGCAATGACTTATTCAAGCTGCTGCGAGATACAGTACTAGTAAGCTGCTTACGGGACGCTGCTTATGCTTGCAGGAGAACAGTTCGACCGGAGCCTATAGTACGTATACGATCGCCTATGAGCAGTGTTGATCGTAATATGAATGTGTTACAGTGCGTCCGAATCACTGACCACATCACACATTCAAGTCGCCCGCATTCGGAGTACATAGTACCAGCAGATATCGCCTCGTTAACCTGCAGCTGGCAAGGAGCTGGACCACTGGACCCTCCAAATTGCCTGGCAAGCATCCATCGTGCCTGGCTCATGATCATCGATCAGCCCTTGCTCGTGGATGCATAAGTATTGCATGTGCACCGGCGCTTCCAACTTCTGAGGCTGTATCCAGCAGCCTATATGGTGATACGTATGCATGTCCGCACAGTACCACCTGGTCACCGGTCAGGGGCCGTGCTGAAAGAGACCCTCCATAACGCTCGTTCAGGTCCCAGAGTTCCGTACTATAAGCCAATCTAAGGTATTTACACTAACACATATGCACCGCCTACATAAATCACACAAAGCACACAATCCTCTAAGTATCCACACACCCCTCACATCTTACACCCCCACCCCCACCCCACCCCCAACCAAATCCCCAGCACCCCTGCCCCAACCCCCACCCACCACGCTCCTCCTCCTCCTCCTCCTCCTCTCATGCCCATCCTCACACTAGCCCCGGCATTCGCCCCCTGGCTCCCCGCGTCCACCCAGTCGCGGTGCGCCGCGACCAGCTCGAGCACGAACGCCTGCCCCTCGGGCGACTTGCTCCCCTGCTGGCCGTACGAGTTCGGGTTGACCACGGGCGTGAGCCACATGTCCGCCGTGAAGTGCGCGAGGGAGGCGTTGCTTGCGGTGCTGCAGAGGAGGCGCGCGTTAGTGTCTGCCGAGGGGAGGGAAGCGGGAAGGGGAAGGGGAGGGAAGCGGGAAGGAAGGGGGGGACGGCGCTCACTCGTTGTTGCCCCCGAACAGCGCCGCGCGACTGCGCTCCGCGTCCGGCAGGTGCGCGTGCGCGCCCCACGCGTTCGCGAGGCGGTACACCGTCGCGGCGAGCAGCGCGGTGCTCGCCGCGTCGTCGAAGTTGGCGCTGTCGGACGAGTCGGGGTAGTTCCTGAACAGGCCGTTGGATTGCTGCGAGACATGATAGGGGGATTAAAATCGCTTCGGGACGCGAGGAGAGGGAGGGAAGAGGGAAGAGGGAAGAGGGAAGAGGGAAGAGGGAAGAGGGAAGAGGGAAGAGGGAAGAGGGAAGAGGGAAGAGGGAAGAGGGAAGAGGGAAGAGGGAAGAGGGAAGAGGGAAGAGGGAAGAGGGAAGAGGGAAGAGGGAAGAGGGAAGAGGGAAGAGGGAAGAGGGAAGAGGGAAGAGGGAAGAGGGAAGAGGGAAGAGGGAAGAGGGAAGAGGGAAGAGGGAAGAGGGAAGGGAGGGGTGACGGGAAATGGGATATACGGCGACGGGCGGAGGGAAGGCGGAAGGGCACGCACCAGATGCGGGTACATCCCGCCGTGGATCTCGCCGACCCAGTTCGCGAGGTCGATCTGCTCGTGCTTCATCGTGTTCGCGTACTGCGACTGCGCGATCGTCCTAAGCACGCGGAGCATGCCCGCCGCGGCCCACGCGTTGCCTGGTCAATTGCACGAGGGTTAGTGGACTGATGGAGTGGGGGACGGGGGAGGGAGGGCATGGAGAGGACTGGCGAGCGAACCCGAGCCTGCTCACAAGCGCTTCACTCGGCTCACTCACGAGTCGCAGCAGAGCCGCTCGGTGAAGGTGTAACTGGCGCTGCCAACGGAGCTATACCCTCGCACCCAGGGGTTCCAGCCTTGGACTATATGGATGGAGCCGAGGACATCGGGAGGATAGACAAATGGGAGAATGACGGCTTACCGGTCGACCAGTGCCCCTCGTCCGTACCACTGCCCATGAGGACGTGTTTCCAGAGGTTGTTTGCGCTCGTGTCGCGGAGGTACGAGCGGTAGAGCTTGCACTGTGTATACGCCTCCTCCAGCATACCTTTTGTCACGATGAGTCTACCAGTCCGAACGAGGGGGGTACTAGCGGCAAACACTCACTTCTGTTCCCCGTAGTCACGCCGTAGTACGCGAGGAACGGCGGGACCATGTACACCGAGTCGCTCCAGAGCTGCAGCTGGTCGACGCGGTGCGAGATGGCGCCGTCGCTGGTCTTCGGGACGCTGTCGCTGAACAGATACTCGACCTGGTCCCGCGCGGCGCGCGCATAGTCGACGCTCCCGTTGCCGCTCTGGTACCCCGTCCAGTTGGCAATGAGGACGGCGACGCCGACGCTCGCGGGGTCGCCGGCGGCGCTGTCCTTGATGAACGGCTGCGGGGAGTCGGACTGCGATTGGTTGGCGACGACGCCGTGGGCGATGGCGAGGACGTCGGCGAGGGAGGAGGGCGGGCCGTAGGTGTAGGCGGAGAAGGGGAGCGGGAGGGGCGTGGAGGAGAAGACGGAGTAGGAGGGCGTGTTCAGTTCGATGAGGGCTTCGGCGCGCGTGCCGAGCTCCCAGCTGGGGGATGGGGTTACTCGGAATGGGAGGGAGGAGCAATGGGAGGGAGACGGACCTGTGGGTGGCGCCGATGGCGAGGTTGTGCTGGACCTGGCTGAGCTGGTCGTCTGACAGGTCCTGCGCGGACGCCCGGAGCACGAGCAGGCAGGTCCATAGCCAGAACGAGACGGCCAGGAAGCGCTGTCTCAATTGCAAGGGAAGCACGCCCGTGACGTGCATGATCGGAGCTCGTAAGGTTAGGATTAGCAGAGGAGACTTGCACTGAGGAGACTTGCACTGAGAATGTCAACGGCAGCAAGACATGTAGGTTCTGAGGATGGAGAACAGCGACTCGGGTCATGGCGGCTGCTGCTCGGGTCGCCCAGAACACCCTCCATTGGCCGACCAAGCTCAATCACACATGACGACATTCCGCAGGCCCAAGAATACACCCAGTCGACGTCTCTTCTTCGGACTCTTCCTCAGCCTCTTCGTTCCTCTCTCCACGGACGTCGACGTGCGACATCGCAAGTCTTACTCTTTCTACTGCGTCGCCGTTCTTTGGCTGTACTAGAATCATATCGGTTCAACAAGCCGTGACTCTAGGAAACTATCCATGGCTCTCGCCAAGTGCCCAGCCCAGGCCTCTATCTAGCCGCCCGACATCCAGCACCACGCACGCCGCGCTGATAGCTCGCATCTCCACTGCGCTATGAATACTCGGGACTCTCTCACCCAACACACTTGTACCTGGCGAGCGCGTCTTGCCGCGGGGAGTGCCACACAGCCAGGACTCTGCACAAGGGCCCCGGAGTTAGCATGGTCATCTACAACGCTGACGTCCCATTCGGCATGTCTTGTCGAACATCGACGATCCATCGCCGGTTCAACAACCAGCTTTCTCGCGGGCAAGTCGATGGTTGCTGGTCCATATATACGTAAGCTGGGGGTGGGCAATCCCTGCGAGCCATCTGAGTTTGCCCTTGTTTGGCCCGTGGACCCGGCCCTTCGGCACGTCAAGGGAGCTGGACCTGAGACCGTTAGAACATGCTCCCTCCATAGCCCTTCATGCGCTGGACATCAGTTCCATCAGTTCGCACTATATTGCCCAGCTACATAGACGAAAATTGTTAATGAGAAGTATATCTATGATTGTCCGAGGTCAGATAATTTTAAGGCTATATAAGTAAGCTACAATGTAAGCAGAGAGCAACTCGTAAAGTCTCTCCCTTTATCATTCCAAGAGAGACGAAATTTAATAATCTGACTCCGGAGAATTGCAGCTGCACATATTAAGATTGCTTCTGTCAAGTTTTGATGGCAAGAGACTAGTCTCACGGCGAGTTGATACGTGTCTACGAACGAGTACATGTTCAGCCACTGGACTCTCACCGGAGACGCGTCGAAGTCCGACGCGACGCGTTTAATTAGTGGCGGTAGTTGCTTGTGCACCACCATCACTCGTCCAGGCCACGGCCCTGGGGCACGGCTGGCGCGGCTGGTTCCTGCTGATCTCTGCAGCTTTGTTTGTTATTCTATATACTTCAATCACTATTTAATGGCTCCCATTGGTCTGCTCTTCAGATCCGGCACAACACCCAGCCTAGATGGCACCGCTGTCGAAGGCAAAGAAACAACGTCTGAATGCATTAGCAAGTGCACAACGAGCGGTGCAATGTCAGAACGAGAACGATCCACCGAGTCCGAGTCCTACAACTGCACGAAGGCCAGCGAGGCAGCCGCTTGCGAGTACTAGTGCAGTGGTGGGGAGTGCGGGTGCTGGATCCGGACTGCGACCTGTGCAGACACGAAAACAAAGAGTCCGCGTGAGTGATATATTGAGATATACGATATCTGTGAGCCCTACGTCTGTGGCTGCCTAGTCTTTGGCAGAACAGCTCGCAATCGCCAACTCTGAATTGCAAGTTTCACGCGAGGAACTCAGTCAGCTGTCTGAAAAGCTTGCAGCCACGAAGACAATTCTCTTGGAGCGTGATTCTGCTTTGGTGTCAACAATGACAGAGTGCAATGATCTACGGCGTCGACTGCGTCTGGCTCGTGCACAAGGTCGGCGCAGTCAATGTAGCAAGGAGAAGCTGCTGCGCAAAGTCAGGGAACTCACAACGTCATCGGAGCTCACCAGTCAAGTATACAAAGCTCTCCTGGAAGCTCAAGTGCACTCTGAGGCTTCTTTGGAACAAGCTGAGGCGCATATACGAAGTCTTCAAGCTGATATTGAACAGATACAAGCTAATTGCATTGGGCAGATTGCGGTGGCAAGCTCCTCCCACGACTTGCTTATCATTGCAAACTCTCGAATGGAAAAAGACTTGTGTCTCGCGCAGGAGGATGCTCGGGGTGCTCGCAATGAAATTTCTATGTTACGAACGGAGTTTGATCAATTTACCGCCGATGCGAGTTCTTCTCAGGCTGTCCTCAGTACTCATATCTTGTACCTGAAGGAACAGCTCTCTGGCACTTGCAAGGAGGTCTATGCACTGCGGAAACGGTGTCAGCGTCACCCTGCCATCCTTGCGAGGGCAGTTGTTAAGGCTAAGCAAGAGACTGGGGTACTTCGGCTGCAGCACAAGGGGACCTACACGGCTGCGTGCCAGAGCAATATCTCGAGCTCTAGTCTCGTCAGGCACAGCACAGGAGAAAGTCGGAACCATCATTCAAGTTCTTGCGAAGGCCCTAGGAATCAAGATCATTGGCAAGATACCAAGTAGGCGCACTGTAAGACGGGCCATAATTGAAGGCGGCATTGCTTCGAAGATCCAGCTCGGAATGGAACTGACGCTTACAAATGGGTTCACTATTAGCGGGGATGGGACTACGCACCGGCATGTAAACTATGAATCCCAGCACATTGCTTTCACGGCCCCATGCAGTTGGTTGCTGCTACAGTAGAATATCTCATAATGCATGACACAGTAGTGCATAATACCTCATAATGCATAGGTTGAGGCCGGAACCATAGCCGTTACTGTTACTTTATGCAAAAAATGTGGTACTGCATAATGCATAGCTATTTCAGGGTATCAACCACTATACGAGACCTACATAGCGACCTCTGTTATGATTTTCCCATGCTTATCTCATTCCATTTCCATTCCGAGCATTGCTATTGGACAGTACCTTTCTCTGAGTAGAACTTCCCATGGACGCTATCTTCTTCCCACACGTTATCTCCCTTGACTCACCTTCTACCAATGGGCGCCCTTGTATTTCTCATTTCTCTGAGTTACGTTCTCACAGGATAGCTTACGCGTCCCTTCTCATTGTTCTCTTCTTTGGGTATCAACCCCTATACCAGTTACTATATATACTGTAGGAAAACCCATGTATTCCTTAGTTCAACCTCCTGTTGAATACAGCGATTACCTGGACTCTTGACTTGACCGTTGGCATTGGCCCAGCTAGACCTACCTTTCAGTACGCTTACTGAGGTAGTGACGACATAACTGTTGGCACATTGCCCAGTTATCTCAAGACGACTAGTTAGGACATCGCTTCCTAACAACCTCATTATGCATAAGTAATAACAGATGCTCAGTCGGTGATAGAACGACTGTATTAGAATACTCTACCTAATAACACACGCTGCAATACATGTCAGCTAAGTATAGTACATCTACAGAGAGAAACATACCTCAGTCGGTGATAGAACGACTGAGGAAAACGA
>NW_006920420.1:1472894-1483073 GCF_000344685.1 Gloeophyllum trabeum ATCC 11539 | reverse complement strand
GTTATGATTTTCCCATGCTTATCTCATTCCATTTCCATTCCGAGCATTGCTATTGGACAGTACCTTTCTCTGAGTAGAACTTCCCATGGACGCTATCTTCTTCCCACACGTTATCTCCCTTGACTCACCTTCTACCAATGGGCGCCCTTGTATTTCTCATTTCTCTGAGTTACGTTCTCACAGGATAGCTTACGCGTCCCTTCTCATTGTTCTCTTCTTTGGGTATCAACCCCTATACCAGTTACTATATATACTGTAGGAAAACCCATGTATTCCTTAGTTCAACCTCCTGTTGAATACAGCGATTACCTGGACTCTTGACTTGACCGTTGGCATTGGCCCAGCTAGACCTACCTTTCAGTACGCTTACTGAGGTAGTGACGACATAACTGTTGGCACATTGCCCAGTTATCTCAAGACGACTAGTTAGGACATCGCTTCCTAACAACCTCATTATGCATAAGTAATAACAGATGCTCAGTCGGTGATAGAACGACTGTATTAGAATACTCTACCTAATAACACACGCTGCAATACATGTCAGCTAAGTATAGTACATCTACAGAGAGAAACATACCTCAGTCGGTGATAGAACGACTGAGGAAAACGAGCGGTGGGCATTCCCGGAACACGTCGGAACTAGGTATACTACAGGAATCCTACGCTATGCTACAGCGGTCCGAGTTCTATGAAACTGGAATGAATGTTCAATGTTAACACTCCCCCTCAATGAGAATCTGCCCCACGAACAAGTCCCAACATCTCCGTAAGCTTCTTTTGTTGTGGCCCCTTCAAACCCTTGGTCAAAATGTCGGCAACATTCTCTTCACTTGCAACATACTCCACCCTCATCTGCCCCACACGAACCGCCTCCCATATCCAATGCTCAGCAATCTTGATATGCTTGGTACGGTTGGAGATATCGTCAGGAGAATGGATCATGCAAAGAGAACTCCTACTGTCTGTTCGACAAAGAGTAGGACCAGAGGGAGGGAAACCAATCTCTGTCAGGAGTTGACATAGCCAGAGAACTTCCCGGCCCATGTGGACAGAGGCATAGTACTCCACTTCTCCAGTTGACAAGGCAGTAGTTGTCTGCTTGGCTGACCAAGCAATACAACCCTTCCCAAGGAAGATCGCGTAGCCAGAAGTAGACCGAGCATGATCCGGCGAGTTAGCAAAGTCAGCATCGCAGTAGGCAAGGAGCTGATCATCCAAGTCCTTGCCACCAATGGTAAGAGCCAAGTCCCGAGTGCCCTTGAGGTACGCAAGGATACGCTTAACAGCATTCCAGTGACGTCTGCCTGGATTTGACATGAACTGGGCAATGTTCTGGACAGCCTTAGCAATATCCGGACGAGTGAAGACAGCAATATGCATAAGAGAACCAACCACATTAAGGTATGGGATGTTCTTCATGAATTTGATGTCTTCAGGTGTAGATGGAGCATCGGACTTGGAGAGCTTCTCACCATCAAGCATGGGGGTAGCAAGTGGCTTGATGTCCTCAAGACAAACTGACTTGAGCAGGGCATCGATCTTATGGCGGTGAGAGAATGAAATGGTACCAGCCTGTCGATCCCGAGTAACCTTGACACCAAGCAAAGAGCTGATATTGCTACTGTCCTTGATAGAAACCTTGGACTTGATCTGGGACTTGAGACAAGTCACCTCAATAGTCGAAGAACAGAAAAGTCCAAGATCATCGACTGAGCAGTGACAATGGAGAACTCCAGGCCAGTCTTGCAGACGAATACGCAAGGATCAGAGAGACAGACCTTGAAGCCAAGAGAAAGCATGATAGACTGAAGCTTCTGGTACCAAAGATAACCAGCCTGCTTCAAACCATATAGTGCCTTCTTCAATCACCAGACCCAGTCTTCCTTCCCCTCAACAACGTATCCCTGCGGCTGCTTCATGTATGTAGACCCCCCCTCAGGCATTTCACTATTGAGGAAGGCAGTATCCATGTCCACAACATGAATCTCACCACCAAGCTGGGCAATAAGAGCACAGATGACACAGATGGACTCCAGCTTCGCAACAGGTGGGAAGGTATCATTGAAGTCGACACCAGGAATCTGAGAGAAACCCTGAGCAATGATAGGGGCCTTATATCGAGTAATCCCATTGTTGGTGTCTCGCTTCAGAGCATAGACCCAACGTGAACCAACAGGCTTGCTTCCCCGAGGAAGTGGGACAGGCTCGAACGTTTCCATGGCTGAGACAGATTCGAACTCCTTGTCCATTGCTGACTTCCACTCCTCGGCATCAGGAGACTCTACGGCTTCCTTATAGTTCCGAGGCTCCTCTCCAGAAAGAATGAAGGCATAGTCGCCCCAAAATTCTGCAAGAGTGCACTGAACAAGAACCAAGGATGATGTCTCTGGAATGACTTCCTGTGAGTTGCTGACAGACGCATCCAAGGTAGATTGCGTAGCAGCAGGAACCTCTGAAGGCTCTCCCCCTGAGCCCTGACTGTCCGCACTCGTTCCACCAGAAGCAGCAATTTTCGCTACGCGGGTAGAGCGGCGTGTAGGCTCACCTGGGGGTGGACGAGGACCAGGTTGACGACCATGCTTGCGAGAAGGTGCTGGTGCTGGTGCTGGTGCTGGAGGATCATGAGCAGGAGAAGGAGGTTGAGGAACAGGAGGTGTTGGTGGTGGCTCTTCATCATCAGGATGACGATCACCAGAAGATGTAGAAGGAACAGAAGATGAGTGAGAGGTTTGGCTGGATGGTTCAGAGTCGGGATGAAAAATCGAATCAAACTCCTTATACTCCCCCTCAACCAAAGATCGCTCCCAGCCATTAAAATGTTCATCAAATTGAACGTGGATTGATGAAACAATCTTACGAGTCTTCCTCTCGTATAGACGATATGCCTTCTGGGTTGGTGAATAGCCAATAAAGACATACTCACAAGCACGAGCATCCAGCTTCTTGCACTTAGGGTCATTGTCATAAACCCAAGCCTTGCAACCAAAGTGGTCCATGAAGGAGAAGTCTGGCTTCTGGCTAGGGAACCGGACCTCGAAAGGACTCTTGCCATCAAGAGTGCTGGTAGGCATGTGGTTGTGGGTGTAGACAACATAGGCAACAGCCTTGGCCCACATGGATAGAGGGAGACCAGAATCAATAAGGATGGTGCGCACCAGATCAAAGATTGTACCGTTTTGACGTTCCGCAACACCATTCTGTTCTGGAGTATAGGGTGATGTCATCTCGATATGGATCCCGCGTTCAGTGCAATAAGCCTTCAACTGCTGAGAGATAAACTCCTTGCCGTTATCGCAGTGGATCGTCACCAGCTTCTTCCCAGTCTCCCGCTCCACCTCCGCCAGCCAATGCTTGAAGCAATCGAAAACCTCTGACTTGCGCTTCAGGAAATAGACCCAAAGCCAACGAGATTTGTGGTCCGTAAAGGTAATCGCGTATCTGGAATGATCAAGCGAAAGGACCTGAGATGGCCCCCAAAGTTCGGTATGGACCAAACCCAAAATATCAAGGTCCTCGATCTGACCACTATCTGATGGTGGAAAAGAGGCTCGCGTCATCTTTCCCTTCATACAAGATGCGCAGAGAGGTAGGCGAGCATTAAGCTCTGCCTTGGAGATCCTCAACGAAGGAAATCTCCCCATATGAACCAGCGCTTTCACCGTGTCCATCCCAACATGACCGAGACGACAGTGAAGCTGATGGAGTTTACTGGAGGACGTACTGGTGGAGAAAGACTTCTCTTTCGGAGGCTTGTCAAGGTGGTAGAGGTGGTCTCGATGCTTCATACCAGTCCCAAAGACCTTCTCCTTTGACAGGACATCTCGAATAAGATGTCCACCGTCTTTCTTCTTGAATAGAACGCACCGGAGACCGCCAAAGAGCGTATAATAGCCAGCGTCATCAAACCGAGAGACAGAGATGAGTGTCGGGGAGGAATTAGGGATGTAGATAGTGTCCTGAAGCTTCACCAGAGCCTCGTCACCCTTTGGATGTCTGGCGACGATGTGAGCTTCTCCTCGACCTTGAATCGACATAGTGCTGTTGCCGAAACCTGAGACAGTGCCAGAGTTTCTGGGCGAACAGGAAGCGAAGTCGGTGCGAATGGAATGAATATGGGAACTCATTCCAGAGTCTATGATGGTGCTCGGGCTCGTACACATGCTCGATGTTGGCGCTTAAGCGAGTTTGATACGCTTGGATAAGCAAAAGCGTGGGAAGCGCCACATGGTGGCAACGCGCTTTACAAGACGCTTGAATCTGCTGTGGCATACGGGACGCGCTTGGACCTTAGAATATACTTATATATACGCAATGCACTCTGTAGTATCGACATCGAATTCAGTCTACGTTCACATCCCTTGTACATCCGCCCTCTAGTCTAACCGACTACACAAGACTAACGCGTTATCTAATCAACAGGTTATGAGCCCGCGCTCGTAGTCTACTCACGGAAAGTACCTCAGATCTCATCAAGATCTACACCTCCCATTATCATGTCCAGCCCCGACTCCGCCTCTCTGTGCCGGATCGAGCCGCTCCACGGCGACAATTACCCTACCTGGCGCATCAAGATGCAAGACGTCCTGATGTTCGGCGGGCTGTGGGATTACGTCGATGGTACCTTGACCGACCCGACGGCCGAACCCACGCCACCGGCTGATGCGCCCACAGACAAGGGAGCACCCGCAGCGAAGGCGGCCCGGGCGGCCCCAGCAGAGCTGTGGCGCCGCAACAATCAGCTCGCGCTTTCGCAGATCCGTCTGCGGGTCGCGGACATGCATATCGTGTATGTTGCGAGTTGTACCACTGCAGTGGAAGCCTGGAAGGCTTTGGAAGAAATGTTTGCCACCCGTGGCCCAATGGCCCTGGTCACCGCCCGCCGGAACTTTTTCCGAGCTGAGTGCGACGATGACACGCCCATTGAGGATCATATTCGCACTGTGAAATCATATCTCGCCGAAATTCATCGCCTTGGTTCTACCTCTATTGACGACGGCGAATTTGCAATCACGCTCCTCACGTCCCTACCGGAATCCTGGAACACTTTCATTCAGTGTGTTGACACAGCGACCCTTACCTCATCAGCGCGTCTTATCTCCCGTATCCTTGAGGAAACGCGGCGCCGCTCGGCCAAAACTACTGACTCCGCGTTCTTGGCCCGAAAAGGCAAAACCCGCTCCCGCGCCACTTGCACCAATTGTGGCAAGCGCGGGCATGCGAAGGAAGCCTGCTGGGCAAAAGGGGGAGGTGCGGAGGGACAAGGCCCCAAGAGTGCATCCGCTCATATTGCCCGCGAGGATGAGGAATACGCATTCCCCGCCATCGAACAACTCTTTTCGCCTAACACCACCGCGTCCGACGCCACTGACGAACACGTGGGCCAACCCGTAGAATGGGTATACACAGCTCGCATCTCCGGCTCACGTGCCTGGTTCCCTGATAACGGCGCCTCCACTCACATTGCAGTAGCCCAAAGTGATTTCGAAACGTATACCGCGGGCAATTTCGGCAATATCACGGGAATTGGAAATGCCTGCCCGATTATCGGCCGCGGCACGGTACGCCTCAGATGCAAAGTCGGCACCGCTTACAGCACCCTAACCCTACGAGACGTCGCCCACGTGCCATCGGCCCCAAGCAATCTGTTATCACTTTGCAAGGTCGACGACGCCGGAGGACATTACATTGGTGGCGGCGGCAAATTGGAAATTACCGACTCCACTAAAACAAAGGTTCTCGCAGTCGCTCACAAGAAGCGGGGCCCTGGGCAACTATACGTTCTAGACTGCGAAGTTACCGCCCCGGAACATTCCGCACACGTGGCAATCCAGAAACGCTCCTGGCAAGAGTGGCACCGGATTCTCGCGCATATCAATATGCGGGCTGTCAAAATGCTCAAGGACAAAGACATGGTCCTGGGCATGGAAATCGACACCGCATCTGACTTCAATTGCCAGTGTGAGGCCTGCATCAAGGGGAAACAACACGTCGAAGCTTATCCGGACGGACCCACTTCACCGGTCCAGGAAGTTGCCGAGCTAACCGTATCGGACGTCTGGGGACCCGCTCCCGTGATCGGTATCAATGGCGAAAAGTATTTCGTCACCTTCACGGACGTCAAAACCCGCCGCTCTGTGGTCTATTTTGGAAAAACCAAAGATGTCATTTGCGAGCATTTCGACCATTACCGGGCGTTCATCGAAACACAGACCGAACACAAAATGAAACGTTTTCGTGTCGACAACGGCGGTGAATACATCAATAAGGAATTTATTGCCAAACTTCAGTCCCTCGGCATTATCCTCGAAACCACTGCCCCGCACTCGCCGGCCCAAAATGGCATTGCCGAACGCCTGAACCGGACCCTAGTCGAGCACGCACGCGCCATGATGCTTGCCCATGCCTTGCCCAAATTCCTTTGGCCCGAAGCCATCGCCTACGCCTGCTATATCAAAAATAGATCTCCCACCAAACCCCTAGGCGATAAGACTCCCGAAGAAGCGTTCACACGGCTAAAGCCGGACTTCTCCATGCTTCGGGAATTCGGCTCTAAGTGCTGGGTGCTTGATCAATCCAACGACCGACGGAAGCTAGATCCGAAGTCCCGACCCGTGGTGTTCGTGGGAATGGCCGATAGCTCGAAAGCGTGGCGATACTGGGACAAAGAGAAACGGCGCATCGGAAAGTCCAGGAACGTCGTATTCGAGCAATACATACCACTGCTCGACGTTCCCGTCCCCTCTGCCGTGATCGAGGGGGAGTTACCACCATCAAGCGATCACTCACAGAACGAGCCCACTACCGAGCAAACCACAACTCGCACCAGAAAGCCGCGACCACTACCTCCACCTCGCGAACCCAGCAAACGGATCGCTAACCTACCAATCACCAATTACCACACGTTGGAAAAAGTCCCGAACAATGCGCCATCGATCCCAATCAGACGATCAATCAGAGATCGATGATCACGCCCACATTGCCTTTTTAGGACAAGACGAAGAAGAACCTTCAACGTACCAACAGGTGCTCAACAGCGATCATCAAGAAGATTGGATCAAAGCCATGGATACCGAAATAGAACAGCTACGGTCTATGAAGACATGGGAACTAGTAGAGCTGCCCCCGGACCGGAAGGCAGTAGGCAGCAAATGGGTATATCGTGTAAAATACGATGCCGCCGGAAACCTCGTCAAACACAAAGCTCGGCTAGTCGCCCAAGGCTTCTCACAGATCCCGGGCATCGATTACAAGGAAACTTTCTCCCCCGTAGTACGACTCGAATCGCTCCGAACCATACTGGCCATAGCCGCAGTCTTCGATCTCGAAGTGGAACAGCTCGACGTCGTGGGAGCTTACTTAAACGGTGTCCTAAAAGAGGACATCTATATGAAACAACCACGTGGCTACGAAGACGGTACCAATCGAGTATGCAAGCTTCTCAGAACCTTATACGGACTTAAGCAGGCCGGGCGGGAATGGCACGAAGTATTGGAGAAATTTCTGATCGCCCGAGGATGGAAGATCATTAGCGCGGAACCATGCATCTACAGACGCGATACGGACGGAGGCCCCAGTTTTATCGCGGTACACGTTGACGATCTCACCGCCGCCGCGAAAACCACCGCCCTTATCTCACAACTCAAAAGCGAGCTGAAAGCCAAATTTCAGATGAGTGAACTCGGGCCGATCAAGCACATCCTGGGCATCGAAGTAGTCCGCGATCGTCAACAGAAAATTCTGCAACTATGCCAGCGCGCCTACATAGACAAGGTACTAGCCCGTTTCGGAATGGACCAATCAAACCCAATAGCGACACCTATGGACGAAGGACTACAGTTGACCAAAACGCCGGACGACAGAACATACCCAGAAATGGCAAACATTCCTTATCGAGAAGCGATCGGATCACTAATGTACCTCGTTGTCGGCACAAGGCCCGATATCGCCTACGCGGTCCAGACCCTCGCTCAATTCTCGCAGAATCCTGCACCGGAACACTGGACCGCGGCCAAACGCATCTTACGATACCTAAAGGGGACACGCGATCTCGCCTTGGCTTACGATGGAAAGATTGTGGGTATACAGCCGATCGGATACTCAGATTCAGACTGGGCCGGAAACATCAATGACAGACGCTCCATTGGAGGAAATGTTTTTCTATTAGCAAAAGGTGCAATATCCTGGTCATCCAAGAAACAGAAGTCCGTCGCACTCAGCAGCACAGAAGCGGAGTATGTCGCACTAGCGCTGGCCGCCAGTCAGGCCGTGTGGCTGCGCGCCCTATTTTTGGAATTAGGCTTCCCACAGGAAAAGGCGACAATTATCTACGGCGACAACAACGGTGCTCGGGCTCTGGCACACAACCCTACCGATCATAGTCGAGCGCGCCATATCGACATCAAGTACCATTTCATCCGCGAACACGTCCTCGAGAAAAGGGACATCGAAATCGAACGAGTACCCGGGTCAGACAATCCTGCCGACATCTTTACGAAAGCGCTCGGCCGACTGAAGTTCCAAGACTTCCGCGATAAGATCGGACTACGCGCGTTGAGGGGGAGTGTTGGCGCTTAAGCGAGTTTGATACGCTTGGATAAGCAAAAGCGTGGGAAGCGCCACATGGTGGCAACGCGCTTTACAAGACGCTTGAATCTGCTGTGGCATACGGGACGCGCTTGGACCTTAGAATATACTTATATATACGCAATGCACTCTGTAGTATCGACATCGAATTCAGTCTACGTTCACATCCCTTGTACATCCGCCCTCTAGTCTAACCGACTACACAAGACTAACGCGTTATCTAATCAACACTCGAGATGTAGGTCGAGTCTCCTGAGCAAGAGGAAATGGTTGGAGGTGATGAGGAGGCTGAGGTGCTCACTGGTTCACTCGGAGAATAAGCAGAAACAACAGTAACATAAGCTTTCTCCTCAACGACAAGATGAGATATCGTCGGAATCACTTTCCTCTCCATCTTCAGCAACATGGGCTTTCTCCTTGCCCCTCTTCTTCCCTCGATGCTTCTTCTTCGACCCCTGCTCCTCCTTCCCCCTCCAGGAGACCAACAGTCCTTCATCTCTGTTAGCAGCAGGCAGAACAGGGAAGAATAAGATGGGTGGCCATAAGCACACCAGGCCCAGACACATACACAAACCGAAGGCAAGGTCAATTGCATGGACTAAGGAACAAAGGAAATACAGTGGCTCAGTACATAGTCAAGCTGTTTGTACCTATTTGTCCCAGTGGCTCTGCATCCAATACAACCAAAACCTAAAAATCTCATGCCCCTCCCGCTTACAGTTGTGACAGAAAGCCTTGCCACGATGGCGAGCATCCCGAATCTTAGCAGTGAGAGTGTTCTCACCTCTCCACCGAGTTCAGCCAGACTGGCTCGGGATCACTTACCTTGTGGTTCCGCCGACTCGTCTGGCCCATGCCCGTGGATGGCGACCCTGCCGCCCATGTTACGTCCTATCAAGAAGCTGTCAGCCATCTCGCTACCACTGGCTTCGACATTCCTGCTTTTGTTACTGCCGCCATTCTTCTTTCCACTCTACCATCTGAGCCTGGTGACCCGGATTCTTGGAACCAGTTTGTCGCCGGCATCAAGATCAACAAGACCACCACTCTCTCCACCATCGTCAATGCTATCTTGGAGGAGAAGCGTTGCCATACTGAGCCTTCTGTCGAGGGTCAGTCAGGGCTGACCACATGAGATGCGACGTACTCAGGTTCGCAACCTTCACGAGGATCCCATTGTCGATCGCATTTAAAAGCATCGCCTGAGCGGCACTGTCCTTTGTGTCCCAATCCTCCTGGCCAGCCTCATCTGTATCTGGAGGACACACCATAGTCCCCTGTACCACATCCAAAACCTGGGCGTACGTAAACACTGCAATCATCCTCTTGCTCCAGACAAAATACCCCCCTTCATTCGCGAGACGCATGTCCTGAGTACCCGGGACTAACGCCTGGCTACCATGGGGCAAAGTCCAGCGCTGACAAGTCTCCGAGGGCATTGGAGTAGTCGAGCAAGATGAGTGGGTCGATGAAGTTGAGCCAGAATGGGGTCGAGGTGTGTCGGCAGGAGATGGTGGTAATGGCATCTCCAATGGGCTAGTAGACATGCAACTATGACAGACTTGCCGTTGTAGGAGCTAGACCAACTAGATAGAG
>NW_006920420.1:1439147-1449363 GCF_000344685.1 Gloeophyllum trabeum ATCC 11539 | reverse complement strand
CCTTTATCGGAGGTCCGCAGCGACTATGGTGCAACATACTTCGAAGCGGCTCTCGCCCGCTTTGTGGCCCAATACCACCAGCCACATTTGACGCGCGCTCAGATTGAGGATGCTGCAAACCGCATGTCCATCCGGTTCCAAACCATTCCCGTCTTCCACAAGATAAAGTTTCGAAACCGGGATCCGTTCGCACGTACTGCAGAATTTGATACATCCGATGCAGTGCATGCAAAGCCCATCCGTCAAGACTCGCGCGGGCGCGATGTTCCTGCGCGGTTTGATACAGTTCTCGTTAATATGGGGACTTCTGGAAATGCCAACTCGCGGTTGCAAGGTGAGTCTTATATCCCTGCCTATGCTGTCCATTTGACGTTGCAACTCTACAACAGGTTTTCGAGTAGCGCAAGTGCGCGTAGTCTTCGCTTTACCGCCTCGCGCCGTCGCGACCTTATTCAAGCGACCACCGCCGGATCACCTGGCATACGTCGAATGGTTCTCGGCTTTCACTGCGGAACCAGACCGTAACTCGGGGATGTACAGGGTTGTCCGCTCAATTCAGAATGGGGAACGCTTGGCGAGTATTATACCAGTTTCTCAGATTGAACGTAGTGTACATCTCTTGCCTAAGTTTGGTCCTGTCGTCCCTCGGGACTGGACAAGCAGCACTGTCTTAGATTTGGCGGCAGCATTCTTTGTAAACCCATTCCTAGACCGGCACACGTTTGCTACATTTGTCTAAACAACCCTGCATTCATGTATGTCGTTTGATCAACATAGGACCTTTTTGACTATGTGCTAAAATTGGACAGATCAATATAATGACATCCCGCATGCGCTTGGGTTGACTACAGGGGGTGACGTGTTCGAAAATAAAGCTACATACGGACTCGAACATATGACCCCTGCAAGCAACCAGGACCGTGCAAACACCCGCTATACCACAACAAACTCTCGTTCAAACTATAGCTAATCACAGACAATATGAACACCGTCCGAATAATTTTGCAACATTATGCCGCGTCATCACCAGTTATCGGGCTAAGCTACGTTTTGTCTGATCAAGCATAATTTATATCTAATTAGCTACGGAGGGTTTTCCTGATGCAAGTGGCGCAGGGCTCTTACCTGGGTCAACCCCTTGCGCCTCATGACCCTGCAGCAGCGGATGCATATGCTCATCCTCGGAGACCATATTTCGACAATCTCCGCCTGAACTGCAGTTGTCTGCCCGCATTCCGCGTTATCCTGCGCGTTCCTGTAGCTACAGGCCCAGCGAAGTTCGCGCAGGTCTGGCAAGCTGAAGCAATTTGCCCAAACGGTCCCTCATTCTCAGTCGTAGTGAAATTATTCCAAGGCTCCCTCTTTCCAGAGCCTCAGTGGTTGGATGCCCATGACCGTCTTGATGAAGACTCGCCGTTACAAGAAGAGCTGGCTCATCGTGAAGCATGGGCGTATGAGCGGCTTCGGCCCGCTCAGGGGACCGTGGTCCCTTACTCATACGGATTTTATTTGGTGTGTTGGTCTATATATAATCACCGAAGGCAGCATAGTGATGTGCGGACAGGTGGAATTGCCTTGCAAGGACGTCGTGTGCGCTCACATAATGGAATTTATCGACGGCCTAAGCCCTGCTACCCACTCGAAAGCGTTTGGCGGATACCTGAATGAAGAAGAGACTAACAAATTTGTGCGGCACCTACCAACTACTAGAAAGTCCTTGGAGCTGACGAGTGCTTTTCCTATTAGCTCACCACCATTGTGAAGTCAGTCTACTGTCTACATCACCTCGGAGTCGTACACTGGGACATTAGCTGGTGGAATGCTATCGTGCCCCGGATACATCCAGGTGCATGTGTCCTGATTGACTTCAGCTTGGCGCGGAGCCTGGACGAGGGCCCTCCTGAAGACCGGTTGCTACTACTGGCGCATGACGCGACGTTACTAAGTAGGCTCATCTCTCGTCTGACTACAGCACGTCGGGCGGAACGCTGGGCTGACAGTGTGCGGGCGGATCCGATGAACGTATGGGCCCGACCCTTGAGGGACTACTATGAAATGTCATACGAGGGGATAGCACCGACTGTCTATGGCCCCAATTATGAAGACTTGCCGGATAACGATGTCCTCGAAGAAGATTAGGATCTGAATATCAAGTTATCTTTGTGTTCTTTTGTGCACACCCTCATCGGGCCATTGTCAGTTGTAGGATGTATTATCAACTCGTCTAAGCCTATCGTCCAAGTCAGCACTGTGTCAAAATGTTTGCCAAACTAAAGCTGGACCTCCGAGGGTGCCGCCAAGTGAGATGCACAAAGGCGATACAGTCAAATCTCTTAACCCATAGTGGTCAATAGAACCCCAAAGCTAAGTGTTTTTAAGGAGTATTACCAGAGTATTGCCAAGCAAGCTCGACGCGAGGAATCCAGCCTCGTCTCTCGCGGTGACGCGCAACCGTAGCTACTGGAGAGTTGGGTGAGAACCTCAACGTCAGCCAGGTTCGAGGAGGGGGGCAAGTCGCCCGATGGGCAGGCGTTCGTGCTCGAGCTGGTCGCGGCGCCGCACCGGGACTGGGTGGATGCGGGGAGCCAGGGGGCGAATGCTGGGGTTAGTGTGAGGATGGGTAAGGGTGTATGGGGTTCACTGGGGGGCGTTGTGGTGGGGGCTTTGTTGCTCATGTAGGACTGGGATAGTTGGAGTGGAGGTTGTTAGTGCTGTAGAGGGCGATGGGGAGGGAGGGTTAGATGTATGTATACATAGGTGTTATTCTGCCGGTGTGTTACATTAGATCTGTTTAGTTCTACTTGATCGTTGTATTCTCTCGTGCTGCAGCAGAAAAAATTCGTGCATATGGGTTTATGCGTGACCGGTCGGTATTCATCACACAGGCGAGCAAGTCAATCATCCACACCCATATGTAAATTACGCTCTCATCAAACCGAGAACAGGGGAGACGGGATCACCGCGCCAAAGTCCTCGGGGCGCGCAAGATTGTCCACATGCCGCCGCATGTACCCGCCGTCATCCGCGTCCCTCGTCCTCCAGTAGACGCGCGCGAGCATCTCCGGGGCCCGCTCGAGCACGTTCCGCGGCCACTCGTCGTTGTCCTCCAGCGGCGTCGGCGCGTCATACTCGACCTTCTCCTCCCATGCCGCCTCCAGCTCGTCGGGCTGCAGCGGGCGCATCCATCGCTTGCCGTCCCATCGGAGGGCGGGCCCGCCGTTGAACCTGGCATGGGAGACCAAGTAAGTATGTAAAAGCTGCTGTACCACGGATGAGCTAAGGGGCGCACCAGGTGGGGCAGTCGACGATCTTCATGTCCCCGCCTCTGATGGTCTGCGGCTCGAGCGTGACCGCGTTGACCAGGCGGACGTCCGGGAGGGCGTCGGGTAGATGGAGCATCCGCATCGTGGAGTAGTCGTCGCCCGTGAGCGCGAGCATGTTGCAGCTGCACCCGCGGCATATCTTAACGCCCCTGTGTTTGCCGGCCCCGTCAGCGCTGCGCCTCCGCGCAAGGCGAGATCGTACCACGAAGGAGACGCCCAGTAGATCTGCGGAATTTCTCCGTCGTTCAGGATCGGCGCTGACAGGATGCACCAGTAGTCCCCGCCCCCGTACGCCAACACGTCGTCAAGGGTGGCCGTGATCAGCCTCCCGGGACGGTCATGGCTGGCGTCGAAGTACCGCACGTAAGCAAAGTGTCTGTGCTTGCCGGAGTTGTCCACATATGCGATGATGGGACGGTAGCTTTTCGACCGCCAGCGCAGTTCGCGCGCGGGGACCCATCGTAAAGCACGCCAGTACCCGACGAGCCGCTCGCCCTCGGTCTTCGGGTCGAACGCGGATGGCTCGACGTCCAGCTCCTGATGGTTGCCTCAATGGCTGAAGTGCGTAAGAGGAATCAACATATGTGGGGCTTACCAATGCGTACTTCTGCCGCGACTCATCGTAGTACCTCCAGAAATCCGTGGCATTCTGGCAGCGAGGCATAAGGTCTTTGCGATCCTAGTAATATTCCCCGAGTTCGACACTCTGATGTAGGAATACCGACACCATCACTCGGAAGTCGCGATTCGTGGAGAAAGTCTTCAGCACAGCTCTGAGGGCGCGGGTCCGTTCACCTGACTGCCACTTATTGCGCAGCATCGTGTAAACTATGTTGAATACGTCTCGATCCTTCTTCAGGATCAGTGCAAATTCATACGGCATGGGAGCGGGGTGTCCGTCGCTACTATGTACATAAACAGTTTTGTAAGTGCTGGTAAAGTCAAGATGAAGATGACTGTATACACACCACCGCTGGACGATCACTTCGGCCAATTGTGAGCATAATGTGTGAAGTTTGGCGAGAGACACGGCAAAGGGGAAGTCAATCTGATTGACTCCTCACGACTCCCATTCGACATTGTACACCATTCAAACATAAAGCGGCCGAGGATGGGCCACGGCATCCAGTCGGCTACGGGAGTTCCTAAGGAGTTTGGAAGATCCGCTATTGCCGCTGAGATCATACTATCTGACTCTCGGTTCAGGAAGTATGGCAAGAGATTCCATTGTTGGATAGACAGGAGGTCCCGACCCGTCATCATGCCCCTGAATAGCCAGCAACACCTCAGTCTCCGACTGGGTCAGAGGCTGTAGACGCACTTGCGACTTCGAAATCGGCTCCGTTACTGCAGAGACTATCCACAACTCCTTCATCAAAGTCCTGTGCTATGAGCGGTAGAGTGCCGTGGATGGTTTCAGCGAATAGTCTCGCCTGACAGCAGACATCACGTACCGTGGTGAAGGTTTCGAGTATAGGCGTTCAACAGCTTGTCCAGTCTTGTCGATTAGCTTGCCGACCGTGCCTAGGCCAGGCGAGTGATCCAAAGTGGAAACACTTGCAGTCTCGACCTCGATGTCGCCGTTTGATAGCGCATCTATAGTATCTTCATCGAATTCATGAGAAACTTGAGGAAGCATTGTGATTCGGTCTGACTCCCCTGTGTGGGTCCACAATGTGAAGGCAGCTCACACTGCAGCTGGTTGATAGCTTGTCGTTTCTAATGCGGCAGCAGGATACGACTCACCGTCCACCACATTTCAAGTGAGCGATCGCATTGCTCAGAAATCTTGCCTTCATCGATAGTACGGAAACCAGCCTCCGCCTTTCGACATGGCTGCTTTGCAGAGGATTTTGCGGAACCAGATCCACTGTGGAATAAACGGGACGAGAGGCTCTGCATGGAGCACCGGCGAAATCACCGACCCGCCCGAAGTCCGTCCTCGAGGGTGCCAGTGGGATATCAGAGAATTATAAGAAGCATACCGGGCCTTGTTGGACGACTTTTGTAGGCTTTCGCTGAGGCTAGCGCTGTTGAGTTGGTTTTTCAAGCAGCTTCTGAATCATTTGAGGTTGGGCGCAAACCCATTATATTCAGGTGTTCAGCTCAGTTAACATGGGATCCTACCTGCCTTCGAGATAGCAAGTGCGGCGTATTTTCAGCATACATATCCGACGGCACTCTGCATGAGGGTAGATACCAGCCCATGCATATGACTATATGCTTGACTACAGCGATGCAGCTTCACAAAACAGCCACGGCTAGTGGTCCGCTGGAACTCCGTTGGCTTTGCGCTCAGCGCGACACACGCCTTCAAGTTGTTGGTAACTCGCATCCCACTGTCGACTGCACGATGAATATCCTCCATCCTCTCACTGAACGTACTTGTACCTGGCTCGAGCGCATCCTAGTCAACCTCCAGAACACTGTTCGCCCTCTGTTGTGTGGATTCGACGCCCGACGTCGGGCTTCAAATCCCCATTAAACAGATTTGCAACAGAGTTCTACATCCCTTCCCCGGGTTAGCACGGTAGGCTACAATACTAGCGTCCCACATGCCTTAGCCTTTCTCGACGATCAACACCTTAGGCTGTTGCTCTTTCCGGCAGCCAGATTGCTCTCGGTTAGCGTGTTAGTCCGACTCAATCGAAGGGCCGCAGTGATTCAGGTCAGTAAACTCCTGGGAGGTCTCTTAGCCATGCATACAAGCCCGTCTTCTCGCCCCAATCGTCCCCCTTGATTGTTCGGTATTGTGCCGTGAAACTTACACTGCCCACGAGCCCTTATGTGCCAGGTGGGCAGCTTATCCGCCCCTTCCATTATGGGGTGGTGACTAAAGAGTCAATGGCTGCAGAACTCTCGGCCAGCGCTCTGAAGAGGTTTGGATCATCGCTGCTGCTTCTTGGATCCTGGAGCACACCAAGGCGCTAAAGCCAAATCACTCATGGTGGTATTCCAGAACAGGCTCAGAATATATATGCGTACTCCTGATTCAGGAAGATCCTGCACTGTGACGTGTGCTCCTCGCATGCTACAAGAGCCTCACGTGCTAAGTGGATTAGCAGCCCACTACTGGCACTAGTGAGGAGAGCTCTACGACGAGATTACTCTGAACATCGATACCGCTATCTCATGCACGACTACACAAGTTGTGCCTGCCTCAAATTGAGAATCGGGGAGTAACACGTACCGAGGCACCCATTGGGCGCGCTAGAATGCCTCGCACCAGGAGGCCGGCATCATCATCACTCTCCCTGTGGTGAACACATGCTAGCTTTTCTTCGTCGCGCTCAAGAGCATTCCTCGGCCATTCATCGTTGTTCACCAAACTCCGCAGGAACCCCCGTGTGATTTTTCGAACGTACTGGGCGCATAGCTCTTCGGGCTGCAGCGGACGATACCAGCGTTCGCCGGTCCATTCGAGGCGGGGCCCTCCGTGGAACCTGGACAAACATCTGGTTTCGTCCGATGTCTGCTCAGTGAATGCGTGGTTACGTACCAGGTAGGACACTGCACGACCTTGAAGTCTCCGCCTTTGATGGTGACGGGTTCGAGAGTGACGGCATTGACGAGGTGGATGTCCGGGAGCGCTTCAGGGAGGTGGACCGCGTCGGGGATGTAGGCCATGCTCAGGGTGAAACTGGCTCTGCGCGAGGACTCGATGAATTCGCATAAGCAATTCATTTTGCAGCATAATCTGGTTCCCCTGCAATGGCAGGCGTTCCAGTCAGGACGCCCGTTAGCAGATGTAGTGGAATTTGGGCGTACCACGAAGGAGATGCCCAGTAAATCTGGGGAGTCTCTCCATCTGCGAGAACTTGCGCAGCCAGAACATACATGCATAGGACGTTTTCGTCCATATATAGCTTATCCCTGTTCATGACATAGACACCTTGCAGTCCGAAGTCGGGGGTTCTTATGCACACAAAATACGCAGGATTTCCAGAGTCGTTCAAAGTCGCAATGATAGCACGGTAGCGGTAGGAACGACAACGCAGCTCTGCGGCCGGGACCCACCGCAATCCGCGGTGGTATCCCACAAGCCTTTCGCCTTCAGTCTGAGGGTCGAAACACTGTGGGTCCATGGTATCCTCCTGGTGTCGAAATGTAAATAATGCAATTTGTGATAACTGGAGAGGATACACATACAAAACAATGGCGCTGCATTGATTCGTCAAAATACCTCCAAAGGTGTGTGGCATTCTGAGGATATGGCCTGAGGTCTTTGCGTTTCCAGTAATAAGCCCCGAGGTCAACCTTCCCGTGCAAGAGTAATGACACATTCACGCGGAAGGCTTCGTTCGTGGCAAAGGTGCCCAAAACAGCTTTGAGACGCTTGGAGCGTTTACCCGATTCCGCTACACTTAGCAACATCTTATACAGGATGTCAAATACGTCTCTGTCCTTCTTTAGTATCAGCGAAAATTCATAAGGCATCGGTTCGAGGCGTTTGTCTCGACTAGGCAAGGCATGGTCTCAGTGCTTACAGTACACATGGTCAGGAAAAATACAGCTACATACCATCGTTGTATTATTACTTCAGCCATGTGAGAGCACAGTGAGTGCAGGTCCGTCAAGGAGACGGCGCAAGGAAACCGCTCCTGATAAATTTCCTCGTGGCTCTGATTTGTTGTCACGCCCCATTCATACATAAAGCGACCAAGTATACGCCAGGGTATCCAGTCCATTAGTGGTATGTCGATCGACTTAGGAAGGTCCGTTATCGCCGCTTTCAGGGTATGATCCGATTCCGCCGATAGGGAAAATGGCAAGAGCTGCCACTGCTGAGCGGAGAAAATATCCTCTTGTGTCAGTTCTGCCCTGAATTTCAAGCAATAAGGGCTAAGCCTCTGATGCAACACGAGGGTGAGTTCATGGACATACCGCCCGTCATTGATAGATCTCTGAAACCTCGTGCTGGTCAAGATCGCACTCAAAGTCTCGAATACGCGGGGGTGTCCTGCGATGGGACCGTCAAGAACTTTGAGGAGGGCGTTGATCATCCGGTGAGCAAGGGCTCGTTTCAGAGGATCTGGGTCGCAGGCATATATTAGGCCCCAACGCCGGACTCGACTCTTGCTGAAGATATTAAAGAAGTAAGACGCGTGCGACTCCATGTCCTGCGCCAGCCAAGCTTCATGCCTTTCCAATGTCCTGAGAATCGGAAGACTGGCGATATGCGATAACTCAACATCTCTGTGAGGAAAGCTTAGCAGATGACCTGTCTGGAAATGCCAAGTTCAAGACGAACCCAGTTAAGAAATGGCAAATAATTGCCTCCATGAGTATCATCGCAGCGGGCGGCGGGCCTTTGGAAAGCGCGCGGGCTCCTGATTTGCTGGCAAAAATGGCCGAGCCTGCTGCTCTCCATTCGACGCTAGAGTAGTCTCTGACACAACTCAGAACATCGACAGTCGCTGTGTCTATCGGAACGCGGAAGTCGGGCAGGATGGGTTTCTGCATCCTCGCAAATGATTGAAGAATTGTAACCTGTGCGAGAGTTTGCTGAAGCTCTATTCCACGACCGTGTTCCTCGAAGAAGGGTTCGAGATGCGGGAACAGGCTCCGAAGGACCTGAACGTAAAATACAGCTGCTGCCTGTGATTGAGCACTGCTGCACCTGTCGACAGACATAATGAGTCATGTCAAGGAGGCACAAAAGCTGGTCGCACCCGATATACTTGCTGAGCCTCTTGCATTCACCCTTAATTTTTTCCAGCTTATATTGACCGTCGTCCAAGTCAGTCGCCATCATAGACAACTGAACCATGTTGCCCAGGAAAGAGGATATCTGAGACGGTCTCATATCCTTTGCACGCATTATGTCGCAGTATCCGCATGTTTGGCACCACATGTAAGGATGCCATGGGTCAAATTCCCACTCCGCATGAGGCCTAAAAAGGTACTGGACGATATGTTTCGTAGCGGCATGCGGTCCTAAACCCATTCTATCGCCAATCCTTGAGCAAATCTGCTGGAAAACTCGGCCTAAGCCGCCCACGATTTTCCCCAAGGTACGGCCGGGGCCTGGTATGTCGGAGGCAGTGGACACACTGGCTACTTCGAATTCGGCCCCATTCCTGCTTATCACGCCGAGGACTCCGGCATCGAAGTCACTCAACACTAGCGGTGGTGACCTGTCAAGAGTATTGGCGGAAAAGTACAACCGGCATGTGAAAGCGACGTACTGCAAAGGGGCTTTGCGGTACAACCGTTCCACCGCTTGCCCAGCCTTATCTACCACCTTACCGAACGTGCTGCCAACTCCGGGGCAATCGTCGACAGTGGAAGTGCTTGCGATCTCGATATCAACGCCGTTGTCTCGAAGCGTGTTCGCGACCTCTTCGTCCAATTCTATAGAAATCTGCGCAAGCATTCTGGAGGACCTTGTCGAGCACAGAGAATGAGAGTCTTTCCCCAACGAGGTGGAATGAACCCGGGGCAGGGCCGTCGAGAGGATCAGCAATGGTGTATTTATACTATGCGAAGCGCCAGGTGCTGTGAGCGCAGCCATGCATACCAGCATGACAGGGCCTGAGCCAATGTCTCGAATCGCAATGACCCATCTGGGTAAGCAAGCAGTACATTGCTCCGAGAAGTATCGACCTCGAGGGAACCTGTGCAGACATGTATCAACATGTGTCCCGGTGTGGGTCCACACCACAGTGGCAGACTCGGATTTGTTGATAATGCTCCGCCGGGCCAAACAATTGAAGGGAAATAGAACATGCACCGCCCACCAAGTCTAAATTTGAAGGGAGAGATCATTCATTCTCCGATCTAGACAAGCAAAGGACAAGCGTACAGCAAGGAAGCAAGGACGCCGTGCGTGCGTGTGTGTGTGGTGGGGGGGGGGGGGGGGGGGTCGGTCGTGGTCGACGTACCGACGGCGA